>NW_028301719.1:2264530-2588035 GCF_037042655.1 Diuraphis noxia
ATATTATAATATTATATTATAACTGGAGGAAAAAACTATATTTTAACAATGTTTGTGTTTTTATGAGAGAATGCATGCGTTATACCTATGGGTAGGTACGCGAACATAAAAACCTGATAAATACATTATATAATATAATATACATAACATAATATTATAATAATAATATGTAGATACGTGTTAATTATAAGTTTATGTTATTGTATATGTGTGTATGTGAGTGTGTGTGTGCTTGCAGTATTTTTTAACATTATTATTGTATATTTTTTTGCTTCAAATTAATAAAACGTGTATGTAGGTAAATAATAAATACAATCACAATGAATAACACAATTTGCAGATTGTCGAACACATATATTATATACGTGTAGGCTACTTACCCAGTATAGTAGTTATAAACTTTAATGATAATATTAAATGGGATACTGACTTACTGTATACGCTTTCGAGTAATTTTGATATCGCAAACTTTCGATGTTGTAGTACAATGACTCGGAGAATTTAATTTGATTTTCGAGAACGTAACGTCTATACCTATTTATAATTTACTATGAATAATTATAACAGAAAACATAATCTTGGCATTTTCTGATTAAAACATAAAAATCGAAAATATTTACAACGCATAATATCGTACCACATAATATTAACAAAGGGAAGGAGGGTGGCAATATATAATGACATACTACTCGTTGTAAAAACAAAAAAACTTCCTTAAATATTATACTAAGGATGGCTTTGCATATTATGCGCATTCGCAAGATATAACAATTTTTCCTGCAAGTTCGCAGTCCCTTCGACATGTTATAAGTAGGATAAATTGTACCTCCAAGAAAATTTGCTAACAAATGCTAATACATCATAATCATAATAACATATGGGATGCCGATAGCCATAAACGCCGAGGCTTATTTATTTAAATTTAAAAAAAATAATATAGGTAAGTTCAAACCACAAGGTACACTCAGTCTTGTTGCAATTGTTGCATGCTATCATAAAAACGCATTATGAAACAAAAATTAATAATACATTTTAATCTTTTATCATAAATATCTGACTTACGTTTTACCAATCAATTACAAACCTACAAAACGATTTTAATTTATTGTCAATCCTCTATTCAAAAAATATTACCTATATCTATATGAATATGAGGTACATAATATGTCATAAAAAATAATTTTTTTCTATCCTTCTTATTACCACACACGCGTAATACTAAAAAAAAAAAATAGAATATTTTCTCATCAGCGATGCACGCTCGTGTTAACAACGATGGTCGATAGCAGTTGTCGTATTATTATACGGA
Organism: Diuraphis noxia; assembly: GCF_037042655.1. NCBI lineage: Eukaryota > Metazoa > Arthropoda > Insecta > Hemiptera > Aphididae > Diuraphis > Diuraphis noxia. The sequence goes on from NW_028301719.1 coordinate 2,265,840, forward strand.
TCGATCGATCTCAACTTAAAATAATCATACAAAAATATGGTATCGCAACAAGATGGTAACTGGTCGGCGTAATTCGAACGATTTTCATATTATAACTATAACGTTTGCGGAAAGCGTTATCCCCCCTCCCGCCCACGAAACATAAAACATAATTAGATACCTATGTATATGTGCGATTCTCGATCTGACTATCTTAACATAATCTATCTAAAATTATATTATGATACAAAAATTAATTTACGTTTGTATGGACTTACATGTAAGTCTGCAGACTTTGGTACTACTGCAGTACCTATATACCAATTGGAATCAAATTATTCTCACATACTCATTGAGACTTGCGGGTTGTGTTCATAACTTCGTTTTTCTACCCCCTCCCCCCCACTGTAGTGTGCTATAGGGCGACTCACACACATGAATTCAGTTTTGGCTCACTATAATCAAATAATAAATAGATAGGTAATATATTTTTTGTGTATAAACAAGAATATTGCAATATTACTTATACAAATAATAAAGAGATAACAAATAATTATAAAAATTAGTGTTCGTGTTTAGTTTATTATATAAATATATATTTTTCTTAGAGATATCAAAAAGTCTAAAAATATATAAAGTGTTATATACATGCGATGGATATCACAGGTAGATATTGCCAATATCAATCGAATTAGTTCAATAAACCAATAGGTTACACCGACAACGCCGATTTTCAGGAGAACTGAATTACATTAAAACCGAAATACGTCTAGATACATATTTTTTTGCATTTTTCCGCTGGGGCAAATTAGGGGGATACAGTAGGTCAATCTATAAATGTAATTGAATATTTTAGAAAATATATGATTTGAAAAAAAAAATGTTGAAATATTATTACATTTATATCCATATAGACAGGTATGCTATACTTAATACATACGAATATAGGTAAAATTCAACCTGTTATTTAAAAGATTAAAAGTCACATTTTCTTAACTGCTTAATGATTGTGCAATGTCTATTAATAGCAATATCACACGAAATCTTGCAGCGGCGCACTGTTGTGCAGCTGCAACACGTAATCATTTTGTTTTTGAGCTTAACTATTTTTCGGACGGTAAACGATGAGGAAATCCGTTTTTTTGAATAACACGACATTATGGACTGTAAATATTTAATCGAATAATAATAATAATACGTAGCACAAAAAAAATCCAATGACAATGCCTACAACAACGTGATAACTATAACAATAACAAAATATATAATCACGAGGGTATTGCCGATGAACGACTATAAACAACCACGGCGGGAAAGAATAAAAGCAGTATTTTGAATTTTTTTTTTTCAAACAATACAATATAATGTATGATGATGTTGTAAATACTATAATGGCGCAGTTCGGGTGTCGAAATCATCGATCGGGATCGGGTATGATCGGCTGAAAAAAAATCGCGAACACCGAACTCGAGCGTCCCCGATTTCAATACCTACATATATACCTAGCACCATAAACAAAGTACTTACCTATATACCTGCAGTGTATAATATTATACAAAACGCTATAATAGCGTACACCGTCGTATGATTATTATTATTATATATGGTTGCGGCGGGGTGAATTTTTAATAACCACGCGCGCGCGATAGATTTCAATTTGAATTACAAATCGGAAGAGACCCTCCCCGGGGTCGCCTCGTCTCACCTGATGATTGTTGACTGTGCGCCAGTGCAGTTTATATTATTATATAGGAATACCTAAACGAGGTTCTATAGTGCTGCACAGGTGCGAATCGTTGAGGCCTGTGTATTATATACAATATGTCGTTAATATATATAAATATAAATATACATAGGTATTTACCTAGGTACCTGTGCAGTATTTATATACTATGTAACATTCGTGTATTTATATACCTTATGACTATACGTGCAAGGGTAGAAATTGTTTATTTTGCACCGATATATTATTACGTGTGTTGGCGGTAGCCGCGGTGATTAGTGATGCGATCCTCAATTCTACCTACCCCTTCTCTAATATTATAACGCTCACTATATACTAAGTTATGTTGTATCATTAACATAATATATTAAAATTATTAACTAGGTTAAGTAAACACGTATATGTAATAATAGTAACAATATTTAGTATTAAGTTTTAGCAGTGGCGTATATATAGAAATTAATTTTGAGGTGAAGGGGGTAGGTTCAGCCCCCACTGAGTAAGTTTTTAGCACACGTACCAAAACAGAACTAGGTTAAGCAATAATACATATTTTCTATATATATAATATATATTATATATACAGCTGGGAATAGGGCTTGGGCTAGAAAAAGTATATTATATCTATACGAATACAGCATATTTTAACATTCGAAGTTATCCGGAGAGGCAAAGACAATAATAGTATCATTATTTTCAAAACAATCTTTAACAAAAAATATTTCAAAAGTATTATAGGAAGCCCCCCCCCCCCCAAACAACAAGTGTGGTCATATATATTAACATATTAATTATGATGGTAGTAAAACTCAACGTTACACACATCATACCACTATACTATGTAATACTAACCATCTATAATAGTCGAGAAATCCGCGAAAAATCCAAATAAAAATAATATTGCAGAGGTATGAGATGTGCCTGCAGTTCATTATGTATAGGTAATGAGAATGTAAAAATTATCAAATGATCATTACGCGCATTTACGCATCAGCTGCAGGAAGGTTATCGTTTTTGTGCGCAACGGTACAACGAACACACGCGTCATGATAAGTACCACATAGTAGTAGTGTATATACATATATTATAAATAGATCGTAAATATAATATATATATATATACGTCGTAATAGTGATGGTATTATATGGTACGGTTGTAGTCCGCAGAAGTTTATCGAATAGACGAATGGGCGCGTTCATTAGTGAAAGAATTAAAAAATATATATATAGATATTATTATACACACTCCTATATACCTATAATAATAATAATAATACACGGACCTACTTGTTTGTGTATAGATGCATATTAATAATATATATATATATATATATATATATATATATATATATATATATATATATATATATATATATATATATATATATATACATATATGAGTTTTGATCCGCGCGAACTGCGTTGACCGTGAAACCAAGGCGTTTTTCGTGTATAAGCGATTTTGTTGTTTTCTGTCTTCTGTTTCAGTTTTTTATTTTTATTTCATTTATTTTTTGTTTTGTTTTTAACGAGCCAGATATCCCTGAAGATACGCTTGCACGGTTTTCCTTTGAGTCGCTCGTTAGACGAACATTGCGCAAATCGCGATACGGCGGACGGCGTATGATGTACCTAGGAAATGTTATTATTATACAACTGCTGCAGTACCTACCTATCTGGTATATATAGAAGTACTCGCGTATATCGTAAGACAATAATGAGAAAACCAAAAACGAGCAGTCGGATTAAGTATACCTATTATATATTGTATATATATTTATATAGTTAGTACCCACACAATGAGACTGTAATAATATGCTATGTCTTCATAATACGATACACACAATTTAAATATAATATATAATTTTTTTATTTATTTATAGTAACGCCCAAAAAAGGGCAGAGAGTACAATATAATATAATCTAGAAATAACATATAGGTTATATAAATTATTAAAAGTGTTAACAAATTGGCGGCAAGTAACATACGTAAAGTAATAAGCTAGAGTCAGATAGATTACCGTTAACAATAATTTAGGATTCTACTGCAGAATGGAGGTATGTTGAGTAGGTATGTATGTGAGTATTATGTTGGCTATATTCCCATTCAATAGATTTTATTTAAAAAAATAAACATTCAAGGTAATCACGGCTTCTACCAAGAGAGGTTGGTTGTCGACTTCGGTAATATAGTTCGATCTCAAAAATTCAGTTTAAGGGCAATCGTTCTAATAAAACTTCTTTGGATTTATCAATTTTATCGGTTAAGCGAATTTTTTCGAGAGTTCTAAATTAGTGAACCAAACTCGCTAAGAATCAGTGCAAAATACAGGATGCTTAGATATTTGTTACTCATATCAGCAGTTTAATAAAATATAGTATAGATATTAATATTTACAATTAAATGATAAGTCATTACTCATTAGCAGGTCCTAACCTGCTATTCTTACTCTTCATCGGTGACTAAAATTGGTAAAATATATTTATTAGTCAATTTTTAACGCGTCATTACCGTTGGAAGGGCTGCTTTTAATATATTATGTGATTGTTGTAAAAAAAATATTAAATGGTGCATATATGTTTATTATTTTTTTTTATATTTGCACGACGCCTATGAAATAAAAGTTATTCAGCGATTTTTAAATTGATAAATAAAAATAATTTTAATAAATAAATTAAAAGTATTCAAAGTTGATTAACTACAAAACTACTCGTTGTTATCTTGATTTAGAATCATCAATGTCCAATGTACTATGAGTACCCAAAAATATAGTATTTAGTATATAATTATTAGTAGGTAACGGACTTTTAAAATATTAAAAATCTGCAAAATTTCAATAAAAACATTATGTTTTAAGGACAATAACGGTGGGGGGGGGGGTAAGCGATTAACATACTCGGGCAGCACACTGTATATACATTTAATTATAGCAGAAAACGCGTCCTGAGTGTCCTGCAATATCGTAATTCCGTCCTTTCATATTTTTTATAACAGTAATAATGATAATATTATGATTTACGTCTACCCCGAATACCACGACCGCGTGCCTACCAGGTTCTAGGTGAGTATGATGATAATATAAAATTATTACACACCATCGAGCATGGAGTTATTTCCGCATATATACCACCGAGTCGTGATTAATGAATCACTTGAATATAACATAATATTAGTAATATAATGAAGTATATACGCACAACGTACCGACGTAGGTACGACGTAACAATATATATACATATACATAGTTATTATTGCAGTGTGTGTGTGTACGTACCCACATGGTTTTATGTCAAAATAATGTGTTGTATTGTTTTATTAAAACGTACCGAGGAATTATGATCACACCACAAACAGTCGTCGGCGTTCATATTATATTATAATATATATATATATATATATGCATATATGTATAAAATACCGACTGCACGACGTATAATCACAATTTACGTCATAAACATTTCCGCGCTCTCGCCTGTGTGTGTGTTAAATGTGTTGAACATTTTTAACTGTGAGAACATCCTCGTAATTGGATTTAAGGGTTTGGAGAGGAAAAAACCCGACAAAATGTATACTCTGCGTGATTTTTTTTTTAAGCATCGCGTTCAAAAACGTGTTTTCATCGTTTTATTACTATATATAGGTACGTTTTTTTTCGGACCCATTGACCGAGTGGGGTAAATCATTATCACCGTATACCTATACCGCACCAGCCAAACCGCCGCCGCCCACGCGTTATATGGCTCGGCAATACGAGTTTATTATATAGTCGAGCACAAATGTGTGTACCCATTGCGATGGCGATTAAATAATAATATTAAAAAAATCGTAAACCACCATCATCGACCTCGTGTCTTCGGAGAGAATCGGTGTTTTTTTTTCCACGTAAACCTAAGTCTTGGACAAAAACCTAGTGGAAAAGAGTATACAGAAAAAAATTGGCGTCCCCTCGCGGAAGACTTCAACGTCGACCAAAGGTAATGGCGTCCATGTCGACTGCAGAGAAGTCGTATATACCATAACGTCCATAACCTATAATACCCATAGAAACGCACTCCGTCTCTCACATGCTTTATATCATTTATATATACGTCACTAAAAAAAAAAAAAAAAAAAAAACAAGTACTCAATCGATATATTATCTACCGCGATTTATCATGGTTCTTGGTATAATATTATATATATTTTAATATCTATACGCCAACCGAAACACTGACCCGATATCGTTGTTGATGCGTTGTTATTATTATTATCATTAGTGCAGTGCGCTTATAGGTATACGTCTATATAGCGAGAATGGTATTTCGGAGAGTGTTTAATATATTATTATTGTTATTATTATCGAGGAGAAAATCTCGAGGGAAAATTTAAAATAAATGTAATAGTTGGCGGCGAACTGATCGCAAAAGCGATTCGATTCGATCATATTAAGCTGATGTTATATTATACATAATATAGGTATATATGTACTATAAATAAAATGTATATGTATGTAAAATAACGAGCGTGAGAATACCTAATATCAATAAAATTGTATAAAATAACTGCCGATAATATAGACAAACACACATATATATATATACATATATGCACCCGAGTTTGTATAAATGAAGAAAAGGATGTCTATGGGCAGTAAAAGCGATTATTTAGAGATGTGCGCGTGTCGTAATGATAAAACTTCACCGTCGATCGTACATATTATACACGATTATCACATACGACGCTTATGCAACCATTAACGGAGAACGGAATAAACATTATTTAACGAGACATCGGATTTGTGTGTCAAAAATAAATATTTTTATTTTTTTGTAAGTATGCACATTATGTACCTATATGGACTGAACATGTGTGTGGTGGTAAGTTACAAGGGTTGTAAGGGCGAATTGTTGATATATGATTATTCTATTATCCTTTAGCGCCGTGCGGTTTATATTTATTATTTATAATACATATTTAGATGCACGCCACTTGGTTAGTGCGCAATATTACAAGTGCAATGGATTTGAAGTGTGGTTAGGGTTAAAATAAATAATATCACATTTTAAATTTGTGTGCAACAAAAACACGAGAATGTCTTAAAACAAAATAAGTTAAATATTCTAAAGCAAAAAAAAAAAAAAAATACAACTTCTATAATATATACGACTTAAAATAGCAAAGGAGAATATGTAAACTGCAATACTCTAACAGCGCATAGCAATGTGAAGTATATAAGTTTCAGGCACACTTCGAAACGATTAAATTTTAGAACTTCCATTCACAGGAAAGATGAATCAAAATAAATGACATAAAAATAATTTCAATGTAGGTACACTTTTCACATACCATTTTAAAATCATTAACATTATACAGCCATATATGATATATAATATACAAACTTCCATCGTCTCCTGCTTACAACGGTCAATTTATTATAATACATAATAATAACTGAACATATATTATAATGCTACATAATATTATACATTTATATCGCGTAAAAGAGGGCTTCGCAACCGGTTGCGATAAACTGCAGCAATATATGACAACGCGCATAACAACAATCAACCCTTGCGCCCGTATTGTGTATATAAATATACCGACGCAATAACCACTGCAGCTGCAGGTCTAGTCGCCGTGGTCCAAAATCGTGGTACGGAAAAAATGGTTCTCTATTGTGCAGTTGTCTACGGCGGACGGTTGTATATTATGTATATATATATATATATGTGTGTGTGTTTTAATGTCTATTGGAGCCAAAGTAAAAAAAAAAAACAACAACAAACGTCGCGTCGCGCGTAATAAGTTATCCGACCGGAATGACACGTGTTCGGCTGTATATAGGCCTTTAACTACGTACACACACACACTCACACATACATTGCAAAAGACGACTAGGCTACGTTGTATAACAACTCCAGGAGAACGTGATGACGTTATCGGGTTTAATTTCGATTAAAAATTTTCGACGAGTTCGTTCGATCGTTTAGCGCTACGTACGACGTATTTATGCGTACAAATATATAGACATCAACATATATATATAATAATTGGCAGTGAATCGAGAAATCGCGCCAATGGCGTAATTATATACGTGAAAGAGAGGGTAGGGGTCACATATTTTTTTTTTAAACTGTTACACCACATTTTTGTGTGCTTATTGAAGAGGACTACTCAATTTATAAAGCCATAAAAAGGTACCTTACTTATAGTTTCAGTCTTTCGTACGATACATATTATCACATTTTTGTTCACTGATTTCAATAGAATGTCGTTAGTACTTTTTGAGTTTAAAGTGAATTTTTCTAATATCAAACGTTCAAAAAAAATATTGCCTGTGCTGAAGCATCGCCGATTTTCACAATGTATTAATTTTTAGCGCAAGATATGCACCGCTATGAAAAATTACGAATCAAAAATTTTCAAATCGCACTTGAAAATAAAAACATTGATTAAAATCCGGTGCTTAAGCAAATATTACCTAAAAGTGTGATAAAAATTAAAAGGTCAATGGAGCGAATATTGATGATGTAAGGGATTGAGCAGGTTGGAAGTCTCTGGTAGGAGCCACGAAACGCCTCGATGGCGCATAAGCAAAAAAATTAAAATTAATACGCTCTAAAATTTACGAAAATGTCATCACCCAACCCCAACAAGAACAGTAAAAAAACATTCACGCCACTGCAGTAGCGTCGTTAAATCCGTACGATGCATATTTATTTATTGACAAAAAACGCCCGTGAGGCATTACAATGTATAATATAACAACAAACAAGATTTAATTTCTTAGTTTATATCAGGAATAAAATAAAATTATAAAAGAAATTAGTGATATCAGAATGACCGTGCGGCAGATATATAGGATTGTTATTAACAATTAACATGATATAATATAATATGCAGTTATATAATTGGCCTTCAACTGATAACCGCGACATGCATATTATATTATAGTACCAAAATATGTACGATAAACCACTGGTGTGTTCACGGACCGGATATAAAAATATCGAAAACGCGTACAATATATATAATATTATTAAACACATTCGCGCACCGGATCCGCACCCCCCAGGAGACCGGAAGTTAGGTGACGCGGTGGCGGAGTTATATTATATTATTACGTATATGTGTTATGAGCGATTTGATATGTAATCACACGCGGTGGACTCTGCGCTGCACCATACGTTCATATATACATGCCCACCCGTCGGTCGACAATACAACGTCGTACTATTATTGTTGTTAAATTATTAAATACATATTATTATTTAAGTAGGAGGCGCTAAACGTTAAACAGCATTATGAGCCGTGCGCCGGTCGGTCAGGGGTGGTTACCGCGTCTCCGGTATATATGTTTGAGAGCATAAAGGTAGGTTGTACATTTTGGTACAAGGTGGTATTCACGCCGCACACAACAACAGTGTAACAATAATAATAATAGTAATAATAGGTCGTAATTCGGAAGGACCGCAGGTAACCGCAACCACGTAAATATTATAATAATAATAATATATAAGTATATATAATATAATCTATACAGCGCACATATTATTGTGTGTGGGAAAGAAGAAAGTAAAAAAAAAAAAACGTTCGCGGTAGTGTATTATTAATAATTGTTATTTATGACGACGACGATAGTATTATAATATTAAATCGCGTTTAAAACGTGACCGCACCACACACGCGACATTTTTTTTTCGACAGTCCTCGTCTAAACGAATTAACAAGTTAACAATAAAATATATAAATTATTATAATACGCGTACACTATAGTTCCGACGCCCATAACGTCGTGTGTGTGTGTTTGTTCTTCGGGGTCCCGAGACATTTGCATAATATGTGCGTATTGCCGTTATATAATCCACATACCCACACGCATGTATGTTTAATAATATTATTATAATATTGTTACAATTTATCGAAATACGACTGTATAATATTAATGACGTGTGTGTGCGCACCTGGAGTGTACGCGCCACCGATTTCCACGAAAATGTCTAGTTCGTTTGCAGGGCAGACATTTATGTTATTATGAACCGGCCGATCGCAGTTGGTGGCGTAGGTATAACTAGAAATCCTAACGCCCGCGGCAAAATAAAATCCTGAGGTAGTTTAGTCTTACAAATTCATACCCCCCCTCAAACATATGAGGAACATGCATCTGCTCACAAAATCTAGCCCCCGCTCATTGGGTTGTATTTAAACATATTTAAACGCTTTCTACTACCTATAATATGTGTTTCCAATCACGATGACCTGAGTGTAGTCCAAATTTCTCGAAAGCCATATTGTACGCGAGTGATCTTCAAATAGCTCGCAGAACGATGAGATTTACAATGCGCCTTTTTGAAGTATAATCAAATCACACTGCAACCAGTCTGAACGTCCGATGGCCAAAACTGCTAACAGATAAAAATATAGTCTCGTTGGAAATCACATTATAGTACCTAAATAGTCGTGGATTTGACAAAAACAAATATTTTATACCTTTACCAAAACGGGAATTTAGACCCCAAGAGCCTATAAAAGTATACCTCAAACAGCTTTTACCACCTCGTGTGCGTGGTATACCACTCATCTTAATATCGGGGCTGAAATCGATAATCTTAAGTTCACATATACAATTGTACACAAATTACCCATTCGTTATATTCAGGCTGTATATAATAGCACCCCTTTTTGGCAGAAGATCTGGATCGACTGAAATCATTACCGACCTCGCTTTAGGTCTCTCCTAATCCCCAAAACAAAATATTTTATAGTATTTTTTATTCAATTAGAATTATTCCATACACGAGCAATAAATCTATTGAAAGTCGTATACAGATAAAAAATAATAGTAGGTATTATTAAATATACTATATAGGATACACGATCGATCAATCACTAATCATTTTTGATGAATGAACAGTGAGTTAATTGGTCCCCTAAACATGATTTATACTGTTCCATTCAATTTTAGTGAACCATTAAATGATCCGGTTTTGATGCGCAACTCGCGGCAATATAGACTTCTGCGACCAAGTATACCTATCATTACCTATATACAGGATGTCTTACGATGATTTGACATATGGAACAAGTTTTGTCGTATACAATATTTAAAAAAAAATTTTTTCATATAATTCATAGTTACTGGCACTACATTTTTAGTAAGTATATTATTTTTGGATAAATTCAAAATAGCCTATTTGAGAATCTTTATTTATGAAAAAATTTTGATGGTAAAAAGATTTATCTAAGAAAAGTAGTTTAATTTTAGAATTTTTTGGTTAAATTAATCTGGAACGTAATAACTTTTTAAAAAATATGATTTTTAAGGATTTGCAAATATATTTCTTAAATTATTTACTTATCATATAATACCAACAATTTTTGTCATGTGTTTAATTAGCATATTTTTTTTTTGTCAAATATTTCTGAGACACCCTGTATTATAGAGTGGTCGTGGCATACTCAAAATCGTCTGTTTTTTAATGTTCTATTTTTTCTACCGCCTCAGCTGCTTCCTGCAGACTAAACCATGGTATAAAAAATCTGTAATTTGATGTACTATATCTGTTCTGTAAATTATACTTACATGACAATTATGTATTTAGACAAAAAATATCGAATAAATGCCTACATATGCGCGTCCTCGTTTTGATCATTCACTATGGAATATGGAGTACCACGATGGTATATAAGTTGTAACTGAGTATAAATTATATCTCCGCCGACCTTTGCACATCATCGCTCCGTCCTTGCAGCGAACAGGTACTTATAAAATAAAATAAATTATAATCTGTATATAATATGTTTATATATATACGAGTATATATATATATATATATATATGAACAAACCGTGTTACACATTCCGAAACGTTTCTATAGCCACGCTGCAGGTTGGTATAATACTATATTATAAAATGTCGATAGCCCGCTCCGAAAGGAATATAGTGTAATATATAAATATCTTCTGGGTAATTATCGCCCCGCGCCGATGCCGCAGACGGATTCGACTCGAGAGATTCTTCCCGGACACAAATATTATAAGTGCCTTTCGTGATATAATAAATAATTATATTGTAAGGAAACCAACACAGCGCAATTATACAAGAAGCACATGCGGTATGCTGCGACGACGGTCGCGATTTCAGCTCTATACCTATATATACATATTATTATTATTATTATTATTATGCAATGCAACTGCCGCCGACTACGCGTTCTCACGACCTGTTTACCGCGAATACCGCGTTTGTGGTACAGGTACAGACACCCCGTAACCTATACCTGTATAATGTGTCTCCTAAAGTCGGATTCACATCTATGTCATGTGTCGCGTCGTGTCGATCAAACCACATTCTGATTGGACGTTTAACTTTTGGTATGGAGGTTTAACCAAGTTAATACCGTGGATATCAAGCATTAAATACGGCTCAACTTTTAAACCAATATGGTTACCAGTTGTAACCATAGTCACCACGCCCTTGCGAGACACGACACACGACGTAGCTGTGAATCAGGCTTAATGCATGTAATGCCGCCTCAGGGCGCCGTAATAATATTCTTCGCACAAACTTACTGCGATCGGCTTACTCGGAGTACAAATGGGTCATCGCGTCACACGATAAAAGAATTTCATATCATCCTACAAAATGTTTGTATCTAATCCTTACATAGAGAATTATATTTTATTTTATACACGGTAAACTGTGAACGAAGGGTCTAATATTATATTATACCTATACTATATAGTTACCGTGGTAGTTATATGATGTGGTTATAGATACTGCAGGTTACGATTTTTTTTATCAAACCGATATCTGTCGAATTTTGGATCAAATAATTATATGTTGGCATGCATTTAGTAAAAATTCAACCACCCACCCTTCTTTTTTCTCGACACGACATTTTTTTCACACATAATAGACGATCTTCGAAAATTAATTATTATTAATTACCATATAATATACTCTGTTGAGTGTTGAGCTTTCTCATGACACCGGTGACATTAGTACAACCACCTACCCCTCATTCTCAAGAGCTCTTGCTGCAGTTGCATTATTACTTGCGCGGGCAACCGTGCAGAAAACGCATCTGTACTTCCGGTTCCGTATCCGCAGAGTTGAAAAGAAAATCGTTGTCACGGTCAATCTTCATATTGGAATCTTTTCCACCTAACGCCAATTGAAACACGTTGTAGGAGGTGGTGATGAACTGATTGCAGCAGATAAACTGCTGCAATCATGTGATATAAGTGGGAGACGCATTGCCTGTTGCAGTTACAGCTGCTACGGCGATCATCATCATTCATCTGCAATAATACTAATACGAACGGAAGACGCGTAGTCGCTCGTAATCGTTTAAAAGTGGCAAGCGAGAAGCCTCAACAGTGCCACGGGAAAATCATTATGGAAAGCATATGATTTTCAATAAAGTATAATTATTCGTATACTTACGATGTGCTCACGACTTTTGAAATTCAATTTTTGTCAACAATTTAGTCACCGTTTGGCACTTTCAGCCGTCATATACGTATCGTAATTCGTAATGCTGCACAATTCCAAGCCAATACACACATAATATCATACGCGTCACATGACGGCTAAGGTGATGAAGAATGACGCTGCGACGACCTAGTCTGGACGGCCCGCGTCACCGTCTGCAGTCTAGCGATAATAATAATATAATGATATTATTATTATTATTTTATCATACGTCGTGTCGTGTGCGTATTACAATATAGGCGCCGCCGATACATGCGGTCGAGACGTGAGTTTCAATTTCATTTGATATTACACAATATAATATTATGTTGTACATTATAATATATACCTACGCCCGTTGCAAACGCGACGGACACGCTATTATAATATATTATTATTATTATTATCATCATCGTCATCTTCGGTTTTTTCATATATATGTATGTATACCTATAGATATGCGTTATTCTTCCTCGTCTTCGACATCATTATTATTAGCTTGGCACGCGCCAGCGCGTCTCCACGCCCCGGCCATTCTTCTCCTGCACCGCCGTACCTATATAATACACCCATAATATGTATAAATATATATGTATACACACAAGTATATAACATTATTGTAACACATTCGAATAAGTATTTGTTTGCGTGTGTGTGTGTATGTATAGAGGCATTCACTCCGCCCCGCTAATGACAGAGTTTATACCATACTACAGTTCTTTATACAACACACTACAGATAATAATAATATAGGTATAATTTATATAGGTACCATATAGCTAGGTATACTTTGGCTCAACGAAAAATAGAGTTATTACGATATCTAAACATGTAGGTGGTATTACGCTTGGGGGAAAAAAAACTGTTCCACCGATGAGAGAGGCGACTTTGATGTGTCTGCGAAGTATCCGACGACGATGGTCCGTTTAATATTATATTAATTATTGTTAAGAACACAAGTCTCACATCACACGAACTAATTCTGTTCATAGAGTGATCGTGATGACAAAAGCGCGGTGGACTACAACTATTATGATATAAGAAATTGAGAATCCGGTCATACCATGGGCGTAATTAAGGGAGGGATGAAGGGATATATTCCCTCCCCCCCCCCAAAAAAAAAACAACTTTTGTTTTACTATTTACATTTTATATTTGATGGGCAGGTTACTGTACGACGATTACAGATTTTGCTAAAAACATATATTCCTCAATCTCCCAACCAAATTCCTAATTACTGGGTCATATTGTGTCACTGTGATATTCTTTCCAACCCCTATTGCGATATTATACCAAATAATAAAACATATAATATTGTATTTGGCGGCAAATCACAATCACTATAACCACTGCACCTTCCACCCTGGTCATCAATAATATTGGCATTGACGACGACATCCGTATCCGGAAAATCCTCCTCGAGATGACGATGGGTGCTCCGATATTCTGGCGTCTTGCACACCACGAGATATAATAATAACACAATAAGGACGGCGGTATACATAATTTACCAGAACGGGTCTGACTCGTATAATAATATGATAATATTATTATTGTTATTAACGTTATGTGTGTGTACGACCGGCACGTGGGCAGAAAACGATCGTTCATTGTTCCAATTCCGCCTCACAGGTGATGTATAATATTATTATATTATTATAATAATAATAACCTCCGATTTTGGACCCGACCTGAACTCTCGCACACACACACGTGCATTACTCGCATATATTGTTATTTGTAACGAGCGAGTTAAATTCGAAATAATTCTATACCCATCAGGATCTATTATACGGTTTATATATATATAGGATGAGGTATCACGTGGCGGCGGTGTTATTATCACAGAAACCCGAAATGTCGCGCAGCGCATATAATGTAATATAGTGATTGTCGCCATACAAAGCGGACATACGTGGTCGGATTGTTTTTTTTTTCACTTAGGTAGAGGTGAGAAGGGGTGTCGAAGACAATCGTTGTCCAAATTATACGTTTACCTATATGATATGTGGTTATACCCGTATTTTTTAAGTATCATTTATAGTTTGAATTCGAGAATAAGGAGAATATATTATAGTTCGACAGATGGAAACATGCCGTTACCTATATATATATATATATATGAATATAGGATATTGAACAAATAATAATATTATATTTTGTAATAACATAGATTTTATACTAACAGGTATATATAGTTATCGACGTTCAGTATTATCATCAGTTGGTTCCAATGATAAAATTACGCCGTTTGGAAAAAAAATCGTTATAATAAAAAAGAGTGAACACACATTCGAGATCGACATTGAACATTAATCGATTAGATTAACATTCATCCATACACACGGACTATATTCTATTTATATCGTTTGTGTTTCGTAAAGTAACAATATTGCTAAATGAAAAATCAATGGCAAGAAAATTTGGGCCACAATATAAGTCCTATTTCGGGACAGACCAACGAGTCTATAATCACCAGGTACCTATACCAAGTCTCTCTCGAAGATTGGGTCATCCAATACGATGACGAGAGAGCACCAACTCGATTTTGAGACAAGGAGATTTGAGGTCGGCATTTTTGAATAATATGTTTAATATTAGGCGAGGCAAGATTATCGTAAATTCGTAATACGTGTAACAGGTACACGTTCGTGCATCTATTTAATTATACCATAATATATTTTCTACGGTACATTATATTATTATTATACCATGGTATCGATAATATGTTGAATTATATTATTGTGCTTGTGGGTACGATGAGCCACACCCACGATCATTGTTGCAGTTATACATCTGTAGGC
Source organism: Diuraphis noxia (assembly GCF_037042655.1). Classification (NCBI taxonomy): domain Eukaryota; kingdom Metazoa; phylum Arthropoda; class Insecta; order Hemiptera; family Aphididae; genus Diuraphis; species Diuraphis noxia. Next base: position 2,281,801 of record NW_028301719.1, read on the forward strand.
TGTAGCTCAATAACTACTAATAATGGTTATAATAAACGAATCTGTGTTTATAATAACCGCATTAACAGACCTCTGTAAATGAATTTTAAATCTAAAAAAAACAAAATTCATTAAGTATAAAAATCTAAAAAGTTTTATTGAACAAAAAGTTTTTGTCAAAAACCATATTTTTAATTATTGTAATTGCTTTGCAGTGTCTATAATATATTAATATATTTGAAAAATGTGTTCTTATTTATATGATTGTAATTAAATATATATAGCTCATTTACAATTTTTTCAACAAGTTTAAATGGATGAAAATTAAATTTCATAAAAATAAAAACTGACCCAAAAAAACCTGAAATGTCAATTTAAATGCAAAAGATAAGTTTTAAAATCGAATTCGTTAGTATAGTCTTTTCGTAGCCTTATAGGCATCATCGCCTAATTCCTTATTAGGGTAACTTTCTACGATACAATCTATCGTCTGGAATTATCATGCTATCAAAAATATAATATTATGCGATGCATCGCTGAAATAGGTTTAGAAATATTTTATCACAGTCAATATAACAATAAATAAAAGGTACAGTAAAAATGCGTTGTGTTAAAACTCAAGGGGAACAGAAATATGTTTGAGATATCGAATTTATTATAATGTTAATATTATTACTTCCACTTTCGAGGGAATTTCAACTGAGTTTGAGATGACGAAAAGTTCAAGATATATCGACAAAATAAGAATTTACTATACTTATATAACAATAATAATATGATTAATATGACGTTCGATCGTGAATCGCACATTTCGTCGGATTAAAATATTTTATTTAAAAAAAAAACCGAAAACGACTTTTGTAAAATGCGTCGCAGTGTTGATTATCGTCCCCACACGCAATCTGTATACGGTCTATTAAGACCTTAAGCTCACCTACGCCGACCTGCGTACCTTCCTATCACAATAACAATACTATTATACGTGTTATCAATAACATTATTTTATACGTACTCGCATGGTTTGTCTTTATCTCGAATCATATAATAATTTATACTTAACGTGCAAAATGTGTCGTGCGTTCAGTAATAACCGTTAAGTCCCACGTTTTGAATCGGCATGCGACGTACAATAGTATGATTATAATATTAAAATATTATATCTGATCGAAACGGCAACTTACGGTGGCGAACATAACGGATACACTTTTTCTTTTTCACTAACCCGCTGCATCGTGTGCATGTATGATGCACAAATAGCTGCAGCTGAAACATATGAAAAACAGATCATATTAATATTAGTTGAGTGTTTTTCTAGTTAAATATTTAAATAAAGTTTAGGTGGAGGGAGAAGGCTGCAGTTCACATTCCTAACGTATTTTGGATTGTACGGCCAAGGGGGAGGGGGAGTGATGTAAGTTTTTACATCCAAAACAGCTCTCTGGCTACAGGTTATAAGTTAGGTTTTCATAACGACTACTGTACTCGAAGTCATCGGACGCCTCCTCGCGTCTTTCAATATTTTTCGTAAAATGATGCTGTAAGGTAAGTTGGTATTTTTAAGAACATTATGTAATAGTATTTACCTAATAGTTTCTTTTGTAATATGCACACACTATAGGCAAACATAGTCAAAATTAGGATATACTCGTATAGTATACAACGTTTGCCAGAATATTATATGAAAATTTAAATGTGCTACCCATATTACATAAGGCTATTTTGGTTACACCCTAATATGTTGCATTGTATGTATCAAATTGATCCATTAAAAGTTAATTAAATAATAATGAGAATAGATCGCTGTTATCCATACTATATAGATATCATCAAAATCTATATTATTCCCATTTTTTTTTATTTTTTAGTTCTAAATTAAACCCGCTTCTAACTTCAAAACAATTTGTATAAGTTACATTTCGTCGATACCAAATCAATAAAGTTAAGCGTATTTTTTTTTTAAACGGATTATCACGAGGATTATCATGATAAAAAAAAATTACATTTTCTGCCACAAAACAGCAGTTTATTACCTAGCCGATATGTCGATGTATAGTCATAGCCCATAGGTATATTACAATACTAAGGCAATAGGCATATTATATTGTTTTACCTATTGGACGTGTACGAAACAAGTGAAAGTAATTATTATAAACGTTAAAAATAATAATAATAGAAGTGATTAATAATTTCACATACCTACATTGGATTAGACGAGTATTTCAACGTACTGACTGGGAGTTTTGATTTTGATTTTCCGCGAGGTGTTTTGCCGAGGAGTTTTTACTGGTCGTCATCATGTATATATGATTATATATGATTCGTTCATCAAAGATCCCATTATTTATAATGTTATATAATATGATACGAAGTAATCAAATTCTGTCCAGCGAGAGAACGCTTTGATCTTACGCATACCCCCAACGTCACCATGCTATCGAAACTGGTTCCCCTATGGCTGGGCATCGCGTGGTAAAACCAAAATTCAGTCGGCATGCGGCGCGTTCTCTCGCTGGACCAGTGGCGTGGCAAAGAGTAATTTCAGAGGCAATTGCCTCTGGGATTTTTCAAATATTGGTGGGTGGGTATCAAGGATTGTACTTATTTACATGCAAATACATGTGGGGTGGGTCATCTATATGGGGGGTTGCCTCTGGAATATTTTTAGTTCACCACGCCACTGCGCTGGACATAGGTTTATAGGTATAAGAAATGTTGTGACACGACATCAAAGCATCGGTTTATTTGTATACAATATTATAATTTCGACTGCGATCGGTGTACTGTAACAATTTAAAAATTACTGATTCGTCGTTTATGTCACACTCGGTGAATTTGCTTAGGTTAACGGAACACAGGAACGTAGAGTGCAAGCATAATACATATTATTGGCACAGGCGCACAGCCAGACAGTCGAGTCTGAAACACAATCGGGCCTGTATACCACGATCGAGTCTGAACCACGGTCAAGCTTACATAATTAAATTGTTTAACTCGTACTCCATTACTCCTGTGGTCTACTACCCTCAAGAACAGGGTTACTCTGGAGATAGTGTACTATAAAATACAATTATTAGTCAATCGTTAAATAAATATTGTCTTCGTTACTACCTATACATCGCGCGTGTTCAATTATGATGTTAGTCTATGAACACAGGTCATATATTAAGTTCCTAGGGCCTGCAAAATATAACTTAGAAAACTTTATTACAAGAAACAAGACGACAAACGCGTATGCACCATTACCATAATAAATAATATTATGTAATGATTATGCGAAATCAACAAATGCAGATCGGTCGAGTTATCGTCATTATAGTCACTCGCGAAAAACAATCCCATTGTAGGTATATTGAGCTTAGTAGCATGATAAATAATATATTATATCAATGTTAATTTGCAGAATTCAATTCCGATTATAATATCAATAATAAGACAAGACGTGTAACGCGTTGAACGGGTATACTCAGATTGATGTACTTAAATAGTAAAGTTAATAATAAGTATTATTAAACACAATTATTTTAGATTTATAATTAACAGTGCAGGCGGTACTTAATATTATACACGTAATAGGATATTGTAGATATTATATAGCAATGTAAATAAAAAACTAAATTGGTAGATATTTATAGATAATATTATTAATAAACTTTAAAGTATTTAAGCTCTCTAGTCAACTTTGCAAATGTACAGTTTTAACTTAGTATCAAAACATTTAAAGCATATATAAAATTAAATAAATGCAAAAAAAACGGATTTGTAGAATTTTTCACTTACATTTTATTAAAAAATTTTTTTTTTAGTATTTCGTTTATTTTTTACGCTAACACTACTATAGTACATGGAAAAAATTATTCTGTAAATTTGTTTTTGGGCGTTTTTACTGTAAGTGTCGAATTTTTTGAAAAAAAATTAGGAAAAACTGCAGCTATAAGTCAATATCTTATACTTTTCCATAGTATTTCAATCATCACGCGATGGCGTGTGTAAATGATGAATAGACTCATCAAGTCCAAATTTGTATAACATTAGAATCGTTGACCGTCGAATCATTATCGATAGTAAAATATAATGATAATATACCTACAATAGAATGAAGACGGTTCTGCAAACAATATGCAATTTTTGGAGTACACGTTTTCGGATCACTGTGCCTATTCGATATATTATTATCATCGAAATTGCAACTATAATAGGTACACGTATTATATAATCATAAAATACAATAATTTATGCACGTCAAGAGCTCTTTTCTCGACTTACGTGCATCACGTAGTATCTGTGGGTCAAGGTGGTGGCCGGGGAGTACAGGTAGGATGCAAAAAACAACGAGGGGGGATGGTGGTGCTGGTTGAAATGTACGGTTTTATTTTTCTGCCCTCGAGTTACACAACCGCACATAGGTATTATATACTTATAGGTACGTACAATACACAATATATTATATTGTATTATTATTTATTGTAATCGTTAGTGTTATGTACTCACGTAAACTGTACACAGCAATATTATACAGAGAATAATATAGGTATAATGTAGTAATAATATCGTTCGTGCATACGGTTTTATTTGTTACGATGTATTATTATAATAGGTTTTATACGACGGTTGCGAACGATCGCATACACATTAATCAATCATAATAATTATTATAAATAATTGTGTTTTAGCGTTATTATTTTGCGTGCGCGCAAAACCACGGCCGCCGTCGCATTGTGTCCGGGGCACATTTTTTTCCGTATATTATATTATGTTCATTACACAAAATATCGCTAAGTTTTTGAACTACGTCGACACACTTTAAAAATTGAGTGTTCCAACCATGACCACACGCCAGTCCTAAAATCCTTTAAATTAGACACTTAAACAAAACGAAGACAAGCAGCAAATCTCACCTTTTTGGTCAATAGCTTTTTTTGGTCCGCTCTTTTCCAAGTCTCCTTTAATGTTCCGGTCCGAACATCTCGCCATCTCCTGTTCCGTTTTCTCTCACCACCTTCTCAACTAACTATGGTAAAAATGAACCACTATACGTCGTTAGGTTTGTGTTTAGCTAATTTAGACCCTTCCTTCTCACTAAACAATTTTTAATCTCTCTATATATTATAATCTATTTATTATATTAAATGTATTATTGAAATTGGGCAAAAGCCCGTGTTGTAAAATAAATAAATATTATAATACGCCCGTCAAGCGTAAATTGTATTATTATTATTATCATCATTATTATTAAAACGAACGATTTATACTAAAAAAAACATAATATGGCATGCGTATAGGTCGGTAGCAGTATACCTATATATACATTTATTATTAGGTATACAAGGTTTTGTGTGCCTATTATCATTGAGCATAATATGCATTTAGTATTTGTCGTGCTATATCCGTATAATACACTCTATTATGTTCGAGCGAGTGCAGAGCTATTTTCGGACGAGTGTGTGTCTTATTCGTTATTTTTTTTTTTAGATAATAACCCGTTCGATTTCTGGTGACGACAAGCGGCTGTACCATAATATAATACGTATAAATAGAATGATATTACTCTATGACCTGCGGTATACAAAAGCGCATTGTGACGCACTAAAGGAGTGTCGAAAACAGTTTAGACAATAAGAATTAATAATATATAAAAGTGTCGTAAAGCTGGCGTCACGACAAACTCTTTACAACGCGTTTATATACTATAATAACAATAATAGTGTATATGATAACATATGTCGTGAAGTATCTAATGCAGTGTACAGTTCTGTGCGAAAGTGCGCCTGTGCAAGTAGGTAGCGCTGCAGAAAGAAGATGTCGACAAGCGCAGAGTGATAAGAATCATAATCACGCCTGTCATTTGGTGTTTATACATTTTCAAATAAATACAGGACGTACAGTCGAATGTTAAGGCGAGTAAAAACATAAAATCGATTGATGTATTTTTCGAGAGTTGTACACATCAAACACAGCAAAAAACATTAAACAACTTAAAAAAACTTCAGAAGGCAAGAAAAAATGTCGAATTGTCAAGACTATGGTTGTAATTAGTAAATCAATTTATTAGTTAAAGTATATTTAGGTATAGGTTTATTAGTTTGTTATTACAATTAAAAGGATGATGTCATTACATAATTATAAATGGATAAAGGTGTTTATTGTTCGAGATACATTTCATATGAGGCGCAAACGACCGTCAAATAATAAATAAAAATAAAGTGTAACAATACCACGAGGCTTCAAAGCCATTTGTTAGATTAATAATAACTAACTGTTCAATCACTATTGTGCAATGGTGTTGGGAAATAAAGAGACGCCTATAACAGTTAGACGGATAGGAGACATTGCTAATTATTATTGCGTAATAATTGTATTTTATTTCTCGGTACAATCGTACGGAAATCGCGTGCACCATTTTATCGTAATCAAATGTAAAATAAAATATTATTAAAGTGCACTAAGATTTAGGTTAAAACAATTTTAAATTTCGTCCCTCGTGTAACGGTGGTTACTGATTTCCTAGTGCGTTTAAAGTTGCAGAAAATATCGGATTCGGGACAATGGGCTAACAGATCTCTCGCATGCAATGTATACATATGTATAATAACAATATGCTAATCATACCGGAAAAATAAATCACTTATGCGAACATCCTCAATAAATTATATGTACGTAATTACTAAATGTTCAGGTTTAAGTGATATTTTAGAAGAGATTGATCAAGATTAACCTAAAATGTCAAAAATATCAACTCTTATTTAAAAGAAAGGTGACTATGGTTATACTATATTAATTATATTGTAATAATTGAAAAAAAAAAACGTCGTCCGTAATATTATTTAATATTATAAAATCGTGAAATCGTGAAATCGTACGTTTTTCTCCTTTAACCGCTTTTATTTCGAGTACCGTTTCGAAAATCGAAAAATGACCTCTCTAAAGTACCAGCTCAAAAACATTATCTTCCAGAAAAAATGCTACACTTGATACTTTTGAGCAAGTCTAGAGTGAAATAAAGTGTTTACAGAATAAAAAAGAAAAAGAAATAAGCATCATTGTAAAACCGATACATTCCTCGTTCTGCTCAGAATCTAAAACATAGCTTGCGTGCGAATAATATTTCATAAAATAAATTTAAATGAAATATTATTTTTATAAATTCATATAAAATATTCAACGCAAAGAAACTGTAAAAATGACCTAAAAATTGAGTAAAATAAATAATAAAAAAATGCCAAGATAAAAGTTTTAAATCTGACTATAATCAATATAATGTTACATAATTGAAAATCGTATGGCGAAAAGTACGTCTTATAGAATAATTATAAGATGTATTGCGTCCTATATACCTATTCTATAGATGCACCAAAACGATATGTGCAGCAAAGGGATTAAAAAAACACTCGCCAAGTCGTAAATTACTGCACATAGAAATGGGTACGTGAGCCGAAATGATTTCGAAAAACAAATAGAATATCTTATATAAGTAGGTATCTATTTACACGTAGCACATAATTGAAAACGAAACTATTATTGATATATACCTGCAAGTGACCACACGCTACCAGGCACAAACACTAACACGATTTATATATTTTTCGCGTGGTTGAATCGATAACTTGACCATATATATATATATATGCAGGTATAGTAGTGGGGCTACGGTGGCGGGTGTACTTTCGGTGCGCGGTCAAAATTCGACCAGAAATATTATTATTACTATTATTATCGCGCACGCTGTTGCGAAATGAAAGGAAAAAAAAATCAAAAAACACACACACACAGAATATAATAATATATACGCGTTTATAAAATCCAATTGGCCCGCGAATATATACCTACCTCCATAACACATATAATAATAATATTATAATGTCCGCCGTTGGCAACGTCACCCGGTCACCTGTGCCAACGATTAGGCAAACTGTCATTATCACACCTTTTTATTTATATATATATAAAAAAAAACCATTTTTTTTTCACCATAAAAATACTGACAGGCGCGCGTGCGTGTGTGTTTCGGAGTCAGAGTCGGCGAGAGAGTGTGTGTAGGTATATATATATATATATATATATATAGATGGTGTGTGTTATAATAAGTGTACGCGCAGAGAGCCTTGGGATCAGCGCGCGCGGCTACAAATCACCGGGTCGTTTTGACATCCGAGAAACTCATATCTCCCCGCGGAATAATTATATATTTATACAACGATTATCCAAGAGCAAGCAAGTACGGGCTCACTTAAACGTGTTACACACACACACACACACATATCTGTAAATGTATATATATCTCATATATTATGTACAAGTTATAAGTTTATAACGTTTACGCTGCGACTTTATACATATATAATATATTAGGTATATATATATATATATATATACACTTGCTGCGTGCATAAACCGCACGTGCTGCACACGCGTAGGTATATACACTACAGGTAGGTAGTTATATATTAATATTATATACATTTAAGTGCTCATATACACAAACATGGATGGTAATACCTATAATGCTTTTTTGCAGCTATGTCCGATGATTTTACTCGACTGCGGCAGATCGCAAATATTGCATGTGTGACAGATTAAATTTGGTATGGGACAATTTTGTCTTCACATAATATAATTATTACATCGGTAAAAATGTTTTATTTAGTCTGACGACGATAAGATGTGAGCCACGTAACTTCGTGCATGACTCGACCTGAGCCATAGATAGTTTGGCCACCCTTGTTATATGATATTGTATTGTTATAAGAAAATATTATGTAGGGCAATTGATTAAGTATATACCTCGAGGAGTAGTTGTGGGGTCACATATATATTCAATTTGTGAATGCCACTGAAAATACTATCATAAATCTGTTGTTCTTGACTTTTCAACTATTGAAATATATAAAAAAAAATGATTATATTACAAGAATGTGTACATATTATTGTACATTTAGTTTTATATGAACAACGTCTACCTACTCACCGCGTTTTTTTTTTTTTTTGAGTTGCCGTTGATTTATAAGGAGCAATAAGTAACCGAGTTGGTTGCCATTTGGCCAAATTGATTTCCGTTCGAAAAAGGCGTTTTATTAGATAGAGCCGAATCGGTAACCGTTTGTGTTCAGGTCAAATAGTTAAAGTATAAAACATGTGAATGTACCTATACTACCTACGCTCTATATGCAGGGCTAGGTAAATTAGGTCTAAGATAAGTTCGGTACATTTTAAAGGGTAGTAGAACACGATCGCGTAAGTTTTGAAGATGAGTTAAAAGTACCTTTAAGAAAAAAATAATAAACACGATTCCGTATGAAATTTTATACAACGTTGTCAAATATACTAAATTCATCGTATATAAAATAAATAATTATATAATATATAATAATAATAAATAATAAATAAATTGAGATTAACTAAATAATAAAAAAGTAATTTGTAAATAAATAAAATTATCGTAAATACATTTTTTAGGAATGCTTGAATTTAAACTTCTTGATATCTATAGCTTACTAATTTTAAATATTGAATTACATTTTTATGGATTTTATACTCATCATGATAATACTTTATTGTATTTTGAATTCTGTTTAAAATTTTGTTGCCATTTTCTTTACTCTCATATTATTAACCGATTGTATAATTGATTGAACCTAACCGTTGGAGGATGAACACTTTGAAATTGTCCATTATAAGTCCTATGAAATCTTTCAGGTCCAATTGTGGTACTAAAAATACTTGATAATTTGATTGACAAAAAAAATATAATTTCATAAAATAAGATCGATTTTGATTCAAAAAACAGGTAAAAATGAAAAAAGTCTCAAAAAATCGAAAAAAGCAAAACAAAATTTTTTATTTGAGTTCTCTGATCATGAAACACATTTTTAGCTCTAAGGCGGCAAATCGAGTCCTGGCAAGAAACAGGTAGTAGGTAAGTTGGGTCCCGTAAAAAAAATATTGTGCAAGCTGAGCTTAGAGTCCCAGTCACCAATTAAAAAACTACATTTTTTGTTTCAAAAAAAAAGATTACATTATTATATACTTAATTTATATTAATTAAAAATATTACAAATGTAAATTAATAAAAAAATAAATGCCATTATATTATATCCGTACTCGGTAAAAAACTTAATTAATATTGATTTAATAAGCTCAAATTGGGTTATAACATAACTAGTGTATTTGATCATATGCTCACCCAAATGATAATTATAATGAAATTCATTTTTACTTTTTTATTAATTTGTATTAGTAATATTTTTAATCAATATAAACTAAGTAATGAGTATACAGTGTGATCACGATAAGTGGAAACACTCAATAACTATGTGTAGGCTTCATATATTTCAATTCTGCTTTTACAGCTAACTAATAAACATTATTATACACAGATTATTATTACCAACTACGTATTTCATAATCTGTTATACCCATGCAAATAACATAAAATCAAATTGCTATAACTCGGTCATTTTTTGACTTAGAAAAGAAATTCAACCACTAAAATTCATTAAAAAATACAAAAAAAGAAAATTGTGGTAAAAAATGGATCATACTATTTAAAAAAAAAATTTGTTGTGCGCATTCGCAAAATTAACTGTCAAAAAATAGACTAATTAATTGAAAATGTGTATAATAATGTTTATTAATTAGCCGAAAAAGCAGAATTGAAATATACGAAGCCTACACATAGTTATTAAGTGTTTCCACTTATCGTGATCACACTTTATAATAATAAAATGCAATAAAATTAATTTTTTTTCATTAGTAGACAGGATGGCGGTTATTTCCGGTTATGGTCATTTGGAATCCAATTTACCAATTCCGCTATATGCAGTATATGTACAGTAAAATGGTACCTAATATATTGTTATATTGGAATTTTAGCAAATGTCATTTTGTTTATCCTTAAAAATTTATCAAATTATTATTTTTCTCAAAATACAATACCGGTCATCATCAATGCGCAGATGAGTTTCTAGAAACCTCTATAATTATAGAGTTATACATATTATCTCTATATGGCTGCAGTATATTTCGCAGTAATTCAATGTTTAAAATCTGCAGCCACGGATTATACGATACACCGGATCCAGCGATAAGTGACATCTGCGTGGGCTGTTATGGAAGTGATGATATAGCAGGACATAATATACGTGATTTTACATGATGATGGACATTTTACGCGCACGATTTACGGACTATCGATTCGCCGCTGCAGGTCGCATGACGACAATATCACATACATTGCGTCGTTTACAGACACTTTGAGAATTTTTGGCACAAAAATCCAAACCGTTTACGACGGTGACGGTCATCAGTGCATGGCTCACATGCGTGTGTATGATGCATACATACCACATACCAGATACCCGTAAATACATATCTCTATACGGTTGTAACAATACCATAGCCGTACGAGTTACTTCCATATACGTATTGCAGTACACCAACGCACGACTCTGTGGTTTCTGGAGAAAAACGCAGGTGCAATCGGCCGCGGTGCAGTGTGGACACAATAGACGGCGGCGAGATGACGCGCCGCAGATGTCACCGGGCCGACGATCGACGACTGCATCAGTGCGCGACCCAAGGGTCGAAGGGGGTGAGGTGGTTATCGGTTGTGGATAGGAAATCACATGCGGTCTTACGATGATAATATTATAGCGGTCCGCCGGTTACAAGTATACGTATAATAATAATAATATGTAAAGATTATAATACCGCCGTCGCCGCCGGCGGGGCGTGTTTGGGGGTTATTTTTTCTTTTCAAAAGAAAGGGAAATCGTGAATTCAGACGTCATAGTCGGAGAAACCCACGCGGGGGGTATACTCGACAATCGCACCCTATACCCACCACCATGTGTACTACGCATTTATATATATATATATTTGTAGAATGATGAGATACGTGCAATCTCTGCAGTATAACGCGCCTGCCGTTGATTATAAAATCGTCAGAAAACCATATCTACCAGCTATACCTATATATTATGTATATAGAACAACATAAAGCGAAATCGTGTTATGACCATATACGTTTTGCAGAGAAAAGATAACTAAAATGTCATCTGGACAACACATATAAACCAGATAATATTGTATATATATGGATGACGTTTTTACTTATAGATATTATGAGATAAACAAATTATGATAATCTCAGTTTTATATATAGACTACGTTATCCCCATGAGAGATAAAATCTATTTTTTTTTTCCATCACAAGTGAAATATATTTCATTTAAAATGCATAATGAAAACCAATCTTAAAAGCAATTCAGACAAAAATATAAGTTGAAAGTGTTGAGCCTCTACAATACAAGGTGGTTTTGTGATTATTTGAATTGAATTAGATCGAAGTACTTTTATATAGGTATTTTCAAATCTTAAAAAATCCGACATCAACCATTTTAGAATCAAAAAACCTTAAAATCTGGAACAAATTTAAATCATCTAAAATTGAAAAAATCTACCTTTAAGATTTTTAGAATCACTAACACACGAAGATACTTCAAAAATCAAAATGAACGAAATCTTGAATTTACCGCTTTCAGTCAGATAGTTTTTTCTCCAAAAAAACAAAATTCTTAAATTTTCACCTAGCTCAAGTACCTATCACCTATATTGGCTATAGCCTATATTATAAAGATTTGCACATCAATCAATTAGCTATAATCTTCTGATAAAAATATATAATTCGTAAGAAAATAATATTTTACCGAAGTCGGTTTAAAATAAGTTTATTAATATTAGGAAATGTTTTATATCTATAAGTTAACCATTGGCTAGATTACTGCAGGCGAACAATAGTTATCTTGATAAGATAATTTATTTATTATTATCTGACGAGTTATTCTTGTTTTCTAGATTAGTCTTAAAACAGATGAGCTGCACATAACCGGATCAACGATCCGTTGCTGGAGGATCTTTCAAATTTCTGACGAAAACTTTCAAATTTTCGTGTATATTAGGTACGCTTGAGTAATGTGCGCATACAATGGTAAAAGTGCCGGAAGTCGAAGTGTGCAGGTCAAAATCGTCTTGGCTACACGTTATCATCGAACATTCGGTCACTGCGCCTCACTTTATTATGCATTCAAGTATCTGTGTAATAATATTGTACCTATTTGTACCTATATGCTCATAACGCGGCTTAAATATTACAATTGGACGAATCGAGTTCTAGACGTCATTTTGCTATAGGTAACCGTGAGATTATGATGATGGACACAAATTATTATTGCGATTCGTTTAATTTTCGACCAAAAATAATTTTTTCTCTGGTTCTGCTTAAACCGAACTTATTCATCAGGCTGTTTTTTTCGTGACACTATGATTATAACTAGTAACACTGAAAGTGTTCGACTGGCCGTACTAGAACTCATGCGGTAAGGCGAGTCAAATGTTTCATAACACTATATGGTGTTAAATAATTCGAAATTTTTCTCAAAACTAAAAAAAAAATTTTAAACCAGGAAAATAATGAAAATAAAATGTTGAAACGTCAACATTTTCAGAAAAATAAACTCTACAAAATGGCTATAGTCGATATTTTTGGAAATAATTAAATTACAATAATGTTTATAACTTTTTTACTAAAACATTTAAATAAATTATAAAATAATATAATAAAAACATGAAATAATTGTAGTTCTTATCCCTGTGAGTCTTAGTGCAAAACCAGAATTTCTCCCGAAATAATGGAGATATCGAAATGAGTAAATCCTCGTGGGACACTTTGTATATATATTATTTAAGGGCAGTCTGTTATACAGTTATCAAGTATTGTATAAATAAATAAACCAAACCATTGTCTTCATTTAAACAATGTAAAAAGCAGGATAATTTACGAAAAAAATAATCCAAGAAATATAATTTTATATTATGCAGTAATTATAAAAAAGTTTCTTCCAACAATCGGGCTTATTAAGATAGATACATAAATGCAAATACTTTAATTCACGTTCGGGTGGTCATAATAAGAGAACTCTCCCCCCCCTCCACAGACACACTTGGTTACACCTCGTTCAGAAGTACATCTATATATATTTATATATATATATATTTATCTACCTACATAAGTGATGGCCCGTGGGTATAAAATATAGGCTATGTGCTGTCGTTATAATAACATAAAATAATATTATTAGGTATATAAACCTATAAAATTATACTATGTAAATATTTAATATATTCAAATACCATTAAATCCATATGTTTATTACCTACCTAGCTGTATGTGATATATATTGCGGAGTTTAATTGACAATATTTATCATAATAATTTATGTCACGTTTTAAATAATATTACTATATTAGTAATATCACGATATTATAATATAATATAATTTTTTGGAGATTATACGATGTCTACCGCAGTCGTAATATTATATTTGATATAGATACCTATAGATGTATATAATGTATATATACAAAGTGTAAAAGATGGAACTGACTTTTGGAATAACTTTTGTTCAAATTAATATTTTTATTTATTTTTGTTTTTCATTAAAGACCCTAGCTCTAAATGTATGGTAAAAATGTTTGTTTTTTTTAGTACTGAAAATAAAAAATTTTTTATTTAGCAACAAAAGTTTGGATAAATTAAAAATAGTCTATTTGTGCATCTGAAAATAAGAAAAATTTTGACGGTAAAAATTTTTATCTAAGTCAAGTAGTTTATCTTTTAGAATTTTTTTTAATTTACTGATACAAGTACCTATACTTATAAATAGTTAAATTATTTACTTATCATATAATATTAGCAATTTTTGTCATATAATATGTTTAATTAACATAATTTTTTTTTGTAAGGTCTTTCTGTTACAACCGGTATATATCTTTTGGCGGATAATTATTACGTTATAATTATTATGTTTGATATATTTGTATAATAATGTATAACCTACGCGAGTTCAATTTAGAACGTGTCGAAGGAAAAAAATAAAAAAATTCTCAGAGAATTAGGCACCACTAAGTTTAATTAAATATTTTTATTTACAATGTCGTATAATAACACCGTATTACTATTATATCATATTATATAATATTATTATCTATGGCTGTAAATAACGATTTCGGACGGTCCGTCGAATAGCGATTTTTTCGTTACTCGAGTGTCTTTGAGTGTGTGTGTGTGTTTACGCGTTCGGTTTCACGGTTCGATTTCCCAACGATCTTGGCCCCCTTATTATTTGCTCGGATCGGGTTAAAAATTGGATATAACAACATTAACACGCGTCTAGTCGGCCTTGGGTATGATCACAACAGCAGCAGTGAACGTTCAAACATACACACATACACACACACACACACACACACAGAACGGATTTTATTTATATTGGTAATGTGTTTAATGGATATAGGTATGCGAAAGCGCGTATATAGGCTATGCAGGTATAATTTTATAGGTAATAGGTATACGCGCGGTTTAAACGCTGCTGCTGCTTAGCGCGAACTTAACCTCCTTAGGATAACGTATATCACTATGTACGAGTATATGTATTATTATTATACCTATACCATACCTTAAGTAAACGTCAAATCTCGAGGTTTAAAGGTCGCCGCTGCGTACGACATAATTAATATAATATAAATACTTCGAGTGATGGTTTGTTGGATACGAAAATAATATTACCAATAAAAATAAATATAATAATATATAACATAATTTCCTCGACAGTCACGTGGAGCGCCGCCGCACTATTAATTGGTTTTAATAAAACCCGCTGCAGCCGACTCGATTATCTAAAGCTGGGCAGGTATAGGTAAGTAACCTGTACTGCATATTTATTATTATTATTATTATTATTGTAGACATAGATATAGGTACCTAATTATATTTTTTTACGATAAAAACACGGTTGTACTGGATTTTAGACTGGTTATATGGTATCATAACATAACATATGCAGTGATACGCGCGTATTACAAAACATAAACGTAACTGCTATTTATAAATCAAATTAGTAAGTGTATATAGGAGAGAGCATTATATATGTATATTATGCATAATATTGTCACGTCTTTTTTAATACATTTTGTTTTTATCATAGCGCTTAGAATAATAATAATAATAATATATAGGTACACCACTCGCAACTAATATACAATTCTCGAATAAAAATTAAAATAACGCGTTCATATTCGAGTCATGCCGAGCTAAAAGTCAAGTTCAAAGCTAAACTTTTTAGCGATAATCTGTTTTTGGTCAGTAGCAATTTTCTTAAAATGATCTGAAATTCTTAATTCAATAGATTCCATATTATATTAAAATCGGAGAAATATGATGCATTGGAACCTTAATATGTAATAAACATAATAATACTGCCTTGCAGTCCTCCTCATTTTAGTATGTACATTGTACAATGTGCATAAACACATTAGTTAATTTTTTTTTAACCTCAACCGTTACGAATTGTCGAGGTTTCGCTGTACAGACTATATTATTACAAATTTTGAAATAGTTTTAACTTTACAAAATGTGTAACATTTGAATATCGATTGAAAAATGTTTAAGAAAAAATGTATTTGTAGTAGTTATTGCAGTACCTATTACCTACTATGAGGCTCTCCACTTTGCCAGCTCAGAGCACCAATCTATTGATTATTAAATATAAATAATATTTACTATCAGTTTTTTAAATGATAGATTTTTTAAGTTGTTCAATGCCATTTTTTAAATTGAATTTGTTAGTTTAACTTATTAATTTGTTTAATGCTATCTTGAATTAAAAATATTAAATGTATAAAAAATTAAAACACATATAGGTACGCGTATTACTAAAAGTACTTATTATCAAAATGTATTATATTGTGTACCTTCTACCTACACGTATTTTACTAAATAATTAGTTGAATGCTTTAAAATACTATTTATACAGTAATTTGAATAATTAATATATAAGCTCCTATACACATTGACATGATGGGCTCTTTAGATACCTCATCTCTATTTGTATATTAAATAAATTCATCTCTCTCTCTCCATATATATATATATTATACACATTTATATACATTTAGGTAATATTTTGTATTATACACGATTCGGATGGCTAGACGCGCTAAAATGATTGACGACAATCGGCGATGCAGCCATTTCCTGTAAATAACAGTGAAAGACTATTATATTATGTATACGCTACAATAACATATTAATTAATATATTAAATTATCGTGAGCACGATTAATTGGCTCCATTTGTAATAATATTATATACTTGCGCACACGAATACGAGCGATTGATAAAACACATCAGTCCGGTGTTCTTCCGTTACTGTCGAGTACGATAATAATAATAATAATATAACGGCATCGGTGCGTATATAAGCGGCGATCGGCCGCGGATGAATTAGACAAATCTCCGTTTAATGCAAAACCATCTATACATCAGAAGAGAACGGGAGAGTGAGTAATACAGTGGCGATCGATTTGCCGGCCTCGTCCGCCCAAACTCTGCAACAGCAGTTTATAAATGATAATAGCAGCACACCGTAGGTATATACCAGATATATCTGTATACAGGTAGATCGTAGATGAGTAGGTACGCATTATATGTATTATTATTACAATAATATGTTATACGCGCGATCGTCAGCATAGTGATGAATCTCTTCTTATCTTCTTTTATTTTACCATAATAATAACACACATTATAATATTATACCTGTACGTGTATACCACTACTATACCAACCGGTATACCAATATAATACTCTACCATGATGGTGCGCACCGGATGTAATTATCATTTATTATTATTTTTCGTTCATCACTGGGAAGATCGCGGATTATCGAAGGTGGGTTACCCTGGCACCCCTATGTGCACCCCTTAGTGTTTCTAGTCGGTACAAATTGTAGTACAATTAATAATAAAAAAAAAATTTTTAAAAGTTCATTATTTAGTTTTGGTGGTACTGGAATAATAATATACTACATCGTAGAAGCGGCAAAATTGATTTTTCGGATGGAAATATTTTGGTACAAATTCCAAACTTGGTGTTTCTAGTCGGTACAAATTGTAGTACAATTAATAAAAAAAAAAAAATTTAAAAAGTTCATTATTTAGGTTTGGTGGTGCTGGGGTAACGTTACCCTGGCACCCCAGCGGGAAAATTGATTTTTTCGGATGGAAATATTTTGGTACAAATTTCGAAATTGTCGGTACAAATTGGTACAAATTATAGTACAATTAATGGTTAAAAAAAAAATGAGAAATTCGAACATAGGGGTGCCAGGGTAACCCACCTGATTATCGATCGTGACTGCTGCGGAAGTCATCACGTCATTCTCGCGGCCCGGACTCGTCATAGACATCGCATATCGAGATAATGATAATATTACCTCCATATGTATATGATATAGGTAGATATATCATTTATCATCCGGCTTGTATAAAGCGACCATCACCCCATTTACGTAGGTATATATCTGTCGCGTATAAATATCGATTAAATAAATAATGATTGAAAATAACCACTGGAAAAATTTCCGTCCTTTGCAGACGTATCGTGTATTCTTGTTTAATTAGGTGACGATAATACAATATTATAATATTTATAATAACAAGACGCGTACCTTCTATAATAATATACTTTAATGTGCCATGTTTGAAAGAAGTTAAATTAAATCGAAATTCGAAATGAATTTTTCTACCTTACATAACATCCTATGGAATTTTACCATCATACAAATGTAGCTAATTAGATCATAATTATATTATTTTTTACCGTCACGCGCGTAATCCCTAATCACTAGCTTCCTTTGCGCAAAAACGTGTTTGAAAATTATTAAAAATTTCTACTGACTGAGTGTTTGAGTTTTTTAGATTTTTTATAGTTAACAGTTTTTCCGCCATCTAATTTAACACTCTAATCGTTATATTATAATATAATAGTTGTTTCGTATGAATGGAATTCATGATGATTTATTATAAATGTTGATACATATTTTAAACAACGGTAAAATAAATAAATAACAGAAATAAGATGGAAAAAAAATAAAAAAAATTGAAATTACATTTAAAAATAACATCAAAATTAATCGGACAAATATATATTATATTTAAAATTGCAGGTAATATATAAACTAAACAGAAGTTGGCCAAGGTACGAAAAAACTGTAGATAATATAGTTATAGGCTGTCGAAATCATTCTATGATTGGAACAGAATTTTTCGAATAATCAAATCATTCAGTCTATCTATATCTAGTATTAACTGCTAATTACTATATAATCGGCGGATACTAATAATATTTATACAACGTGTTTTATACATTCACCTATACATAAAATATAAATACTATATATACTGAATTCGCATAACTGCAATCTCGCGTTTTCTAGTATATAATATAACCTTACAATATTATATGAACGATGAGTTATAGCAGGCTGCTGTTAGATGACCTAATCTAACTTCTGCAGATCTCGCTATACAAAATAAAATATATTTGGGTATCATATTATAATAATAAGATTGTCAAAATACTGGTACTCTTTAAAATTTAATTTTTCGGGATCCTAAAATATTTGCAATGTTTAGGTATGTAGTTTTGATAAATCACCATCGTCAACATGTTAAATTTGAATAATATGTTAAAAACAAAAATATAATGTTAGCAATCGAAATGAACAAGAAACACAAATAAGAAAGTACAAAGTAGCAGGTATTTAAAATAAATATAAAAAATACAATTTAGATGATCAATAATAACTATTTCTCACACTTTGCTACATTATTAAGGAATTGTCCTGTTTTCTTTATTTAAATAGCTCTCACATCCGTTGTGTAGTTTGTCTGGTAAAGTATTTATTTTTTTAAACTTTTAGGCGTTAAGGTATTGTATAAAATATTTGATTCAAAACGGTTTAAAATAGTGGTTATTTCACTCTCAGTCACTCGTGGTTACCCATCGATCGTCCCGGTAAAATAACATTAAAAATAATCGTTCATATTTTATTATTTTATGTCTCCATAAGATTTTGGAAAACCTTGATTATTGTGGATCGTATACTAGTTTTCCGTTTACCGCATAATATATAATATAGTTTTCAAACCTCTCCTTGCAGGATACATTTCGGCGGCAAATGGTAAAGATATAGGAGGACACGTGGACACAAGCGTATATATAGGTACGATTGAAATTCTTGAATTCGCTGTATTATATATATGTCAGATATCTGTGCTCACGTGTATATACAACTCATACATATATAGGTACACGCGGGTATTTACACCTAACAAGATATCGAAGCCTCGAGCAATTCGAGTCTCTGAAGCTCACGAAAGAAATTATATAAACGTTGCGAATTTTTGTTATAATAATAATTAATACCTATACCTATATAAAAGTTGATCAATAAAACGGTGAATGCGCTGCAGTAATTCATCACAGCCGTCTTTGTGCAGCTGCAGGTATGGTTTTACAGAGTAGTGTACTACCTGTATATATAGTATATTGGTAATACTCATAACATGTTTACTACCTACTTAGTACATATATAGTGTAGTAGAAGTAATAGTATAGATATACCTACCTATATAAACGTATATTATAACTTGCGGCGTAGGTACAGGTGCATCGGACGGTATTAATTATAAAAATATATAAGATCCGGTTATATGGGTTTTGGTATACTTAAATGGTTTTCGGCACAGGAACTGCATGCAGCAGCAGCCGTCGGTGGGATCCGTGGGGTGCTCGCGTTCTATATTGGGCGGTGCGGAAGGGGAGGACAAAGAGCATTAAAAGCGTTACTGTCAAAGACATCGTACGTATACTTATACATATATATATACATATATATTCCAAGATATGGCCAGGCGGCTGTTTAGCAGGCCACTTTTTAGTGAATATCCACTACGTATCTACGTGTTCATTACTCCTCCCTTGTAAATAAGTTTCACTAGTAGAAAATCCCGCTTCCCTTAACTTAGTGAACTCTCCTGCAGTTACTCCCATTTACAATCGAAGTGACGGATCATTGGATATTTACTGAGAATATACATATAATATAAGAAGATTAATCTAAAACATAATAACTATATAAACATATATAATATAGTTATTATAATTACTACTATTTATTCTCGTGTACCATCACAATGTTAACAAAATCTTAATCCACTGGAGCTGGGTGTCAAATTTGGACACAAAAAACATACTAAAAAAAAAAATGGTATGGTGGGTAGAAGAGGTGGCACGGCGAAGGGGTCGGTGTGTCAGAGAAGCGATGAAACAATTGAAAAAAAAAAGTGGAATGAAAGAAATATTACCTACCTAATATAATAATGTAATACGCGGGAATAGGAAGAAACGCAACATACGCGCGTGCCGACCGAGGAGATGGCTCCGAGCCAACGTACGTGTACGCGTAGACCTCGCGCTCGCCCGTGAGTCCGACGGGGCTGTACACCTACCTATGGTGTTTAACGTCCATGATACGTATAAAATACATTAGGTATATGATATGCGAACGTGGTACGTGTGGTATATACCTGCGGAGAGTTTTACGGCGCGTTCGAGCAACGTGTCTTGGCAACGTCGCGGCCCCGGGACCCCCGGCTGCAGCACGCAGAGTGATGACGACCTCGAATGGTATGGTGTGTGTGATGATTTAAAAAATAATAATAATAATAATAATAAATGAACATCGTATTTTTTTTCGTGATTTCACCGCAAGCCTGTGGCGGCTAGCCGTTTGCGAAACGCGCGCGCGTCGCGTCCGGTCGTCGCGACACGGCAGAGATTCCGTCGTAGGAGGCCAACACTCGCGCCGCGCATACCCAATAACTAACTGCATGCACTGTATATAAAGGTATCCACGTAACCGATTTACCTATAGGAACTTACCTACGCGTTATACAGGTAGGTACTTATATTGCCGCGTGATCAAGCGATCTTGGCGGAAATGGAGAGTATAGAGTCGATAGGTATTTCTGTACATATAAGCAGTCTCGGTCAAAGTGGTAACAGTCGTTATTGATCTATTCTAACCAATAACCTAACCTAACCAATAACAATAGTTTCACCTATTTCTGTAATTATTCTATTTGTATGAAAATTTTAGGTACTATATTGTAAATAGGGCAAGAATTTAATGCACAAAAATACCGCGAAATATACAATTCATTAAGAAACTAAGGAAATGTGTACCAAAAAAAGTCCCAAAATGCATGATATGATAATAATAGTAGACAAGATAAATTAAATCAAATAAATATACCTTGAAATGTATCAATATATAGCTAATCTAAATAAAGCAATAAAATAAATGAACAGATAAACACCGTTTATTCAAGAAAAAAAAAGGCGGGTAAGTCGTGTATGTCGCTCTGCTGTACAGTAGGTTACAAGTGGGTTACTGTAATGGATGGAATTAAATTTGAATCCAATGATATTATATCATTGTATACGAAAAACGATTCTGAGTGAAGACGGTTTATCTGTCTAGGATATATTATAGATTATTAAAAATTTTCAAATCTTAGATTTAAAAAGAAAATTTTTTATGAATTTCTAGCTTAAAATAATTTCTGAATTTTCGTGATTTTTACATAATATGTTGTCAAAATTCAAACTTTGAATGCTTATAAAAAAAAAAATTGTGAATATATATTCCTTTTATTTTGCAACTGCTATTGTAAAAATATGTTAGAAGCCTTGTATTAAATTTTCAAGCTTTTCTACCGAACAAATAAATTTTTATCGATATTTATAGAAAAAAAACTAAAAAAATTGAAAAATTAAAATGTCAGTAAACAGCTCAAAATAAATTTAAATATTTTGAAAAAATTATCAAATATATAAAATGCCTATATAAACATTCAGTCAAAATTTCAAGTATCTGCGGTCATTTGTTTTAGAATTACACCAAAATAAGGAAATCGCTAAAAGTAAAAATTTTAATTTTAAATGCTCATAAAAATTTAATTTGAATTTCCGGTGCAATTTTTATTTGTGATAAAGATTGAAAAACTTGTAAGTAATCTTGTATTAAATTTTGAAATCTTAGATTTAAAAAGAAAATTTTTTATGAATTTCTACCTTAAAATAATTTGTGAATTTTCGTGATTTTTACATAATATGTTGTCAAAATTCAAACTTTGAATGCTTATAAAAAAAAAAATTGTGAATATATATTCCTTTTATTTTGCAACTGCTATTGTAAAAATATGTTAGAAGCCTTGTATTAAATTTTCAAGCTTTTCTACCGAACAAATAAATTTTTATCGATATTTATAGAAAAAAAACTAAAAAAGTTGAAAAATTAAAATGTCAGTAAACAGCTCAAAATAAATTTAAATATTTTGAAAAAATTATCAAATATATAAAATGCCTATATAAACATTCAGTCAAAATTTCAAGTATCTGCGGTCATTTGTTTTAGAATTACACCAAAATAAGGAAATCGCTAAAAGTAAAAATTTTAATTTTAAATGCTCATAAAAATTTAATTTGAATTTCCGGTGCAATTTTTATTTGTGATAAAGATTGAAAAACTTGTAAGTAATCTTGTATTAAATTTTGAAATCTTAGATTTAAAAAGAAAATTTTTTATGAATTTCTACCTTAAAATAATTTGTGAATTTTCGTGATTTTTACGTATTTTGTCAAAATTCAAACTTTGAATGCTTATAAAAAAAAATTGTAATTATGAATTTATTTTTATTTTTCGACTGCTATTGTAACAATATGTTAAGAGCCTTGTATTAAATTTTCAAGTCGAATTTTTGAAAATTGCATGGTGGATAGAATATACTTATATAAACATTCGGTGAATATTTCATGTATCAATGGTCATTTGTTTTAAAGATACATCAAAAATCAAAATCGATTTTGTCGAAAACTGATTGTGCGTAAAATTTCCCGTTTTTCCCTTAATTTTTAGTTTGTTTTTCTCGATTATTTAGAAAAGTATTAAGATTTTTTTACTTTTGACCCCCCCAAAGTACCAACTAGATTCACTTTCTGATCGAACGAGGTATTGAAGTCAAAAATCGAAGCATTTTTACTGCCCCAAAACGTGATGACAGACACAAAAAAAAACACACACATATCATGGTAATTATAATATTTCAAATTGATAACAATTATTTTACTTTAAAATATTATAGTTATTATATGTATAAATACAAATTAAATAGTGTAAAATGTTTACACGAAATGTTATTTTCTAAATACAAGCAATAAAAAAAGTTGTACCTATACGCACATCGATTTAACGTGTTAGCTATTATGCAAAAGATATGTGAATCAAAATATTATACCTAGGTACTTAAGGTGCGCTGGAAATGCCTTATTTTTATATGGTAGTTGTATCAAATACGTGTATCTCACTTTTCTTATAAAATCATTGGAATTGTTTACAGAGCAGCAGCCTTGCAGTTCATAAAGTTATAACATATGATAATTCGTATATAAAATATTATACTTCACGGACGGGGCGGTATAGGTAATTCCCCCCCCCCCCCCAATATGTTTCGTATTATTATCGACTGAAGTTTATATAGGCTTTCTCCTATATACTTACTTAACGTAGATATATATTATATATAATATATCAAACGTCATATTCGCGGCACCACCGTTTTCGTTGTTGTTATTTCGGAGGGAAAAACGTGTTGGCACCTCACTGACGAGTGATGGATTATATATACCGCGAGAAAGGGTTCTTGTACTATGCAGAACTATTTGCGGATCATATATATAAATATATATGTATATATATATTATGTACCTAATAAAATACTCATAATGTGAAATAATTTAGACTTTATTATATAAAAGTGCATATAATATAGATATGATGATCTATATATGAAACCCGCGCGATCCGATCGATATTACGCGAGGCGGCCTGCTATACATGACAAATATAAATATTTTAATTATAGTTTAGCATTCGAACGTCCACCCGCAGAAAATTTAACGGCCATAAATTACCCGGATAGTAATAAAAAAATAAAACATACATTTTATGACCTTGTACACAGTTTAAAAAGAAAAGTAGGTACACGGTACACACATAATATAAATATATATGCACTCGCAATGTGCATGTATATACATATAATAATAAAGTGCAGAGGTATACATGTGTTAATAATACGCGTTACATATTATTATAACGTATAATTCGTATAAGTACCTTTAGTACCTATATGTTTTCGAGTTTATTTTTCTATCCAAACCAATTATCATGGTACGTTCAATTAATTATTTTGTCTGGGTAATAATAAAAAAAATATATGTTCGCTTCGATATTATTAATTACACTATACATCCATAGCCATGGTATAGTTAATTGCGGTTGTCGCGTCAAATCCCTTAAGAAGACGCCACACCCACATGATAGTATGTGTGATGTGTTGTCCGTCTTACAAATGCATGCAATGTGCGATGACAAATTTGTTTTGTCAACAATTCCAATTTTATGTAGGTATAGTTATACCTTAAACGACAGCCTATTAGTCGCGAGCTATGTGTTGAGGTGAACTACAGAACGCTATTGTATAAATCTTAATAAGAGGTATGAGAACTGCATACTTAGATTATTATGAATTATGATCCGATGTTTTTCACGTTTTTTACGGTATTTTGAATTTTTTTGCGAGTGAATTGCCTAACTGTGTACACACTACACAGGGTATTTGTTACATATAGTACGCTTTTAATTAGCATAAAAATAAGAAATATCATAAGAAATATTCTCGAAATCGCTGCGCTAACGTTCTCACCTATAAATTTGAAAAAATAGGTCAATTCAAGCTCTCTATAGTTTCATTACACAAAATTGAAACAGTTGAACACAATTTTTCGTATATCTTCAGTGGTATAATACGGAGACTGCATTACACGTGAGTGCATAAACATGTACTTATATTATATATTACAGCCGAATTTCGCGAATAATTCGAACGAATATTTTCATCGAAGTTGTACTCGAATTGTTTATACTTGACGTCCTATCATAACTCGCGCGCGCGTGGTGATACCAAATTTTTTTTACCTCCTCTCGAGGTTGCTTGCAAGACTTGACGGTTGTCTATAATATGTTACATGTCCCACAGACCGTGGTGGCAATATTATCGGTACCACGTATAATATTGTGTCGAAATCGTAGTTTTATCTTGACATATAATAATTAATTACCTCCTTCCTCCCTCCCCCCGAAAATATAATAACAATATCGACGTATTTCGTTCGCGTTGCAAATATTGCATATGTGCTCACGATGAGCATCCGAAAATCACTTCTGATCGCTATTACACGCCATCTGTAGTTACTATCGTGTCGTTTCTGCAGTCATTCGTGAATACCTAATTAACACACCGAAACGTATATACCAATAATAATATTGGTATAATATTATGATAATGATGTCTAAAGGACGCTATAAACGTGCTAACAGGACAGCGATTAAGCGCGCACGCGGTCGTAGAGTGATTATATTATTTATTTATTTTGATAACCTACATTTAAATCGTTTGGCCGACTATAAAATATTTTATATTATATTATATTATATTATAGGTAGAGGATAGGTTACATTATAATAATATACACGAGACGACGATAGTCGTTTCTAATTAAAAAAAATCCACGAAAAAAATAACCGACGCCAACAAAATATAATAATATTAGATAAGGAGTTGTATATATACATAGTTATACCTGTTGTACACTTCGCGCGTTGAGTCACAAATTTAGCGCACACCTTTTATATGCTCGCTCGCGCGTTCCTATTTTTTTATGACACGTGGTAGGTAATTAAAAACAAAAATGATAATAATATTGTGTTTAATTATTACAATTTTATACGCAGTAATATAATTATACATGTATAACTCGCGGGTAAAACGCGATGCGGTTTGAAAACAGGAAAATATCAGCTCTCAGAACGTCAGAACGGGTTTCAATAAGCGCGCATTATTATTATTATTATTATTACTATTACTATTTCTACCTTAAATACTATTATATAATTATGTACCTATATCGTTTGTGTATTTGTGCGAGCAAATATGCTCTAAACCGCACCCGGCCCAGTTTTGATGTGTGCGTATGTATGTGTGCAGTGTTATTATGATATTATTATTGATACTGTTTGTTATTATTAGGTATAATATATTATCTCTGTCGACATATGTTTGTGTCGTGGTTGATGATTTCTCAAACCACTGCACTTGTTGGGTGGCTAAACGATTTTTTCCTTTAAACTACCCTTTTTTCGACCTATCCCACGATTTAGACGTAAGCTCGAGTAGTAGATAGAAAAGTACTGATCTATAAGTATATTATACAAATATATAGATACCAATTACCTATACATATTCTACAAGTATATGACATTTTTTCGTCCAATGCAAGTTTCATTATACAATATAGTTATGTAATATTCGATAGATGTTAGAACTTAAATGCAATATCAGTTAGGTACATAGTAACTCTAATACTTATCACGAGGCCAAATAAATAATATTATGATATTGAATATATTATATATCCTTCAGAATGATGACAACTTTTTATTTATATATTAGATGTGGTTGTCCTGCGAGTCCGATCTAAAATTGTTATTTTTCTTCTAGGAGATTAAACGGGGGCATAGTGGCATAGGGGACATAGGGGCATGGTTCTTTTACGTCTCCCCCACTGACTACATCACTGGAAATAATACACATCCAGGTGAAAACGCACTTCGCTCTACAATAGCTCTCTCCTCGTTTTATGTCTTGCAAAATAGAAGACTGTCTTCAAAAGCGTTCATGTGATTAATATATGTATTATATCTATTATGAGCACGCCCAAACTACGGCTGGAACGACTTGCATCAAATGACGAATCCTCAAAAAATAAAAATTCATTTCGGTCTTATTCTCAGGTACCCTCTGGACCACTCCTTGGGTTTTTGGGCCACAGGAAGTATAAAAATATTTTTTTTTAAAAACCGAAAATATTAACATTATTAACTGTCGAGCTTGAGACGCGCTCTATTACATTTTCCATATTATTATTATTATTATTGTGATAAAAATTTATCGATTTCAGCAAACTATACCTAGGTACCTATATACCAATAGATACAATATCCTAATTTACATTTCGGTTTTACAATACGAAAATGTTAAAACAAATTCGATAATTCAATACGCGGGTATGCGTGCAGTGTCGTATATTATAGCGAGGTAAACATAATATTGTACGACATGTTCTAGACGAGGAAAAAGTAAAAGTTACAATCGCTTATTTTACTTTTGACTGTTCCTAAGCGCAGCTATATGTTTCTAAATGTGAAACGCGTAAAAAATAACAAATATAGACGTTACTCGAGCGCGGAAAATGGATTCATAATATAAATAATAATATTATACATGCGTATAGTCCACCACGAATAAAAGCGGTAATAATTTAGCGACAAAATAAATAATAATATTATTATTTATTAGTTATTAGCCTTAGATTATCATCAAAACCGAGTGAGGTAATAGTAATAGTACAAATATAATTTATTATTTTATTTAAACATAGAGCGTTGAATACTGCAAATATAATTAAGGCACAGGCCTCGGTCGATAAAATCATAGTTTCGGGTACCAGCATATTTAAACGTTCGCATACGGCTGACGGTAAATAGATCATATAATATGGAGTAAGAATTTTTATTTTTTTTTAAATCATTATTTTCTCATCAAGTTTCTCGGTTGCGGATTATACTTATAGATCTATTATGTTTAGGTATTATGTCGAGTGCTATGTGATAAGATTAATCGCTGTAGGTGTATTATTAATTATTAATTATTATTATACACTGCTCTAGGCATTAGGCTAAACGACAAGAAACGATTTTTCTTCCGCGGTGGCGCCAATTGACGCGATAATAATATAAATATGTATATATAATATTATGTACATTTGCCAGCGGCTGCTGCTATACAGGGTGTTCCACAAAGATCTGACATTCTGACAAATGAAATAACTTTTGTTATAATCAATATTTAAAAAAAATTTCTTTTAAATATAATTCATAGACACTTGCGCTACATTTTTAGAATACATTTTTTATTTTTTAATACTCAAAATCAAAAACTTAAAAATTGATAAAATTTTTTTTCGAAATATTCAAATATCCAATTTGTAAATCTGATTTTTAGAAAAATTTATATGGTAAAAACACTTATTTAAGTCAAATGGCTGATTTTTTACAATTTTTTTAAATATCAATATTTTCCCTAAGTAAATTACGATCTAGTTTAATATGTTAGAAACCTTGTAATTTCAAATAATATTAAAATTTTTTAAAAATATTTTATAAAAACATTTTTAAATAAGTGCATGTTAAAATCTAATTATTTTTTTTATTGTATTTATTTTAATAATATGTGATGCATAAACTATAAATTACTATATTTTACCTAACGAAAATATTGATATTTAAAAAAATCAGCCTTTTGACTTATTTAAGTGTTTTTACCATATAAATTTTTCTGAAAATCAAATTTACAAATTGGCTATATTGAATATTTCGAAAAAAAAATTTATCAATTTTTAAGTTTTAGATTCTGAACAAAGTGATGATGTATTGATTTTACAATGATGTGTTTTTTTTTTTTGTGTCTGTGTACAGCATAACTAGTCGAAATAATGCTTCGATTTCAAACTTTGGGGGTGGTTTCCGATGTAAAATTGAAGACCCTTGGTGCATTATACAGATCAAAAGTAAACATTTTCCAACAGTTTTAAAAAAAATCGAGAAAAACAAAAAAAAAAAATGACAGAAAAACGGGAATTTTTACGCAAAATCAGTTTTCGACCAAATCGATTTTTTTTATATGGTTGTAATTCAAAAACTAATCACTGCAAATACTTAAAATTTTCACCAAATGTTTATGTTAGTGTTATCTATATGCAGTTTAATTTTCAAAATTTTTTGACTTTTTTTGAGTTATTTAGAGGCCATTGAAATTTTCAATTTTTTTGAGAATTTGTTTTTGAAGTGTCGGTAAAAAAATGTTGGACGACCAAAAAAACTTGAAAATTTAATACAAGGTTCCTTATGAGTTATTCTTATTGTAGCTAAAAAAAATTAAAAACCGTAAGTCACAATTTTTTTTAATAAGCGTTTATAGTTCAAAATTTTACGAAATCTGTCGAAAATGCGAAAATTTGCAAGTAATTTTGAAGTTGAAAAATCATAAAATTCTTTGAGTTTATAACTAAGGATTAAAAATACAACACTAAGTTTTCCATAAGTTTTTCTTCAATTAGCTATAGAGAAAACTCGAAGCATCATTATAGGAAAAATTTTAAGTGCGTTTGAATTTTAAATTTTTACGAAATAGCCGTAACGATAACGATTTATCCTGAAACGATTTTAAATATTTGTGATTATTCAAAAAGTATAAGTCGTAGATACTTGAAAATTTTATCAGTTATTTAGATTGGCATTTTCTTTACATGATTTAATTTTCAAAATATTTTGACTTTTTTTGAAATATTTATAGACGACTGAAATTTTCAATTTGTCTGAAAATTTTATTTTGAAGTGTCGATAACATTTTTTTGGCCTTATCAAAATACTTGAAAATGTAATACAGAGTTCCTCATTAGTTATTCTTATAGTGAATAAAAAATTATAAGAATACATAGGTACAGTTTTTTTTTTATTAGCATTTGAATTTCAAATATTGATAAAAATTCGTCAAAACCATGAATATTTGCAAATTATTTTGTAGTTCAAAATTCATAATATTGTTTGTATTTATATCTAAGGTTATAAAATGCAACACTAAGTTTTACATAAGTTTTGCTTCAAATAGCTATACATAAAATTTGAACCGTCGTTATAGGAAAAATGTTTTGAGCGTTTGAGTTTTAAATTATTATGAAATCGCGTAATGATAACGATTTATCCTCAAACCAGGTATTCGTATATCTATGATAATATAAGGTATTATATGAATTATGATAACATAATAATTACACTACACTAATTGATTAACCATGCTTTATGCAAAATGCGTCTTAATTGAAAAATAAAATATTTGTTTCAAAATAGAATATATGACAATATTTAAATTTTAAATATAATATATCCTAGACTGACAATTAATCATCTCCGTTCAGAATCGTTTTTGTATACAATGATACCTATCATTGCATTCAAATTTAATCCCATCCATTACAGTAACCTACTGTACAGCAGAGCGACATCCACGACTTACCCGCTTTTTTTATTTTGAGTATTAAAAAATAAAAAATGTAGCGCAAGTGTCTATGGATTATATTTAAAAGATATATTTTTTAAAAATATTGATTAGAACAAAAGTTATTTCAATTGTCAGAATGTCTGATCTCTTTGGGACACTCTGTATATATGTGTACACGTATAAATATGTGTTGCAAGGGTTCATTAATAATTCGCATATTATGTATATAAAATAAATTCGTTGGCCCAAGGGTCAAGTCACTGCGCGTCATCTTCCTTCCTATATAATATTAAATATTATATATAAGTATTTATATCAAGGGTGGCCAAAAGGTCAATCTCACGGACGATTTCAAAGTCGATCTCCTTCACTATTATATCTTATTACTATACATTCCTTAGATAGTTATGCAGTTATATACTGAGTTACATTCATATTATTTCGGTTTAACCTGTTAGTGTGAAATTATATTTTTACACATAAGCCTTAAAATCCAAATTACCGAGCTGGATGGCAACACTTTCCGTCGATTATTTAGAACAGTGTCTTCTTTTAGTAGTTAGCAACTTTTCTCCAGATGGTCAGATTGTAATTATTAACATTTCAGCGATACATGCAAGGATCAAACCCACAATGTTAATTTACTTTGAAATTTAAAGCAAACACTAATTTTTAGATAACTTTTTTCTTAAAGTGTCTATTGATGTAGGTATGTTTGTTATAAATATCAGTGATAATCAGACTTAATAATGAGAAAATAATTTTCGTACGCAATTGATCCTCACTAAAAAAAAGAAATAAATTCCCAATAGGTAGATCAATTTCAGAAAAAGCTTGACCACTCCTGATGTATATATAGGTATTATTATAAGCATACATACATATACATTGTATATATAGAAGAATAGATGTAATTCATTTTAAAATATAAATATAGAGAAAAAATTTCTACTCTCTTTGTCGATAAAATAATTAAGTACCTATACTACTACATAGTTACATATAGTACATCGGTATAGGTACCTACAATTTCTGCAGATGACTGCATGCAGTCCACGGATGATTGCAACCAGTTAGGTCGGCCATTAACTCGTATACATATATTATCATGCGTATAATATTATCATACATCCATATACAGGTACATAACGCAGTAACATAATATAATCTGTGCAGTGCAACGGACGAATAATATAAGTTTTCGTCGCTAATTGGATGTACGCTGTATATTTTCACACATATACACGATTATATGGATAAATTTAAAAAAAAACATGTCAACCATATAATGATGATAATATAAATAATGTCAGGTAATATCATACACACGCATCTATATATATATATATATGTATAATAGTTCGTGCAGTATAAAAAGCGAATTTCTGCACAGAAACGTATAATATTATTATTAATAATAAACAGAATATTAAACTTAAGTTATCCAGTCAGTCAGTAGACAATGTTTTCCTGTCGGATCGATTAGTGCGATGTAAGCAAATACCACCGTCAGTGATTTGTCACTATTTTGTATATAATATAGTGGCATTGATCTATAGCGTCACGCACGCGTTCCATATCGCCCATATCGGAATACAAAATATAGTTTATATAACTGAAGGGAACCTACTACAAAATTATCTCAAATTCACTGAGCACACTTCAAAGTCTAAAAAATACAACCAACTTACACAACAGAGTAACAGTCATAAAAAAGCTAACAGAACATAAAATAAACCAATCAAGAAGATTTAATCTGGATTCCTGGATATACAACAATACCGGAGGGAACAAAGAAATGAAGAGGCCAATAAAGCAGTAAATCCACTGCAGATACCCCAAAACTTATTAAAACTTCTTATGGAGATTTAAAAAAAAAATCAAAGAGCTCATCCTAATCAAATGACAGTCATTCCGTCACTAGTTCAAGCTGCAGAACTCACCAGATTAAGAAGAATAAAAAACACAATCTTCTGCTGGCCTGCTATTACCCCATTCTAAACAGAAGGGATGGGGTAATACTCCATTGGCCACACTCATATTACACGTGGATACCGTATATAACAAAAGATGAGAAATCAATGTTTTTGGAGCGGACCTTTTAGTCAACCACTGCAAAATATACACAGACGATATCAGCTGCAATCTCAACTTACACAACACCTTAGACGAAGATTCGGTCCGGACCGGTCGGACACCACCACAATAAATTTAAATCTCTGGTAGATAATTTTGTTAAAAATGTCGATGTGCCTAATTAAAAATTCTATGGACTAGATTTCAAACAACTGCCGCCGCACCCTCGGAGAAGAAAAAAGGGGGTGTTCATGCTTGGTCGATCACCCTGTATAATACACTAAATTTGACTACTATTGAATGCAGCTATAGTAGTACTGCTTCAACTGCGTGTCTGGAGATTTCTAATGTACAACACGTAAAATGAGTGAAAAGTAAGAAAAAAATGTAAATTTACGCGCGGCCGACCGTACTATACTCGTCTTAATATATTATACATATACGTGAAAATTATTTAACGCGCACTCTGTAGGTCTTGGCTCAAGAGCAGCGTGTAATAATAATATTAATAATAAATAAAATATATTTTATGCGATAATATACATATATACGTTTGGCCGCCGTCGAAAACGCGCGCGTTTCACGGCTGTCGGACCGACGCATGCCGATAACCGTTTTTCACCTATTAGACCCGCTGAATATAATTTATATATGTACCTGCATACAACAACACCCGTTAAAGCCATTTTACGGTTTTCATTAGTCACAAAACGATGTAGTATAATAATATTATGTAGGTACAAACACCACTATACAACAGTGATTCTTCTATCGAAAAACACTCATTTTTCAAAAAAAGAAACTTTAAACGTTTTTGAAAGTAGAATTTTTTACACGCTGTTGTGATCTTTAGTTTTTTTTTTCTTATATAGAAATACTTTGAGCTATAGAATTTATTTCTTCATATTATAAAGAAGCTGTAGCAGATAAGTTTATTCGGATTAGGTATAGGTACATCGCGATGTTTCTATAAAAATCGAATTTTAGACTAAGGTATAATCAATTAGTTATGATTTATAAGTACAGAAAAAAAATTAACGTTTTAATGATCAGAGTGGATTGGAAGGCATACCCTAAAAATGATTGGTTCACTCATTTCGACTTGAATAAGTCTTACAGATCATAAGTCCCATGATGATTAGAACAATGTGAAGGTCTTGAATATTTTTTTGAAATGTTCAAATTTTGTTAAACGAGATAGTAATCTGTTTCACCTACAGAAGTTTAAATTTATGCTATGTTCATTTTGCATATTTTTACATATTTTGGAGATTTTGAGGATGACTGCTCTTACTTTAATGTTTCAACATTTCAATGTTTTAGGTCATATATTTGAGTTTGTTTGTAAAATTTCCAAACATATTAATTCATTTAGTGTTCGTTCTTAGTTTTATTTGTTATCAATGAAAATATTCGTTTTAATTTTATGCTTAATGGTTCACTTAATGTTTTTTCTAAATGCAAATTTTATTTTTTTATTAAACAATTTTTTTCCTAATTTTTTTTTTGAAATAAAAAATAAAAATAAAATATTTATTTATTAAGAAAAAACTCAAGTCATTAGACATGAGCATCAAAAAATTGAATATTTTCATTGAGAAAAAATTAATTAATACAAAACAATGATTTTTGACGCATTTATTTTTTGAGAAGGTACATTTTTGCATCTAACTAGCACACTTTTGAGGGCATATTTTTTTATTCTCATTGTTGGGAACTTGTTTTTTTTAACGATTTTTCAGTGTTTTTGAAATAATAGGTGTTTTCGAAAAAAATAAAACCACTTTGTTTATTAATACGTTGTGCACGATTTATACTGCGGAATAGTAAAAATATGATAGGTTATATAATATGTTGGTGCAGTGTTTGAAATGTTGTGATTGCGATTCCTCATTCGTTAAAATGTTTTTAAAAATAGCGTAACCTATTGCGTTGTTTAGGTACCTACGACATCTCATATTACTAATAATACCTATATAATATTATATTGGTAGGTGCCTATTATTATGGATCGGGTGGTTATCTATTTGATTTAAACTTTCGAGGACATTTTGCGCGCGAATGTAATAATATAACATGATGTTGATGAAGTGTGAACTCGTATTCGAAGCGCATGTACAATTATATTTAGGTATCTATTTCTATATATATATATATTATATACATAATATTATGATAATTACCGTTGAAACATAAATGACTTTTAGGCACACACACACATATATATATATATATATATATACAGGGTGATTTTTTTATCGAAGAACACTCATTATTTAAAAAAGTATGAGTGTATGAGTATGAGTGTTCTTCGATAAAAAAATCACCCTGTATATATATGTATAATATGGTATTACATAAATGTAATAATTTCCTATGTGCGATGGTTAATTATGTGTATATTATATACCTATAAGTGTGTATATGAGTACCTATGTACAGATGAAGGCGCGCAACTCACAGAGTTTTATATGTATATTATTATCATGTGATGTGTTTAACGCTCGTCGGAGTCGGATCAGAATACAATTACAAGGTTTTATGTAAATTCGGTGGGTACATTATAATATTATTATATATTATATATACATACATGATACACCCATTAAGCGTGTGTGTGTGTGTGTAAACACGGTTTAAAGTATACGACATCAAATTATTTTTATTGCATTTTAAGTAGGACGTCGTACAAAGTGTAGGTACAGATATATATACATGCAAGCATACACGTGTAATAGGTATATATATACAGGTAAACCGTACGTATATAAAAAATTTGCGCGCTGCATGTGAAAGTTTCGGGTAAGCCAAAATTGCACGCATAATGTGCACTTCGCACGTGGCAAATTAAATATTTTGCGATTTGTTATACGAATAATATTATTCTCCATCGCGTCGACGTAAACAAAAAAAATTTCCTCTGTTTGGTCGTCGAACGAGGATATTTTCCATCATAGAATAATATGTGAAATCTATCAAAGATGCAGCTAGAGCATGTATGTATGGAATATATATTTCTATAATATTCTATAATTTTTACAGGTTTGTTACCATTGACACGATAGTGTTTGAGATTTGATTTAGTGGTGGGGGGGGGGGGGTGTTGAAGCTCAGGTTTATATTGGACACTTTATTGATAATTATAATGTGACTTATAATATTATATGACATTATTTTTTTGAGGGTCTATACAAAGGCTTATCCCCCACCCCTTATTTGTGCCTAATATGCCTATAGGACGAATACTGCAGTATTCTTCTAAAAACTATATTCTGAGACAAGAATTGATCGCGTTTTTGTTCTGAAATATTAGGTGAGGCTCATAGAAACGTAGAAAATATTATTCATCGCTATAAACGAGAATCGAATAAATCAGATGTAAGTACCTACATATAATAGCATCATCGAGCTCCACTGGAAAATTTACTAAATTTTCGGTAAACAAAAACGAATGACAATGACAATAACTATATAAAACGAAACCGTCCGTCCCGCATTATATTATCGTCATGATGTACCTATATAGGTACTCGTAACATGTCTATATATATTATAATAATGCGATACATAATAGAGATTTAAACTAAACGTCGCGTTACCGAGCGTCGCACCATCATCGCGCGTCCAACCTATATCATAATTATGCCCATCATATGGCATACCATATTATATATACCAACACGCATACTTACAGCTAGGTGTCTACCATGGAGGTACGTGTCGCGAAGAATCACGCCCACCGCTGTCGCAATAATATAATAACAATGTACAAATCGCCTCGCATGACGACAATAACAGCCGCGTCAAACAATATTGTACAATATTATAATATAACAAAATAATAATGAAATCTATCTGTATACTTATAGGTATACTGTGCACGACATATTAGACTTGTGTTGTTCGCACAACCCGCGTAGGCTATTATGTATAATTTCATATACGATGCGCTGCAATAATGATGTCGTCTCGTCCGCCGCAGCGTCTCACATTCACCGTCGTTGTCAATTTTCGCGCGCGATAATAATATATACGCGCGCGGTGTCCGCTATACATTTTTTTTTCTCTCTCGTTTGATTTTGGGATTTCGATTTCACGTCAAAGACGTATATCACGGCCGCATGCTGCGGTGTGTTCGCCGACCGGATCGGGTCCATTAGTGGTGGATCGGCAGAAGTGTTCCTGCAGCAGCATCACGATGGTAGCGGAGGCTGCGCGCGTAGGACCACGTCGAATAATATATAATAATAATATATATATATATATATAAAGCAGAGACTGCGACGACGAGGTTATCGAGACACGGTTGATCCGTCGCCCGCAGTAATAAGGCGCTGGTGGTCGGGGGGGGGGGGGAGTAGTAGATACATGTAGGAGAGGAGGTGAGACTACGCCAAAAAGGGATTCGTGATTGCGGACGTGGCAGAAGCGCGGAGTACGCCGTACCTCCCCCTCTCCGTTGATATTATATATATATTTATGTGTGGGTGTGTGTATGTGTGTGTGTGTGTGTGTGTTTGTATGGGATTAAGAAGGAGAAAGTGCAAAGTACGAGCAGCGAGAACCGGAGGGCTGACGGGGCACGTGACGAGGATACAAAAATATACCTTCGGTGTGTGGTAGGTGGGTGGCTGAGTGGATGGGGTGAGACCGGAAGGGGGGAGACGATGAGGATACCTACTCTCCGACCGTAAAGTCACACAAACACACACAAACACACACACACACACACACACACACACACACACACACACACACACACACACACACACACACACACACACACACACACACACACACACACACACATATAAGTCCTGGCGGGAAAGCCGAAATCGTGCTCGGCGCGCCCGTAAAAATTGCGCCGGCAGACGTGACGTGAGCTCGTCGACCGTACAAAAATATATATACGTATAATACGCGCACACGTTTATGTACAGAAACACTCACACACGCGAAAAATGGCGAGCAATAATATAAAACTGGAAGCGGCTTTGGAAAAGTACCCTCTGACGTCGACGGAGATGTGATGTTGGAGAGACTGCAACTGCAGCGGAGGGCTGTGCTCCTATGTATTGAACCGTGCGATACCATCAGTCAAGTCGTGGTATTACAGTATACCGGGCGGCGTATACCAAGACCACGGTACAGTAGTTGTAGCCACAAATCAAATCATTCCGTTTAATATTATATATTGGGTAAAATTATAGGAACGGACTGGTTCGATATATATATCATATGATGGGCAAAATTATGCTATCGTCGTCGACATCATCTCTCGTCAACTCTCTTCACAAAGATTTGACTACAATATATATATACGACTTGTAAGTAGTTGTAACTGCGTTATGATACTGCACCTATATCGATAGTTTAATATAATATATTTTAAACTATATAATAGGTATATTAGGAATAAATTATTATTTGCTTCGACATCAACGCGTATAGATCATTTGAAAACATTGCTGCGTACGTGTACGATAATAAATAATAATATTATAATATTATGCAATCCACTATAGTATGGAGCGAGCTTGGGATTACGCGGCGGGCGTAGGTATACACAATGATGACGTGTCCACGCGTAGATCCGAATAAATTATCGGAGAATAAGAGTAAATAAGTCGACCAAAACGGTGGCGTTAATCTTGATAATTAATTAGTCGACGAGACGCGGCGTGCTCGACAATAATAATTCGTTGGCGGCGACATACATAGAGCATTGGCATAAATACAACGATCATCTCTCCACGGACGTATTGCCACGTACACAATAATAATCGTATCGTTATTATATATTATTGTTGTCAATATTTTAAAATGTGTATACGAGTATAGTGAGTAAAATCGCGTAGGTTGAGGTTTAATCGATTTTCAGGGGGAT
The DNA here is from genome assembly GCF_037042655.1 of Diuraphis noxia. Classification (NCBI taxonomy): domain Eukaryota; kingdom Metazoa; phylum Arthropoda; class Insecta; order Hemiptera; family Aphididae; genus Diuraphis; species Diuraphis noxia. Next base: position 2,320,940 of record NW_028301719.1, read on the forward strand.
GGTTTAACTTTAGATTTTGAACCGAGCGATGATGAATGTATAATATTAAATTTGTTAAAACTATTTTACAATGATGGGAGTTTTTTTTTTAATTATTTTTTTTTTTTTACTTTAGTGTATGAAGAAACTTTTTCTAGGATAAAAATGGTCCGAGATAATCAATTTCGACGAGGGAAGTTTCTGCAGGTAAAAAATTGAATCTAGTTTGTACTTTTATACGTCAAAATAGAAATTTCTCAGTACTTAAAAAAAAAATTATTCGAAAAAAAACAAAAATAATACAAATATTTAATAAATTTTTTATTAAAATAATTAGGTAACCATGGTTTCCAAATTCGATGTTCAATGTTTCAAATCAGCTGTGTTATTCCCTTAATCATATAACCTTTTCCAGTTTTATATAAAAAAAATACAACACTATGTAAATATGTTATTACAGGTATATTATAATAATACCTACATGTCTATATTAGCAAGAAAACAGCCATGTATTGATTTTTTAAATATAATTTTGAATAAAGCTGTTACCCTTAATAAAATAAAAGGCCACCGAGGATAAAAAAAACGGACACAAAAAATGGACAAAAATACGCAAAATACCCTCCCTCCCATCTCAACACAACATTGATCACCTAATTATAGTAATATTATAGATCCAACCATACAGGTAGGTAGGTATATACCTATAATTATATGGGTTGACATTCGAATGTCGGACGCGCGTATTGTTAAAGAAGGATAAAAAAATAATAACATTATATACACAGTATACCCATACCTATAAAACATCGCTACAGCGATGTGGCGTACGACGAGTCGATTGTTTTTATATATTTCTCCGGGGCCATTTGATTAAGAAAAAAGCCACGAAAAAAAACCAAAAAACAATGCGTCGCGACCGACAACAATATAAATATATATATATATACCATATACATATAATATACGCGCGATGGAGGTATAATAAACGACGTATGAAAAATACGTCCCGAGATCCGAGTTCAAGATACAGCGGATAATCCACCGGCGCGCCTTTTCCTCTTTCCTCAGCGTGAAGGACGCGTTGGGGGGTCCACCAAGCATTGTTGTTTTAAAAAAAAGTTAAGGGCGAGGGATCCCACACGTCTTTCTCTACCGTTGTCACAAGCGTTGGTAAAAAAAAAAGCCGAAAGCGGAAACCGATCAAATATTATTGGTAGGTACCTACCTCATTAATACCCATTATAATCTTTTTCAATACAAGACAATATTTGTGGGAATACAGTGTGTAACCGTGTAGGTATATGTGTGGATGCGGACTTCAGCCAAGTCTATTAAACTCCACGTGTAATTTGGTACATATAAGTATAAAGCTGATATTATAAAAGACAGTTTTTTAAATTTTGCATTTTAAAGAAAGCCCAAGCAGGGTTTTATCAGCTCCTGAAAAAAGAATATCATTTGGTATATGCATAAGGTTGCCCATTGGTTTTAGTAGAAAAAAATAACTATTATAATAACTGATATTTATATTTGGTCAAAATCACCCAAATGCAATGCGCAGCGTTAAAAATATTTGCAATTTACATTTAAGAGAGTTTATGACAACTGCAGGGTATTAAGTCCGCACAGACATATTTTAATATTTTAATTGGTCACTGGCAACACAATGAGTACCATCTATAATTTTACTATAAAATAATTGTTATCAATTACTTTTTACTTTTCAACACATAACAATATTAACGCGTTGAATATAATTGACTCATAAAAAACAATGAATTTTTTTACTGCAGTTGCCGCTGGTTACAAAAGAAACTAAATTAGTTATTCTAATAATTTTAGTAATTCTATATAATTTTATTGAACAACTTTTTATGTTTGGTCGAAAAACTATCCTCCAAAAACCCGCAGCAGCGTATTAAAAATCTGTGCATTTTACATTATATAACCTCCGTTTAAGATAATGTATATCCTAGGGCATTATATTTTAATTATGTGTCATTTGCATGGGCCATAATATTGTATATTATAATATCACTATATATGACACGATCGAGTAACGTCTTGCAGGATCAGCTAATAAATAATTTGCATGGGAGTTTGCGACCTACATATATATTATATATAACAACATTATATGTTATGCTGTTTATGTCTATACATCATGAAATTGTATGCGGAAGAAGACCGATTTTAAGACCATATTTTTTCCTTCCGTCATTTCCCTTATTGCCGAGATCAGAGACGTACGCAGGATATTTCACGACGAAGCAGGGTCAGTGACTGGTCTACACAGGAAACTGCTTCAGTTTGCTGTGATGCAAAACAAACGGATTTTGAGAGTGTCCTGAGTTTACGGATGTGATGAGACAATCAGCGGATACGACGGTTTTGAAACGGTAAAAAATAAAAATAAAAACCGTTTGCGAATTCGTTTTATCCGTTTTTACCGGTTTTGCCAATCAGCCCGGAAACGCGCGTCGCCGCCGCCTCTGTTCAATCATTATAATAAATATATTACACGCATTATACTATTATACTCGTGTGTATATATATACATATAACTCATATGATGATTATAATGTAGGTATTATAGGTACATTATATTATATATATATATGGTTGCGAGCGCATCCGTTGCGACTTATACTTGAGCGCGCTTGCGCATACTCGGATGTATATACGCATATATATATATATATTTAGGTACGTAGGTACACATATAGACGCCTGCAAAATCTTCGACGCTCCGAGGTCGTGGGAACCGATCGATCTGCATATTACAATAATATTATATTATAATGTATAATATGCATATAGGCGCGCACGAAGAGGTTCCTCTCCGTATCTGTAATATTCAATACCGTATCAATGGAAAGGGTTCTCTGGCAGTGCCTCGTAACAATATATATAATATATGATGTGATATATAATATTATACCCGCGCGATCTCTCGTATATGCAAAAAAGGGTACGTCCCGCGTACGCATATATGCAGATGATATATCATTCAGCGTGTGATATATACGTGTGTATAGTACGGGCGAGCGGTGGGTTAGGTATACCCCGCCGCCGTCACCGTCGTCGCCGAAGACACCTATTTTAAATAACACACAATCGCGCCCCCTTCGTTTTTACGAAATCCAAAGCCCTCCGGTCTCATCCTCCGGAAAGTAAAATTCAAATGAACCCTTTTTTTCTCATGGTCTCGCGGCGGCGACTGATGGGCGGAGGGGTGCAGCGGCAGCAGCAATAACAGGTAGATCCGCCGCGCCCCCCTCGCAGCGCGCCCGTGTACATATGCAAACTAACGCTTTAAAAAAAAAAAAGAATAAAAAAGAATAATAATAAAACTACACTAAGTTACCATTCAAATTTTATGCAAAGGGGCCTTTCTTCCTATACGTATATGCGTATTTATACACGCATAACCCTTTTACCGACGATTTTTTTTCCCAGGTAACAATAATAATAACAGCAGCCGAGACGATAATAAATAATAATAATAATAATAATAGTCGAGCGCATATTTGTATATATAGGTACATGCATATTATATATATGTATGTAAATACAATAAAAATAATGTGTTATAATATTATATAGAATACGGTGTGCGGAGTGCACGGGGTAGCGGTGCCGCGGGATAGGAAACGCGGGGCGGGATCGTCCGGATATACACGAGATGATGAGATGAAAAACGAGATGACTACAATATCATATATATGTGCAATACGATGATGGGCTCTTGGTATGGATGGTGGTGGTGGTGGGGGGAGGTTGTTGCAGTGTCGTCGTGTCCCGGACTCGGCCGTTAATTTTCGTATATTATATAATCTTTTAAATGTATGTTTCGTTATATACCTACCTAATACAGGTATTCCTCTATTGATCTGCGGGTGATATCTGTTGTGCGGATGCTGCACGAGCAGAAGAGCGGGTGCAGAGAGGCTGCTGCTTAACGCCACGCGGTTACGACAGAACAAAACCAGCAAAGTCGGAGTGGAACGGAAAAAAACCGTTTCTTTTTCATCCCTCTCAACCCGTCCGCATCCGAAATATTATGCAAATTATAACGTTTTTTTTATTTGTTCATTCCACGCTCATTCTTCTTCGTCATCTTATTTTTTCGCGACCGTTGCAGCTCGTTCATAATAATATATGTATATCTACTATAATATTAGAATAATATATAATACCTGCAATATAATATTGCGGTAGGCATAATGTGTATAACAAGTCGTTACACCCGGTGGTCCGTTAAATTCGCGAACATGTAGAATCCGACATCGCTCGTACACGGATTTCGCGCCAAAATGTGGCAAATTATATTATTGTATTATCCTCTTCGGCCGTTTCGATTACATAAAAATAAAATATAAAGTGATAATGCGGCGACAACAATTAACAAATGCCTCGAGGATCACGTGCCGCCCAACGTATAATAGTGTTAATAAACCCCTGCTGTATATTATTATAATGATATGATATATTAATATATACACGAGTCGCCCCGCGTGTCACCTAGTTAATATTCATTCGTGATAATTTATTTAGAATATTATTATATTAATTGAGATTCACATACACATATAACATTATATATGCGTGGATGTACCTGCGCCGCAGTGTCTACGCTGTTGCAGCGGCAGGTATACATACCCTCCCGACGAGATAAGAATCGAGTGAGAGCACTGTGCACACTCACACTTATAACAATCATAATATTATTATTATTTTCTTCTGTCTAGCACAATCATATTATTATTGTTATAATGTTATAATTCGTGTATTATTATTATTATGATGATAATAATAATATCTATACTATATATCGCGCGGTATAAAGTCGCAGTCTGCGACGAGTACCTATCTATAGCTATCAACTAAATTAACGCGAACACGCGATACTATATTATGCAAATTGTGTCAGCTCGCGCGTGCGCTTTAAATAGTATATTATACTTTCCGTTATGATGTTATATTATTATAATGATCGCTTCATCGTCGTCGCGCCGTCATAAACATATAAACAATTAGTGTAATTCGAGGTGAATAAGTTAATCATTGATTATTATAATACGGTGTATAATACATTTATAAATTATACCTACTCATTACTTTTTACAAATAAATATTATATCAAGCCGTTTGTAACACGGTCCACATCTTAATGGTTTTCATCGGTCGACGTCTACCGCATCTATCCGGTCTAGGTACGCACGTGCAATATCATTATAAATACATCAGTTGCTAATCATTTGTGATTGACTGATGACCAGTTGTTGTTATTATGCGCCTTTATCACATCACCGGGACCAGCTAGAAAAATCTAATATCGACAGCGGCGGCATCGATCTAGCACACTGCAGACGGTTCGCGATCATAATACTATAATAGTATTCCAGTTATGCGGTATACTTATAGGTGTACCATACGGCAACGACGACTATGACAATACATTATTATATAACCAGTCGAAATTATACTAATATTATAATTATCGTATATTATGTATTATGATCATCGAAACGAAATGGGTTTGTGAAAACGAACAATCGCAACGAGAAGACATTATATTTTTACAATAAACTAGCGAAGAACTCCACACGCATCGACATTCGACCGGAATTATTGTAGTATGAAACAATATTAAAATCTTATTCATATACGATTATCCTATAACATTATTTTAATGTCGTCGACATCGAACAAAAATATATTAATATACTCGCGTAGTTATAATGTACCTACACTAATAATATAATTACACAGGTTCGCAGTACCTATGATAATTGATAGGTATATGCGCGTAATAATATAAACGTGTGTGAGTATATTTCGCAGCAACCGCAGTGAGCGTTATATTATTATATTAAATGTTCCCTATTTATAATATAAATAGGTATTTGAATTTAATCTGAACGACGAAGACGATGACAACGATTAGTTATTTTTTACGCGTTAATGGTCGTTGCTACTTATACTATAGACTATAGTGGTCAATGGCCAATTAATAACATTTTGATAAAGAATGTATATAGTTGCTGCTATATAATAATATGTTTTTGCGAATGATTTCTTCTATATATTATAATTATATTAATATGCCAAGACACGTAAACGGAAACATCGACGAAACTAATAATAATTTAATTGATTTCGTAAGCAATAAATATTATAATGCATAAAGGTACATCTCATCCATGCAAATATAAAATAAATTGTTTTATTAAAGTGTATAAAATTTACTAATTAAATGTAATTACCTATTGCAGAATTATTATTTACTTTGATACGACTTACGCGACATCATTCGTACCTATATTAAATACCTATTTACATACACGTACAAGTGTTGATAAGAAATTGAAATTGTAACTGATCGAGTTAAAAGGTCAAAACCCAATATAAATTATATACTGATAATATAATTTATTTACACTTACCAACCTAGCAGATGTCATTAATAATCAAAATTATACATCATAAAAATTAGTACTTATATTGCAATATAATATTATGTGTGAGATTCGCATAACATCAAAAAAATATAAATAAACCAATTAATTTTGGAAACATTTTTTTTTTTTTTTGTATTCAACTGCAGGTATAGCCGGTATAGGTATATACTAAGATTAATATTAAATAAATGCCAGTCACCAAAAAAAGTAGACATTTTTTCTCAGATGATTTGACCAAAATGTTGTGCAATGTTTTTCTTTTTTTTTTTATATAGCCTTGTGTACATACGAGTATAAGTAATTATTATAATAATTTATAATAATCTTCGAAACCGCCGCCAATAAGTTTTTAATTTTTTTTTCATTCGACCAATTGTTTGAATTTATTCCTTATTATATATTATTATATATTATATATTATATGTAATTTAGAGATTTTGACGAAAATATCGTAATACGAAAACAATATTTTGCGTGAACAGCAGTGTAGTCGCTACTGTAAACACTACTAATGCTTATTATATAGGTACAACATAATCATAAAACATTTAATATAGTATTATAAACTCGATTGGTCAATATAATATGTTTGCAAACACGTTATTTAATCGAGCTGTGTTATGTTATTATTATTATATTATTATCTCGTTCACGATTCATATACATACACACATATACATATATAATATATATTAATATGTATATAGGTAGGTAAGTCGAGAGTGAAAAATTTAAACGACGTATAAATCTATTAACAATAAATGCGTGGTGTTTAAAATGTTTTAACTACCTCTGCTATACCTAGGTATCGTGTAGGTACGTGGGAATGAAAAAAAAAGTACATTTATAAAATAATAAATAAACAATAAAAAAAAATACCAGAAGCGAAAAAAACCTGATCGTAAAATTTTGATTTTGCTTAATCGAAAAAAAAATTAAGAGCTCTTTATAACAATAATAGATAATATATTATGGGTGCACTCCCGTGATGATGTACTTAAGTACTTACCTACACTTCACACCTGACGTTGATCTATCTACTATATATAGAATATAGGTACACTGCGAATAATAGTGATTTGTTTTTTTTTCATGTAGGTACACCGAACAAATGCATTTCTGTGCAAACTATATTTTTAGTAGTTTTTAGGAATGTTAGACGCGTCTATTATAACTGCAAATGAAAAAGATAGAGAGAAGTTATTTTTAGTTTCTTTATGGTACCTATAGATATGTACTAAAATACCACGCACTATACTATCGGATTAGTCGCCAAACGACCACTAACGATTTTTTTACATTCTCCAACAGCATCTTAAAAAGCTAACATCATTACACATCGGTATTGCAATTATACATGTAGTGATAATTGATAATAATAGGTACGTTGATATCGAATCTATGACTTGTGTCATTACCAGTGTTAGGAACAGATAACAAAAAAATCATCTGGATAAAGATAAAGATAACAACACTAAATTTTATCTAAGATACAGATAAAAGATAAACAAATTTAATTCATCTAACAAAAAGATAAAAGATAAAAATATTTTATCCAGATAAATAACAGATAATTATAGAAATTAAAACTAAAACAACTAATTTAAAAAAACATATATAATGTCATGTATGTACATGCCTATATAATATGTTTATTTTCGACTTAACTTATTATATCATGATGTGTATCACCAAACATTAACTTCAACACATATAATTATATAAGGAACCAATAACATCCAAGAGACTCTAGGGAGGTAACAAAGTATAAATACAAATTTGGGAAGTCACCCTGCTGAAGAAGTTGTCGAGTGGACCAAAAACAAAATTCACGTAGTTAATAATATTTTTGGTACAGATCTATCTAATTTTCACTAAAAAATTTATCTTTTAAATTTATCTAGATAAGTCAAATATTTATCTAAAATAAATACTTAGATAACTTATATTTATTTATCTAGATAAGATAAAAGATAAAATAATTATTATCTGGATAATTTATCTAGATAAATTTATCTAGATAAGTCCTAACACTGGTCATTACAAGGTTGGAAATTAATGAGTTTAAAAGTTAAAAGTAAAGTTAATTTGAATTATTATTGACTTAACGTAATACTAGTTTCTACTCTAACGTCTAGGTTTCTTAATGACTTTACTTAATTCGAAAACCTCTACGCGTTAACTTCAAATCAATCTATAATTTTTTTAATTTTATAAATTATTTTATAGAGGAAAATGTGTATATAAATTGCCCTTGTAAAAACGTTAATATATATAGCCACGACGAATTATATTCATAATATACGACCTAAATTTATATAATTAAAACGTAAATTATAACGTATTTATATACCTACGTGAATTTACGATATAATATTAATATATTATTATTATTATTAAAATACCTATACAGAGTTTCCCAAAAAAATCTGACATTCTGACAAATGAAATAACTTTTATTAATAATTGGTCTTTCGTTCTTACATCGTATAGTAGACACAAACACGGACGGCAATATAGACATCCAGCTAGTTTACCATGCTTTTTTTTTTTTTAAATAACTTAACGTATTTATATTAAACAAGTAAATTCAAGTTAATAATCTTTTTTAGTTTAATTTATTTGTTCGTCTATTAATTTAATTCCTAGCTTAATTAAAAAAAATAATAATTTAAAGAATGGGGTTTAAAAAAATCACATTTATTTACAGAGCTTCATGCACGCATCAATAATTTACGATATATATTTTAATAATACGTTGTTAATAGAAACACGCGCGAAGTATGATGCAATAATATACCTAATATAAAACAGTTAAACCTCTATATACCGGACACTCTCCGCGGCCGCTGACATAATGTCCGCTATCGGTGGTGTCTGTTAGGAGAAGTTTCATTGCATAATACACTTGAACCGCGAGAATGTCATGCCAAAAATACACAATGAAGATTTAAATGCGTGGCTCTGCAGTTGTTGCTCATATTATATCATATCATTATAATTTATTTTTTCGTTTAACGAAATCAAACACCATATATTATTATATAATAATGTATCTGTGGTTTAATAAATATAGGTACATTTTTCTTTTCTTATTATCGACGACGCTGCCGGAACTGCTTGCGCATTAAATATAGGTACTATAGGTGCTAGTTATACGCTTATAAGTTATAATATATATGTACGAAAACAAAATTTATGAATTTTAATCAAAAAATTTCGTAGTGCACAATATGTACTTGTAAGCATAATACTACTTATACGTATTTATTATATATATATGTGTATATATATATATATATACATTGTAGCTATATCGGTACCTATAGCAAGCGCATATATGTATTATGCGCATTATGTATAGGGGTTACGCGCGTGGTATATGCAAATGCGCCGTGTGATTTATAACAGACTATTGCAGCGGCACCGCGAACGGATATTGTTGTACGCAAAATTTATCGAGTTTGTTTTTTACTCGCCCTCCCCCGCCATAATCGGTCGAACGAATCAAAGTTTTTACGTAGGATTTTGTGTTAAGCCACGCCTCACCTGAGTTGCCGATTCGAATTTGCCAACTTGATAAAAAAGAGTATTAAATATTTTATGTACTACGTATAATCTTTTTTTTACACTTTTTATTCGACTTATTAATTTAATTGTAGTTAACACACTCATACATACTACTAGTCATTGGAAAACTATAAATTGGTTTCTCAAAAACAAAAATAACGTTTAGTTGTTGATTTATAGAGGCAATCAAATCAAATAAGATAGTAACATCGAATTTAAAAAAAATTCATGACATATCAAATTTTTAAATAGTTTTTTAGATTTTGAAATAAAAAATTACGAGAGCCCATGAGTCTGATTATTAGATTTTTTGACTGAAATGTATACAGATGTGAAATACGAATAAAAGTATCTATGTAGTATAATATTATACATCTATATAGGTATATCAAGGTGACAAACTATTTAGGTATCGAAAATCTCGAATTAAATATTATATTCTTATGCGGTAAATTTCTGATCCTGTTCTGAAATCTATACTCATCGATTATTAATTATTAGAGGTCGCCATTTTTAATTTTTGTGTATTATATTAGTACATTGGCAGAAATACACAAATTTTCAGGGCTGCGTCGATTATTGAATGTTATTTATAAGCGCCCACGAGATATTGTAATATTATTGTTATGTTCAGTGCGAATATCAAAATTATGTAAACATCGTGTACGGTGACGCATGCGATAAAATAAATCAGAAACGATTTGAACGCGGTTATTTTAAATATTTAATAGAATAATATTATTTCACACCTAGGTACTAGGTAGGTATATATATTATGCGATTAAAAAAAACAGTATGCGCGACGATAATTATCGTTTTTACGTAATTCAATTTGAATTCGTTACCTATACGTATATATACATAATAACACGTGGAAAATAAAAAACAAATGTAATCAAGAAATAACATAGTATTTGCGAAGAATATCGGTGTTCTAACGCGAGCACGAGCATAATATTATAACCTAGCCTGTACGAATAAAGACTCAAATACACGTATTTCGTCGCATTATGTGATTCACAAAAGTTCAACCGGTTTCTTTTTTTATTTTTTCATAATACACACACACACATATATATATATATATATTATATATACATATATAACGTGGCGCCTACGTCGTTCGCGATAAGGCGCCGACTGCAAATAATAATAATAATTTATATATGGTAGGTCGTATAGGTACCTACCGCAATATTTCGATTTAGAAAAAAATTATGATATTTCCGACTGGAACCGCAAAAAAAAAAAAACCATGCTGTGATTGTCGTAGTTTATTCTTATCGAGTTAGATTCTGCCGGGAAATGTTTTCAAAATAAACCGAATGTATAATAATTATCGTCGAAATATGAGTATCGATTTCGAACGTGAGGCCAATCTATAGATGCCATAAATTCGTATTTTCATTAAAAAAAAACCCATTACCTATACCAATACACGATGCACGTCATGTATTGATACTTTGGATATTAAAAAAAAATTTAAAATCTGTCGGAAATTAGAAATCGTCGACCTTATTAGCGAAGTATAATATTACACAGTAAATATTATCAAGACGACTTAGTTTTCGAAAAAATAATTATTTAGCACGATGAATTTAATATACTGCAGCGAAAAACCGTGAAAAATGCATACAATAAATTATGGAGTCGAAAATAGGAAGATTATGTGCAATGACAATAATATTCCAAAGTACCTATATATGATGAGTAACTTTTGCACTTTTGCAGAATTAATTTACAATTATTAAGTTTATGGCTTTGAAGGTACCAATTATGTAATAAAAATATAATAAAACAGTTAGATGCATTTAGATGCACTGATGTTCCAAATATGCAAAACTATTCAAAATAAAATTTTGTATTTTAAATGGTATTATATAATATTTTGAATCAAATTTGAATTCAATATATTTTACACTTTGCATTGATATGCAAGATCATTAAATTAATAATCATTTGAAAATAAATGTAATATATTATATAATGTATAGGTACATTATTAAATAGCAAGTTTAAATGAAACGAAAATCGAATATTTGTATGTTTATTTATAGAGTTAACATCGAAAACAAGATAATAAAATGGATTTTGTAGTTACTGGTTGCAGGATAATATATTTTATATCATATTAAAATTTGTCAATTAGGCGAATTTCTAAAGGCTATATTTCTAAAATAAATAATCGAATGTGCCTTAATAACTTAACCTAAATTACTTCAGATCAATGTAGAGCTTAAACTACGATAATTTTGTAGACTAGACATTTTGTGTCATCATAGCATCATGCAAGGGTAAAAAACTTCAATCGATTCTCACATAATATGAATGAATTTTGAGTTTCACGATGGAAATTAAAATTTTTTTTTTAATGAATAATTACCATTGATTATAAACTTACAGATTATAATAATTGTAATTGTATAAATTATTATAAGTATTTTTATTTCTTTAGTTTAAACATTTTTGCAATTAGTTATACTCCGACAGATGAGGTAAAATCGCGATGGATCGAATAAACAAATTATTTCAGCTAATCAATATAGTATTTAAGACTATAATATAGTATATACCTTTTTTTTTTTTTTTGCTGGTTGAACCGACGACGCCGCGGGAACTGCTTTCGCATTGCTTCCGCGAGTATATACCTATATACATTTATACATACATGCTTATAATATTATAGTCATGGCTCCATCGTTAAAAATCTCTTGATTGTATAATAACCCTTGCCCTTTGCATTTTATATACAGAGTAATTCACACCTAGCATGCTCAGTGCTCACCCTATTTCTCTAAAATAATGGAATTATATTCAAAATCTGATTTTTGTAATTTTTAAATATGTACGTAATAAAGACCATACTTTCAAATTCCTGACATTTTTTACTACTTAAGGAGTATTCTGTGAAACATGACATACAGACTTCTATTTTTTATACCAACTCCCAATTTTGAGCAGAATATAAATTCTAAATTTCCAACGACTAGTTTTTAATTTATTTAACTTTATATCTACTATAATATAAGCCCATGACAATAGGTTTGAAGGACTTGACCTATTATAAATTAGCTAATTAAAGAATTTACTACTATCCCTAAAATTACCGGATAAATTTCACTCGCGGTACATTTCAAAATTTGTGCTGAATACGATGTATCGTTATTTGGTGGCTCACCGCAGTATTCACAGTATGTAATAATATATATGTATATTATATATATTTAAATATAAATGTATGTTTTGATCGACCGTGAGTGGAACAGTCAAGATGATTGAGGAAAAATAAAACGATCGCGTCGGTTGCCGCCGGCGTAATTTGTCAAGGAGAGAGAAAATAAAACAGAATAAAAAGGTCGGCGAGGAAACGGAAACATCGTGTTTCCGGTGGAAAGATTCAATGATCGGCCAAGGTTGATATATATATTCGTGTATATACGTATAGTAAACTTGTTGGCCCTTCCGGGATGACCACCGCCGCCGACCCATTTGTCTTTCACGCCAAAAGCCGCAAGGCTTTATTGCCTTTTCGTTCACGTATTAGCCACACATACTACCGCGGTGACCCTTTTTTCCTCCCTCCACATGCCGTCAAATCCTCTGCGGTGATTACACATAGTGATAAACTGGTTCGGGGTACGAGGTTGGCGGGTGACGTCCTGCGAGTGGTTACAAAGCGGGAGGGAGAGGGAAACGCATTTGGCCGAAACACAGCGCAGAATATTCGTTAATGAAATCTTTGATATATTTTTCTATTTTAAAAGTGCTGGATAAGTATATGATAACTCCTTTTTTTATTAGAAATAAATTTTTTCGCTCGGCCCGTTTCATCATTCTCTTTACATTTTTCCAACGCAATTTATTTCGGATGATAAATAATATTATATCGCAGCATTATCACGGCGGTACCCTTAACGGATTTTTCTATAAGCTATATGCTTATTGTAGGTTGTTCCAAACCATTATTTTTCATTTGATATTTCACCTTCTTCGATTATAATTTATTCTTCAAAGTTAATAAAACTATTAAACGATTTCGTTTTCACAGAGTTATTTTTTATTGCATCTTCACAATATGCGTTTGACGACGAATCTTAGAATTAATTTGAAGAATATATAAATTTTAAAATTTTAAAAAGCATTGAGTTCTGCAGACAGGAATATTATGATCTAATGTCAGAAAAAAAATTAAAACTAAACAGTTAATATTATGCGTATAACTATAATAGATATTTTCATTTTTGTTGTCAACAAACTTCCAAATCGATTTTTTTTTTTAGCTATAATTCGTTTAGTGCCTGAATATTTTATTTAGAGGGAATGCAAATAACAATTTGAACAAAAAAAACTACAGCAGACTAGAATCAAATTTCGTAAAACGATTTACAATTTTGAACAACCAATAAATTACTTTGGATTATCTAGGATCTATTTAGATTTTAAACCAAAGGTATAGGTTAAAAAATGTTTTATAATTTATTGTTTTTATTCTTTTGCCATTAAAAATATAAATTAATATGATTTTAAAAATTATTATTTTATACTTATACTAAACACAGATGCATAGTATCAAGAATTAAGGTCATTAACATTTTTACAAACATAATTATTAAGTTTTTTATAAACGATACTTTGATTTTTAACAATCTTATTTTTTCTTTGTGTTGTAACTACCCATATTTTTTGTATAAGGTATGTCATAATTATAATTTTTAAAATTATATTTTAGTTAAATGTGTGCCTATAAATGAGAAAAATCATATCCACCTATGTCAGACAACATATTATATTATGTAGGTATAATATCGTAATATCGTAAAAGTACCAACATTGTTTTTTTTTTATTAAACCGATTTAAAAACAAATTACTTCGTTAAAAATAAAATAAATATTTTGAAAATATTTTACGAAAAATAAGTTTCACTGTTAACTTTTATATGACATTAACATTGTTTGTGTTTGCCAAAAACACAAAATTTGTCCTAGAAAACATACTTTTTTTAGGTACATTATTTAACGTATACCTATGTAAAAATACCACCCTGTATTATGTATATGGACGCATACCGTTAACCCTTCTTGGCGATACTTGTGAGATCGTTTCACCCATTGCCGCTGCAATGTACCTCTACTATATTGGTAATTTTTCTGAATGCATACCTTATTTACCCTAACGCGAACACTCGTAGTTTACACAGGGAGCGAAATATGTCAACGAGTATGTGTAGAGAATGATATATTAGTTTGGCCCAATGATATATATTTTTAGGTTCGTATGGTTTTGGAAAAAAAATTTATGTTTTTGAGACACGTAATTCAAAATATTTTTATTTTTTAACATTATTGTGATAATAATGTAACAAAGTTTAGAAAGTCGCTCCTCGAGTGAGCTAAATTTGGTTTCCAAACGAATTTTACTTATTTTAATACAATATAATTTTAAACTAAAATTCTAAATAAAATTTAAAAAAATATTTAGTAACCTTAATATTATGTTGGTAGTATTTTTTAATAGTAATATTATATTAAACACATATATCCATTTAACATTTATATAATAGGTAAGTAATAATTATCATAATATCAACAATCACAATTATATATCTATAACATATCTGGTTATTAATGGATAGACGGATGGACGTGATGGGGATATAAGGTATTTTGCAGAGCTTTAGTTCAGATCTTGTGTACGATCTTGTATACATTTTAAATCTATTTGACTGAGCCCAAACATAGGTACCCACTTATCAACAATTCCAAAAAAGGTGAACAAGTTGAGTAAAGTCGACTAAATTCAAATTATGAAAAATAAATGTTACAAGGTCGAGTATTCTATAGCATGAAAATGATAATTGAAACAACATTCTGACTTTCCCTGCCAGCTGTGTTCTGGTAGTCCGGCCCAAAGAGCTTATATTTAGCATATTATTCCGTTGGAACGGTCGCGTCGGATACACTACGATTTTATATAGGTATAGATAAAACATTTAGAGATGTGCCTTCAATGTGTTTCGAATCTCAAAGGAAATAAAAAGAAATTCGATTTGTGTATTTTTTAAGGTTATCGAGATTAGTGTTATATCGAGTATTATATAAACCATATATATAAATACTTCCATGTTTTATCATCACTCATCAGTCATCAGTAAAGGTTCTTGACAATAAGTTGGATTGTTTGGCTACTACCCCTTCCTTACATTTGAAGTCTTTATAACAATCTAAAATCAAATATTAGGTATATGACTTAAATTAATATTTTAATATTCAGCTATCCTTTCGGGTACCTCTCTCCTCGACCCGCTACAGACTCCGAATAATATAGGCATGCATCGTCCACAAACGCGACTACACATCGTCACTCCCTTCCTTCCTCCTCCTTCACAATCAACGACCCATGCGAGACGTCTCATACGAATCGCGGTGTATTGGCGACGGCGGATCTCTATTACAGCACAATGGTCCGATTTGTTACCACCACGTGTCATAATAATATAATAAAATTGCGCGCGTTGCGTTGAATAGGAGCAGTGTGCGACGAGTGACCTCGGCATATTTCGTTGGCGTTGAAATACGACGAGTCGGTCTCAGAACAATCGACGCGAAACCTTAAAACGAAATTTCGCGCGAGCCGCGTGCAATAAATCCGCCCGGCGTGGCGACTGCCGGTAGTCACGGTATTATTATTATTATAGTTGTACGGTTCAGTGGTTTTTATATTATGGCCG
Source organism: Diuraphis noxia (assembly GCF_037042655.1). Classification (NCBI taxonomy): domain Eukaryota; kingdom Metazoa; phylum Arthropoda; class Insecta; order Hemiptera; family Aphididae; genus Diuraphis; species Diuraphis noxia. The sequence goes on from NW_028301719.1 coordinate 2,337,684, forward strand.
TTCCGACAGCAATACTGAAACTCATCATGTTAATTATTTTATTTTATAATATCCGCGCGTGTTTAATTTTTGTTATTATTATATATTATTATATGCTGAGTTCTGATTATTTCTTTGAAAAATATAGTACAAGAACCGCGACACCTTATGGTGTTTGTCGTTTGCAGTATTACACATAATGCGTCATAATAATATAATAATAATAACTAATTATAATCATAAAGATCAACGCTCGGTTGGGACGATGCGACGACATTTTTCCGCGGACATTGCGCAACGCTGCACCGGCCAAACCGGACGTTATTTTGAGTTTTCCGGATATTTTGCAAACGATTTATATGTTTTTATATGTACCTATATGTATACAGTATACACTGCATGTTTATGGGTTATCGAATTCAAAATCGTATAGTTTATGCAGCCACCTACTTGTATTTCGTTCCCAACGACCAATCATACGTTGTCAGTCAGCGCCAAATACAAAAGCGAAGTGCGAGAAAAATATTATAACATTTTAAGATTCCTAGAAGGCTAAAAAGGCAATGGCCTAGAGATCTGCTCAATGCCTAGTAAAAAAAAATTTAACTAAGGAGAAAATACTAAAAAATTAAAACCCCAATTTCTTGTCAGGTGGCACTGCTGGGAGCCTTCCTTTTCTGTATTTAATGTTATTTTGTTAGTTTCTCGTCAAATTTACTTATTATACCATGTATAGATTGTTAATTCACTATTTTTAATAATAAAAAAACATTTTAAGATTACAATAGTATAAACATTCGCTCAAGTTGACTATAATAATAATTATTGTGATCTCTGCAACGTGCGTTAGGCAGAATGCAATTATATAATTATAATATTATATAATACATATTATATACACATACCATAATATCAATAACGAGATCATTCGAGAGACCGTTTCGAAATGCAGTTGGCTCGCCATTACGCGGCTCATCTATCGATTGAACCACGGTCGCGGTGACGATACGGGTTACCGTTAAAATATAAAATAGTATTAGCATAAAAATCGGTACCTATATTATATTTTCTAGCCGGTTCCAAAACTGGCGCCAACAACGTATTGCCAAGTTTGACATTTACATATATATTGTGTACATAATATCGTTATCTGATTGGGGCATATAAGTCTTGAATCGTAAAAAAATAAAAATAAAAACACCGACGAAAACGCTGGCAATTTGATCAATTAAATGCACGCGCGTATATGTACCTATCTATATAGTGTTATCGATATTAATACATATATTATCATAATAATATGTAATATTATAATATTGCTTAACGCTTGCGATCGTTAAAAAAAACATATCGGACGGACCCCGCACGTGTAAACCGCGAAATAAATCTTTTTATGAGCCACAAGCAGAGAGTGAGCCGGTTTCGTAAACTATCGCGAGCACAAGCCGATCCGTCTCTCATGCAATGGTAATGTAGTATATATGTACCAATAATAATAATTAGGGTTTTGTATTTTAAATATTTCACTTTAAATTGTTCAATTGAAATATTGCAAAATTGAAAATTTCACTTTTTTTGAAAAATTTCAATGAAATGATGAAAAATATTTTTTCTTCTTTTCATCGTGTTTGGTTATAGATGATGAGATCATGGAATCTACGTTTCCTTAAAAAATGCATCAATTTATTGAGACCCGTAAAATATAAATTTTATATTTTAAAAATAATGGAAAAATTATAATACAACTACGACTACAAAAAAAAGAAAAAAAGAAATCGCTGTTTGGTTTCTGAACCGAACCTGTACGGCTCTCTATACATCATGGTTTAATAACTTTAAAAAAAAGTATCTTTTCTACGAAAAGGTTCCTGACCCCTGGATTAGGTCCAATAGCCGAATCGGAATTGTTGTGAATTAGTTTTCTCCATCTCCACCAGTTACTACGTCGGAATACCCCAAGTTTAGTCACCGGATATCGACAAGGCATCGTTTGGTTCGCAGCGCAGTTAGTACTTAAAACTTAACCGTCTAGTAGAGGACGACGATGTTTTTAAAATAACTTATAATATATGTAAATATATAAATTTTGTAAACTGATAACTCAATATATAATATTTAAATTTGTATATCTGGCTTTAATTTAAAATACCTGTAATATTATAATATAGGTATATATAATTATGTACAACATGTAAAACTATTGTACCTATAACTTGATAATAACAAACAAAAATTAATGTACAAATTTACTTTGAAATTATTTAAAAACACGATGAGTATATAATAATTTATACAGTTTATTGGTACCATTAATATGTTAATATGTTATAAAGTTCTAACAATTGGTACAACTATAATTTGTTTTAAATAATATTATGAAACGATTTACAATATTGTAAATTAATCAGTAATTTATTTATAAACAAACATTAACATTTTTTTATATGAGTTATAAAATAGGTATGTTATATGACATTGAGTTGGCTTATAGGTTCGGAACTTGAGAAAATGTCATGTTTAAATTTATAATATTATGACTTTATATGAGACTACTATACGTTATGTGTGAATTTGTTAAATATGTTTGATATCTCATACAATAAACCATCTTTTAAATATATTCACTTGTAAGTTGATTGCTATAAACATTTATTTTTATTTTTCAAAGAAAATAAATATTATGTAATTTTAAACCCCTTATGATAATAGTGATAATAATAATAATAATAATAATAATAATTTAATAACACGAGTTTAATACAAAATCTACAATGAGCCGCGCGGCATGGCGAGTCGTCTCGCGGATGTCGTGTCGATCGGACATATAATTTAATATAATATTGCAGAATTGCGCTTTGCTGCAGATCAGTAGATAAAATTAAAATTAAAATCGACCAAAATCCCCGACTATAATAATATCTATAAGATTGGAGACGACAAGCAGGACATATTATAATATTATATCACGATATATGCGTATAGTTTCGGTGTTATTAAACATGTCATGGCTGTAATAACTGCTAAGTCTCATGTCGAACCGAACGACCAACCAACCGATTGAATAATAAAATAACTTGAAATCCGTAAAACCGAGTGGCGCGTTTTACTCGCTCGTTTCACAAAAATATATCGTGCGTACCTACCTATATAATATACTAATTGCGGCGGCGGCAAGGGCCTCATATACTTTTCGATTTTCCGATGAGATTCGTTTTGATAAATACTAGGTATTATTTCATTTTTAACTATAATATACATGATAATCTGCAGCTTTGCTAGGCTAGGGCTACTGCGCTTGCTCCGATCGTCTCTCTCTGCGAGTGCCGTATGATCGTCACGCGATCCGGAATTTCGGCGGCGCCAGGTATTATACGAATAATTTTTAATGTTTGTGGAAAAAATCACGCCCGACGCCATTTAAACGTATAAAATAAAATGATTATCGTCGACGTCGTTGTGGTCGCGCGCGTGTGTAACATATATTTATGAAATATAATAACACGATACGGGACTACTACGAAACTCTCTCGCAACGACGATATATATCTGAGCGCGCGTGTTCGTCTATAATAATATAATAATATCACATTTATATTATGTGTACATACGATTATATTATATATAATGGATATGTGTACAAAATAAGTGTCCCGGTTTCGCGGCTCGCCAGACCGCATTCTTAGATCATATTATTGTATATATATGTGGCGGTTGTCGAGAGCTTGTTTATGCGCGTGGAGACAACGGGGCAGCGTTTGACTTTCGATCCTAACTTCAGGCGTGTGTGGAGTACAAGTACGCGATGTTATTGTATATCGATGTATATTAGTCGCTAATGTGTCGTTGACGTTAACCAATATTTAGATCAAAAAAATCATCGTTTAAAGGACCGCATACGAAAATTTCGTCTCGTGTCGAACATTTCTTACGAATTACGGAGTCTAGGTTATTTTTTCGGAATCATATACTGTACTCACATCCCTAAATTATTTTTTTTGTTTACATATAAGTTGCGTCCCGTAAGTTATAAAAATCAAACAATTTTTACCAACCAATATTACCACAACTATAACAATAATTACTGCTAGATTAATTTAAATATGACATTGCCCGTTTTCAAAATGGTTCTTTATTCAATTGAAAATGTGTTGTTGTAAGGGTTTTAAATATAAATTTAGGTTTGTAACCACCGAAGGTCGACAAGTAATTCTAATTCACCCAAGAAAAACCTGAGATTTAGAATCGCAATCAGTGTTATACCTTTTTATAACTTTGGATACAACTATATAGTACAAGCGAGATGGATGATGTGTTTATGGATCGTAATCTATTAGATATCTATATGTATATTATATGAATATAGGTGACGAGCGAGATTGCGAGAATACCGCAGTCAAGGATATCATTATAACGGTCAACAGAAGGGCAAAGGAGACAATAATTTTCTCGAGTCGCACCCTACATTTATATAAAATACAAAATTGCTCAGGTTGGTTTCGCGAGGATGGGAGATACATATTTTGCAACTTTTTTCATTATCACCGCTTTTACTTATATTGGTACCTATGATGGTTTATACATTGGACTTTAAACTCGTCCTATTTCTGACATACCGATTTAACGAAGTGATAAAGATAATATACGATACGGAATCAGATTTGAGTAGAATTCATCATTAAGCCTATGCTCATAATCGACTTTCTCGCATATTTTTTCATAAATCTACCTACCTAGTAATAATAATATGAAAATTTTTTGTAAAAATCTTATTTTTCCAAATAACTTTGTTCGGTGAGAATGTGAGATACAATATTGATAATAATATGTGACCTAGCTGTGGGATAGTCGTGGTTATCGAGATTCAAATATGTCTCGCTAACATCCATGTCACGTGTATAAAGATTTCAGTGAGAGATCTCCATTTTTTATCGTCTTAATTCAATAATAAACTCATCTGTAACCCACGAATGGCCAATTATGGAGTGGGGAAGGTGAATGGTTTAATGCCCTAGAGACTCTAATGTAATGAATCGACCTTAATACCCTGCTCTGCAGCTAATTAAAATATTTCGTTGTTTTATACACCTTAAAGTAGGTATAAATGGTACACGTCATTATTATAATATACATACAGATTTATAAATATAAATAATATAAATTCCATAATTCCAAATATAATTAAATTAATTTTGTTACGTTCTCACAAAGATTTTATCATGTAGAGAATATAGTTAAATACAATTTCGTCATATAAAAGTTTCATGGAATATTGTAGAACAAAACTGTTCTACACTCCTTTTATGAATCGTACACTGTATAATTGTAAGCGGTAGTATTTAGGATCTACCAAATTCTAAAAGAGTTTCAAGAGCAGTGATGTTGTCCATAAGTTATATATAATATAAGATATATGTATATAATATGATAGGTACATGTACCAGTGGCGTGTTGCGTGTGGGTATGTGTTCCAATGCCTCGAAAACGCATATTGCACGTAAATACGTAATAACAAAGTTATATACGAAACCCAAACTATCCTATTATAATCTTATATATTTATACACATATAATAATATATTTAAATACGTGTGTTCAATACGTGTGTTCAATAAAAAAAAAATTTAAAAAACCTACGACTTTATCGACCACCACTACGTATATATGTGTAGGAGACCGCGGGTAGAGGATAGATTTATTTTATTCGATTTTTCGTGTTATGCAAATAGTGGGTATAGATACATGTTTAGATCCGACACCTAACCGCACTCCTCGCCAACATAATCGCCCAATAATTTTCCTTAATCGCGGATGGTACCCAAAATATATCTATAATTCCATATCTGTGTTTAGTCAGATACTTAATACTTATTATGGATATCCGCAACAGCCACACGACAAGAGCACGCGATATATTATTATTATTGTTACGTTCGTCGTATATAAGTATACCCAACTTCACGTTTCTAGCCGCAGCTGTCGATGATTGAATTATGTTTATTGGTTGTTTCCGAGACGAAATAAACGACCCGGAATCGACGTAGTCCGAACTCCGAACAAGCTACAACAGCAGAGAACCACGCCATGGTCGTCGCGTTGTTGTTATTATAGTATACGAAAGTTAGTATCGAGTAGAAAAAAAGGTATCGTTAAAATTCTTGCCCTGGACGCGTTCCCTTCCCACCGCCGCTGTCGTTTATATTTTATAGGTATATATATTATTATAACTGATCACCCATTCGGCTTGACAACGATCGACATGAGCATTGCACTGTTGTTGCTCCATGTATACATAGATACGAAGATCTGATCGTTACTAATCATCAAGTTTAATCGATACAGCATTTTATTGTAAGAAACGACGACACTTTCGATCTGATTTCGTTGGAGGTTTTGGTCGAATTATATAGTATTGTTATTACAGACTCGGAACGAAAAAAATACACATAAACAAGAAACAACGTCCGCGATCACATTGTACGCCCTCATGCGTGTTTATATTATTATATATTTTATTTTATACATAATACCTAATGATGATACGGGTATACCCTGCATTATCCGCGGTCTACAAACGAAACGCATCGGTATCATAATAAAACCTGTTTCCGCCGTTACGCAATAATTCCGTCTTCAGCACTCGTTTTAGTAAATTCCGTAATTATCCGGTCTTCACTACCTTCACGACGCATGGTGTAGGTAGGTAAAACGCACAAAATTACGCTACCGCAGCTTACATTATGTATAATATAAGAAATAATGCATACGCGGTGCACCGGGCCAAACGATATCGAGACGGCTCGCCGTGTAAGTACAATAGGAGGTACATGCGTGTAATTATTAATTTAGGTAAATTATTATGACCCGAGTTCGTTAAACTTGAAACTGATGCGCCGATAAAATGATTTTATTATAATATTATATACCTACACATCCGTATGTGACATGCCGAGCACCTATACTATAACCGTAACACTACATAAAATAATGTATGAGGAACTTCCGTATATGTGATGGGCACTGCTCGTCATGGTTTCATATCTATACGATATCCATCGCTAAAAGTCGTCACGAACGCCGATCACAACAAAAGTTGTTTAATATGAAGGTTTAATGTAGAGCTCGGTGGATGTTCGCTAACCGAATAGTCAGTAAATATATAAAACCTAACCGGACATAGATGCGACCGATATATACGACCCGGGCGAGCTTTATAATAATATATTAAGTATACCCCAACTAAGTTATCGTTGATCGTCATTCGTCATTACTCATTACTATAAATATAACTAATTAGATACTATATTGAGCCAGTCCCGTTAATGTACTCTAGGTCTAGACATATTTTATTTAATATGATTAATATGTATGTTTTGTTTATGCTCTTTATTGCTTTAAAAGTTTAAAGTGTTATATATTGTTAAATAATTAACACAACATACACTATAATGGTATTTCATTCGTTTTTATCGGCCTTGTATCAATCTAAAAAAATCTAAACGGATTGACGTCGTGAAACAACTTCTATTCAGTATGAAGAAAAAATACACATTCAACTGCGACCAGAAAACTATTGTGCAGCTCGTATAATAATATTAGTTTTCTTAAAACTTTACTAATCACATACAGTATCTAGCAAAAAGTAAGGACGGGGAACACTAATTGACTTCTTTAAGACATATACAACTAAAGAAGCAATGATAATTTTGGATTATGATGTAACAAAAATAATCCTATATACGTTTTAAAAGTAGTGAATAAATCTTAAAAATTATAAATCAAATAATGGTTTAGTATCTCCTGTGTACAAAATAACATTTGAATATATATTTTTTAATAAAACTGTAACTAATTTTATAAATAATCACTGTACATACCAATTGACGACGCTTTAACATGTTATAATAATATGTATTGGTTATACATGGGGCATCATGAATATAAGACATAATGTAAATATTTAATTACGTAATTTAAATGTAATTTATATTATATGACATCGTGGTATCGATTGTCCTATCCGCGATCCGAACGACTTTTAAATCGCTTCATAAGCTATCCGCATACATTATATAAATAGTGTTAAAATTACAGAATGCTATAAAATAAACGTCATACACAGCAGCTGTCGATGGCGTACGGTCATGCAGGTATTAGGCGAGAGCAGTAAAAAGGATAGGTTTTTGAACACAAGTTTATATAATTGCATCTATCCTGCAAGGCGAGTTACTCGTCGTAGAAATAGTTTGAAATATTATAATGCACTCATCTATACATGAACATTGTGCACGGGACCAAATATTTCTAATATATTTTTATTTTATTTTTTCATATTATTTTTTTAGTTAAGTAGGTACTCATGTCGAATTTAGAGGTATTAATCAAATTATTTATAACCATCGTTTATACTAATACCGACAACCGACTTCATATAATATTCATGTTTTTAAACGCAGCGTGACAAAATTGAAAATTTGCAGCGGTAGTGTCCGAACACTTCAAAGCCATTAACCAATATAATATATGAATGCACGTATATAGGACACAGAATTATTCTTTTTTTTCTGGTGAGATCATATTTCCAAACAGGGGCCAATTATCTTTAGCCTAATAAACTTTTAATGAAGAATAAGTACGATTTAAGATATAGTTCTATCTTTAACTGTGCGTATAAATGTAAACATTAGCAATATTATAGTGAGCAGAAAAAAAGAATTGTACATTTTTGTCATATACATAGGGTACCTACACCGGTTGTCCAACAAATTTAACGAATTTTTAGTTCTCTGCAGCGAGTGTCTTTTATGGTTATTCTGATGTGTAGAGGATATCCAGCTATACTGAACATGGGCTTAGCGATACTCTTCTCACCGAATTTTTCCGACTTAACCACGATAAATCGACATCTAAATTTTTAAAATATACGGTTATGATATTATATAGTGTTGAACTATATCGATCGACGATTATACTATTTATAAGTATAATACATAACCCGCTGAAGACTAAAAAAACATATCTATAATGCATCTTCTGTAATAATATTATTATATGTCAGAATAATGTAAAGCGTACGAAAATCACACGCAGCACTGACTGCTCGGTGTTTTCAACACAAGAGGTCTACGTGTTTTTCAAACAGGACGTATATAAACAATTTATAACAATATGTATGAATGACTCAACGACGATTGTCGACGATTCCACAAACTGGGTACCTCCAACCTCCAACCTTGCACGTTCTGTGATTGAAGCGCAGCGGCCTACCAAAGGAACGTGAGCGTTATATTATAGGTCTCATATTGCAGATGGATTCAGCCGGTTTTCGCCTCATGTCATGTAACGCTTGTTATATCATATTATTATAACTTATAAGTATATATAATTTTTAGAATTAGTTGTTCAATTTTTTTTCTGCACCATATTACCTACTTTATATCGGTATAAGATTAAAATTAAAATAACATATTATGCTATATTATATAACATATATTTATGTATAATATTATATACTGCAGATGATGGTAACTTGTCGCGTTAATCTAGAGGTGAACGCTGCGCCTATATGGCACTTATGTAATATTTATAATCACATAGGTATATGTATATGCAATGAATGCCTACGCGCTGATCCATCATCCGCCGCATCATTGAAACAGTTTTTACAAAACTTAATATTGTTATGAATTTAAAATGTAATAGGTAATATAACGCTTACGGCCAAGACGAAAACGTTTTGAAATCAAATTATCGTTCGAAATAACTAAATTTCATCGAAAATTTTCGAATTTAAATTTAAAATAACCTCGCATATTATGTGAAATTATATATCATTACTATATCTCAAAATATAAATCTAAGAACTGCCAAACACAACAAATTGCCCCGGGATGTACGACGCGTGCGTGCATCTTCTGTTATATCGTTATATTATTATTACTTATAAGTTATTACATATTTATACGCATGTACGTTTGTGTCTACCGTTAAAGTCTCCACTACAACTAAACTGTACCGCACGTCAAGACAACGGTGGCTTGAGTAACGGATACAATATGCTCGAATAATATAAGTACTTATATTATACGCGTAGAATACCATAACGTCCATATAACGATAAAATTATTATTAAAATTGACGTACATGATATTTTTATAAATTATAATATTAAGTGACTATGTATAATAATAACAATACATACATAAGTAATTATATTCGATATCCATCGTCTGCAAGCTAGCGCGCGGCTACTGTAAAATCTTGTCCCGACATAAGTGGTGGACGTGGATGATACATACGGTAATACGAGAGGTCGAGAAGTATTTATTTAATATTATTTAATATTATATTCTTCTCATTTTCGTTCCCCGACAAATCCACCACCCCACCGATCCACCCCTTTACTTTATAACCCTTTCTCTCTTTATCTCCTTCTCTCTCTCTCTCTCTCTCTCTCTCTCACACACACACACACACACACACACACACACACACACACACACACACACACACACACACACACACACACACACACACACACACACACACACACACACACACACACACACACACACACACACACACACACACACACACACACACACACACACACACACACACACACACACACACACACACACACACACACACACACGACTGCACATACCGGTATCCTCATAAGGTATGATATAATGTACAACAACTGTTAACCTATGACAGTCCATTACTTTTTTTCTACTCATTCTTCTTCCCGACCCGAGAGCTGATATATTATAAGAGTTGTCTCGCTGCTGCTGCAGTCGTCGTCGTCGTCGTCGTTGTTGTTAGCTCTTTTTTTAAATTGTTTTTTTTTTCTAACGTTCTATCCTTTTGATTTGTTTCTCTCGTTTGTACTCGTTTTTCCTCCCACTCCCACACCCCTGATTCTCACTTATACTCGACCATACCACGATAACCCCCCTACGCTGTATATACCAAAACCGACGAGCGACCATCTCGCACGCGGTTAGACGAAACGAAAAATATTTAATAAACGGTAATAAAATTTAAATAAATAAAAATTATATTACACATACCTATTATAATGTACATCAGATACTATAGTAGCATACAATACCTATACCGTATATATTTATATAATATATATAGGTAAAGTCGGTTTGGGGATGGTCACAATATAAACGATAATATAGCTGCGATATCATTCGAATACTTGAGGCAGCGCCTGCAGTCATATATAGAAACGCGAGCATGATACAATATCTGCGTCATTGTTATCACACGTTTTTATGTATAGCGAGTACCGACATCGATTTCAATGCATTATTATTATTATTATTGCGTTTAATTTTTTTTTCGCATCCGATCGTAAAATCCGGCACTGCAGATGAGAATCATGATCATCATCAATGCAGTCCGCTCCAACTTATCTTCTCTCCAACCCAATGGCGTATTTGAGGGGGGTGATAGGGGCGATCGCCCCCCCCCCCCAAGAGATCTTTGAAAATAATATTTTATGATTGTTGAACTTATAAGTGTATCTAAATATTTTAATTAATAAATAAATAATATTTTTTGGATGAGAAATTTTTGTGATAACTGTCAACTGATAATACATATTATATCGGATAAATCGGATAAATCGGATAAATCGGATAAATCGGATTACTGATTAGTGATTGCTCTATGATACGCAAAGATGGGACATTTGGCCCGAGGACTGGGTGACGTAGTCGTGCCAAACGAATGATGGAACGGAACGTCACCTGTCGAAATGGTTATCTAAATGGTTAGGTAAGGTTATAACTTGAAGGGGGATACAATTTTACTTCAAAATATGTACCTATTAGTCGAGATATTTTACTCGAATTTAGGGTAAACGAGGTTCTAGGGGAATAAAAAAAAAAAATCAAGTTGTCAAGTATTTCGAGTTATCTCGACTGTATAAAGCCTTACTAACAACCTTGAAACAAATGTTTTAATTATTTGGAATGTGGCATATGCTTAATCGCTCTGTATTTAGTTTTTAGTAATAGTAGTTATATTCTCTCTTTGTTATTTTCGTTTACTACTCTCCTCGACTTCACACATCCACTTTTTGGCTTTTCCACTTCTTATTATTTATATCCTTATATTAGCCATATCTGCTACTTTATATTATTTTGTCAATAAGTTAAAAACTTAGCTGAGATCAAAAATGGGCCAGGATCGGCATACAGGGTTGGCATTATTAAACATTCATAGATCTATAGAAATAAATGTTCATGATGTAATTGATCGATTCACAAGTCTTAAAAAAAGAAATATAGATTTTGTATTGTAAATAAAAATTCTTTAATAAAAGTGCTTAAATAAATAATAAAAATGCGTTGTTTTTTTATGTCTTAAAAAAAAAATGTTTTTAATTGGTGGGGGTGGTTTACTCCTCTTAATATCGCCCCCCCCCCTAGGTGAAGGCTCAAATACGCCACTGCTCCAACCCATTTTATTGTAGGTGTTATTATTATGGGTACCTACATACCTATATAGATATCTACTACCTATATATTATTATATAACTCGAACAAAAAAAACCGACACGCTATCATCGGCAACGGATCGTATACTTTGTACCGATGCTAACATCATATACTCGTTTTATTGCCAGTAATTGTTGACACGTCACGCGCGCATCCTGTAGCTGCGGCAGCAGTTTTATATGCGTATATAGGTAATAGAGGTATATGTAAGTGCACAAGGCGATAATTTTATACGAAGCAGCTTGTGATAGATTCTGTAAAGATGTCGCATACTGTACTAATGATACCTATCACTAGAGATAATTAAATAAAAATAAATATTACGAGGCAAAAAACAAAAACTTATCAGATAATTTTGTGAAATTAAATTAATTTTAATCTCAAAAAAAATTTTCTGTTGACAATTATTATTTTCGTTTTTTTTTTCATTATGTTATATCGAAATTTTCTTTCATATAAAAATTACGCCGTCCTATTTGAAAAAAAATATAAATTATGATATTTATTGGGACTACGATTTTTGATTAAAGGACTGATACATTATTAATGTTCAAAATCCATGTGAAAATGATCTAAGATCTTTATATATAGTTATACGTATCTTGGTGTACGACAAATGTTTGGAAAAAATAAAGGGGTGACCGCAAATTTCCAACCGCCTTATATACCTATACATATATAATATATTATGTCATATATAAATTCCATCCCATTCGTGTTACTAGATATCATAATATAATATTATATGATAGTTATTATGAAGTATATAATATATAATAATATTCGTAGGTATTTTTTTTTTTTGACATACTTCGTTATGACTTACGAGCAGCGTTTGTATATAGATAATATATAATATACGCGATTTAATTCCAACATAATATTTTATATCTAATAATTTTATCGCACGTACTACAATTTTTTTTCCAATCAGTCTCGGATAATTTTTCTATTTTAACGTTGTACACTGAGCTGGTATAAAAGTGCACTCGCACGTAGGTATAATATATTTTATTATACCTACAAAAAAAAAAAAAAAAACAGTCGTAGAAATATGCGACGATGATGTTTATGTGCTCTTTACAATGAAGTGTTTAAGTACAACCGGTCCGGTCGACGTATGTGCATAGCGTTCATTGAAGTGTCTCATTATATTAAACATATAATAGCTGCAATACCTACCTACCAATAATATACCTACGAATATGTGGTGTACAGGGTGATCGCCTTAACTGGCAGTTATATTACAAAATGGGTAAAGTTAAAGCTATTTCGTTTTCTCCTTCTTTACTTCAAAATTGAGAATAGTTATTAAGTATAGGTCACAAAATTTTTGATCGCAGTTGTAAACAGGCAAAACAGCGCGAAGACTCAGTTCAACATTTACGGGATGATTTTCAAGCGCTATAAAGTTATTCGTATTTTTTAAAATTTTGGTTTTTAAATTTGTATCAGTACTTATATAAATATATGCAATATGCTTAAAAACATTTTTTTTGAAAATTGCATGGTGGATAGAATATACTTATATAAATATTCGGTGAAAATTTCATATATCAGCTATGGTCATTTATTTTAAAGTTACATCAAAAACCAAAATTGAATTTGTCGAAAACTGATTATGCGTAAAACTTTCCCGTCTTTTCCTTAATTTTTAGTTTATTTATCCTGATTATTTAGAAAAATATTGAGAAGTTTTTACTCTAAGCAACTTAAAAATATTTTGAAATTCATACAAGAAACAAAAAAAAAACTAATGACTTGAGGGTGTGCAGTATGGCCAGTATGGTTAACTTATATATATAACATATTGTAACCCACCTATATTAGAGAAGTCCACAACCGTTACCCCTTTAAAATACATTATTATGGTCAACCTAGCTGTATAGGTATTCATATATAGTATTAATATTCAGAAACGCACAAACAAAGATTACCTATTATTATTGATAGATTTAACGATAAAATACATGATCGTTTCGAGATGCTTCTTATAGTCATCATCATCATCATAATCATCTGCACTCCGTATATCTGTGCAAACCTGCATATTTATAGATACAATAGCAGCTACCAAAAATATTATAATATTATATAATATATATAATATAATGATATTTAATCGTATGATGCGTACTTAAAAAGATATTTAAGCATTTTAAGCGTATATAATTTAAAACTCTAAGAGGTACTTGTTTGTTATATTAAAACGATTTCCGATCAAATACACGCCAAATGACGTTATATTTATATAATATCTATGTTTAGTGTATACACTATATACATTATATGCGATATGGGTAATATTATTAAGTGCACATGTATATTATATATATTATATATAAATATGGTACCTATATATACGATGACGACCTACCCGTCGAAACCTGAGGTATATTTTATTTTTTAATTTCGCAATAAAACCGCGTTATACGATTGTAAACGGATAAAACGGGCCAGGAATTTAATGTTCACGTCGTAGGTACTTATATATTATATACTCGAGTATGTATGTCGACGTGGCAGAACGACCGCCGTCACTGCGGCTCGATTCTAGAAAGCCATTCTGGAATCGAGCCATCGCGATGATAGAAAATATTAATAAAAAAAAAACCAGCAGGAGACTGATTGGAAAGCAAAGAACGGATGTATGTGTTATATTATTATTATTATACGTTTCGAACTGAAAAATAAATGAAAAATAAATAACGCACTCGTTACGCATCGGACGGGTTAAACACATCATCGTTATTTTATATATAAATATAATATTATATATATATACAGATAATAGGAACATAAAGTATACTTGAATGGGATTCGAAAAATTCACATTCGGGGTTCTTAAGAGTGAAATCTGAAAACGGGATCCTTTGTCTTCTTGTGCCCTGCAATCATTTATAGTTTAGGTATACCTACATACGATTATATCGACCGTCGACGTGACGGTGACGATCGTAGGTATCTGATAAGAAATAAAATAATATTGTAACTGTATTCTCTAGTTTTAAATTCGTCAAACAATAAAATAAATCGTAAACTGAATATAAAATAGGAAATAGAATTAATTTTATCCACGACATTTGCGTATGGTATCTGACTTGTGCGTGACATACGAGCGAGTTGATAATATAGTATATCTATAAGTTACAATAAATGTGTTAGTTTTAAGTAAGTACCTAAATCTATAATAAGCTATTACGCATTATTGTATCGTCGTACATATATATAAGCATTCAGTGGCGAGTATGTGTCAGAGATCGTCGCAGGATAACAACGATTTGTATAATATGTATATATACGTGCATCGATAATGTGTTTCTTGGCACACACTTATTCTGCAGTGGCATCTGCAAGTTGAGTATCATTGTTTTCATTGTGTATCAACACTGAGACATTGAAAAAATATTTTCAAGCATAGGTATAAACGCAAACCTATAGTTAATATCCCAGAAAAAACCAGATTTTATTATCTCCCTCTGCAATAGAAGACTGTTTATTTTTAATAAATTACTATTTTTACATAAACGTGTGCACTAATTATTATACAGACATCGATTCATAATTCATATATAGAGCGCTTGCGGATTCTACGCATCCGTTATTACCTATATATATTATTATTCTTGGAACGAGTGTCAATGCAGCACAGGCTTATGCGTATAATATATAGGTATAACAATAAAGATAGCGATATGTGTGGTCTTTGGACGGAGGATCTAGAGAGGAAAAAAAGACAAGTTTCGTCCAAGAAAAAGGGGTTAATAAAATAAGACAAATTTCCAAGAGAAAAATAATATAGGCACTCAGTTTTCTCAGATCCCGTGTACAAAACGTAGATATATACATATCATACACACACGCAAGTAGTGCTTATTTATAATATTTGTATTTACTATATACGTATGTCGTATATAGTATATACCGATAAATCAACATTTTACGTACACACAGACACACTCACACATACTCCTGGTCCTACGCGCCATATATTATAACAATATGTATGTAAAATGTATGTGTATATAATATATAGGAGGTAATATAGGTATATACCTAAGCGTGTGTGTATAAACTATATCCTTTTCCATACGAAGGGGGTGTGTGGAGAGCTGGAGAGGGGCGAACAGAACAGCGCGACGCGACAACCGGTCCAAAATTTCCAACCAGGGAGGAGAAGACGATATTGAAAACGTCTTCGGCGCGCATTCCTCTCACACACATGTACTAACACTTATGTATTATACGCAGCACTCGCGGGAGCGGCTCCACCGACGACGACTATGCAGCATAATATATACATATATATATATATAAATATCGTCATCAATCTTTCGCAGACTCGGCCCCCGCACACCCACCCCACACTGTTGCTGTCAGTCCTAAACTCTCGTTCACTCTCTCTCTCTCGTTTTAGTTAAGCTTGGTGTGGTGTTTATATACGTATATTATACACATAGTATTATTATCATTATTATTACTTTTTCGTGTATTATTATTACTATTATTATTGTTATGATATGCGATGACGACGACCAACACCGGTAGCCGACACGCGCACACCCATCCGCCCCCACCAGTATATTATAATAGGTGTGTAGGTATACTATATTATCGCGTATATGAGCCGTCGGCTGGTCGAGTGTCGTTCTGCCCACACGGAGAAGACAGACTTCATAGTATAGTTGTGTTACAGATTACAACATTTGAAAATATTTTTCGGGGGAAGGATTCATTCTCGACGTATAATGTATAATTATATAACGTTTACTGTGTATGCGTATAGGTATATTATAATATTATATTTATTATAATATGTTTAACTTCATACCTCGACATTTTCGTAATCAGCAACCAATAAATGATTGAGATCCTTTCAACATGATTACCATATCCCAATATAAAACTCGATATCTCGAAATTTTTTCCGTTCCCCTCGAGTTGTTGTCATAGTTTCTTAGGAATTTTCTCAATCCATACGCGCATATGTATTATTAATATTATTATATTTCGAGAGTCTGACTTGGACATACAGCAGTTAAGTATATGCCTAATAAATGTACAAGCGCGACAAATTCTAGATTCACGTGGACGGCAGACTTAAGGTTGTATATTATATTGTAGACTGACCGCGAGAATTTATTCGGATTGAAATGGATGAGGGATGAGGGAGAGGATCTATGAAATATTTTATTTTACTAGGAGAAATCACTACACAGACTAATATTGTATTACGCGCGTCGTTACGAAACACTTTTGCAGGTTCTATTGTCCTTCGCTATAGGAATGTAAATTATATTTAAGTCGTACATCGGCTTGTCGCCGTCGGCAGCGTGGTATGAATAATAAGGTGTCAGACTCGACGACAGTTTTTGTCTACCTAGGTATTATATTATCATACAGCACATCTTAAGCTATAGCGTTTCGATTTCGTAGCGAAGAAATAATATTATTATAAATCGACAGTAATATAATATAGTGTCGTTTCATAATAGGCCAAGACGATTTTGAATTATTATTATCATCGTTATTAATGTGTTTGCAGTTTAGTAAATTACCGATATATTATTATTAGTTTATTTAGTCACATAATATAAGATGTACGCGTCACGCGAGCTTCGCAATTCTTACCAACCGAAAGCGGAAAGGTCTCATAGATAGAAAAATAATGGAAACCAAAAGACAGGTGTAGCTGTAACAAATGTTCAATACCTTAATAATATTTAATATGTAGTTATGATATTTATATAAGTATGCAATATGCATATTGTATCGTTATTATTATGCGCGCGCGCGCTCACGGTTAAACCGGTTATAAAAAAAAAATCATATTTTGGGCTACTGGACTTCTGCTGTTGATGCAGATTATATTATTATTAAAATCTATATACGACGATGAAAATTCTTATACATTATTGGTATATAGGATATTAATAATATTAACATATTATTCTCACCATACCTATATTTATATATATATGTATATATTGAATATATTTTCACGTAATGCACAAAAAGTTAAAATATAATTATGCAGTATGGGCATAGAACAGTTGCGCCTAAAACAAAATTTGTATTTTTGAGTCAGTATACCAATTATTGCGCTGCATATACTTTAGGTAGGTATGTTTATGTGTATTAGCTAGGTATATTATTAATTTACTTTGATTATTATTATTGAATTCATTATTATACAAAAGAAAAAAATTACGAAAATCATACATAATAATAATATATAGTATTACATTTATACGTATATATATATATATAGGTTTATATATACATCTACTGAAGGACTGAATATGACGAGTAAGGTATAGGTAGTTAGTAGGTAGTTATCTTTTACGACAGATGAATTCGTTATTTATCGCACCAGAACCGTGGTAGCCATGAGTCTTTAGTGCTTTACGACTTAAAATAATTATATTATTTAAACGATTGTATTTTAACCGGTAAAAACTATATAATATTATTCTACATAATTAATGATATAATGTATATGTGTAACGCATATATGTCATAGAGGTTTTGTGGTTTACAAATACGAGTTTTTCTAATTGATTTGTTGAGCGTCTTGAAGAATTTAATATGCAAATCAATATTCATTAATCATTAAAATACATATCCCGTATTATACCTGACTGCCTAGTGACAGGTACTACCAGTGATACATGTTATAATATGTTATATTACATATTGTAAGAGGTCAACGTCTAATATAGTAGCTCGTATCGGTAGCGACATCAAAAATTTTCCACAATATCAAAATACGGAGGTAGAAAAATCAAGAAACATCTGCAAGTAGGTATTATATTATTGTACATCCGATTATACAGGTAGATATAGCTAACCTACCGATATCATTTTTGATTTGTTGTATTACATTAATGATGATGTGCATTTCGAGACATAACTTCTGCGTTTTAATTTTATTCTTACTTTCGGTAAGATATAAATATTATAATATGATATACGATCCTTTAACTATAACCTCACTTTTAGTAGATTTTTGTTTCCTAAAAGATTTTTTTACAATATTTCAATATAATATAATTAATTGTTTTTCTAGTTTTTTAATGAAAATAATACTACTATAATAATTATTATAATATTTAAGTACCTAGTCGGTAAATTGCTGGTAAGTTAATTTATATGATAATCGGAGAACAGCTGTGAAATTTTTTTCGAAAAATCTTAAAGCAGAAATATCGGAAAATTACATCTTCCAAAAATCACAGAAATTCATTATTTTCAAACGATAGTCAGCTGTACCGTGCGAGATAAGCGAGTCCTCCCACAGCGATCAATAGACGACTGGATGGAGATTGTGGTGGTGATGATAGATGTAAAAGATTGGTAGGACACAGTACCTACAGAATACAGACCTTGAGAATATGTGAATATTATAATAGCATACGCGCTCACGCCGCTCCTGCAGTCGCGGTTCGCTGCAACTTAGCGACGTGCTTTTTCTGCATCAGCGCAGCAGCATCTCCACGACGCCCGAACACGTGAAACATATTATACGACAGCGCATATACGTACAAAGTCAGGGTGAAAAAATAAAGAAAGAAGACTCGAGTATATATTATATATATACAGAGAGAAAGAGAGTTTGGCATAAAAATGTACCGTTTTTTGAGGGTTACTCACACACAAGCAGCCGTATATATACTTATTATACATATATTATAATTTAACAGAGGAAATCCCGTGGAATCCCCGAGCCGGAGGGACGATGTGATATTGCCGTTTAAAAAAAATTACTTTAATTTTAAAACTGCGACCGCGAAACTCGACGTCACCGTCGTAGGAGGTGGATGGAGGGAAACAGAGTACTGCGCCAAAGTCACTTATCTTATATACAAGAGGGCCTGTGTTATTTATTGACGGGCACAACCCCTATTGTGCGGGCGCATGTGTGCGTGTGTCGCTGTGGGCTGGGGTGAAGGTTATATATGCTATACTTGTATGTATATATATTATACTATACACGATGATGATGATGATGATACTCTTATACACGCTGCTATGTGAGACGGACATTATATATATATATATATATAAACGGCTGGAGCAGCAGCAACGGAGAGATCGTATATGTAAACGTCGTCGTCAGTAAAAGTCCCCACAGCTATATGATGCCGCCGTTGTATCGGTTGAAACGAGGATTAAATTAAACGAGCAATATCGCCGAACTGGCAGCGGCAGTGGTGGCTTTGTCAGACGACAAAAACGATGACCGTAAATCGACCGCCGCGGCGCCGTATTGCGCAAATTATGAAATTGATAGTTAATGGTTTTTATGACGACTTTAAAACCGCCACCGCACACACGCATACATACTGCAATATCGCGTCGCTCCCTCCCAGTCTTCGGCGAAATTAAAAAATATAAAAAATAAAACCGTAATATATATTTCAAATATCCGCGCGGGTCGACACGCCGTTGTCCGATTTTACGACCGTAAAAACGGTTTTGCACATCGGTGCCAAATTTCACTCAGAGTTTATTTTTATTATTGTTTTTTTTTTTTTAAATATAACTCATAGTATATAAATCGCATTTTATACATATCGCCATGGTAGGGTAATAGGTACAACGCACACTGCACATATATTATTTTATTATCGTGCGGCTGTAAGGGTGATTGTAATAATATTATGTTTATACAAAGATTAAAGAGGAGCGGGATGATTCAACAATAATAATAATACAATTATTTCCCGACGATATCATACGCCGAATAGCGCCAGAGAGATAAAGTTCGAGACGATTGGAAAAATGTCTATCAATCTACTTAATATTATATTATATACCAACCCAACGACTATATTATTATAACCTACACTTCGTGTCGTCGTGATACTAATGATCCACCCAGCAGCGACATCAGACTGCAAACAGTGGCGGCGGCGTGTCGCTCACGATAATATCAATCGCTGAACCGATCGCAGAATATACCATTCTACCACGGTCGAGTCTCGCTCGCAGACGAACGCCATTATAACAATATTATTATACACATATGCCCTGTTCGAGTAGTACATTATAGTAATAATAATAATATATAAAATAAAAGACTGTGTACTACTAGCGATAAATCGATTGCATCTATAAACCATCAAGTGACTATATACGTGAACTGAAGTTATACTTAATGAGTTACGAACTGCGACGACGTATATTATTATTATTCTGATACAACAACAATGCAATAAATACAGTCGTTTGACTGTTATTGACGATGCTATTAGTATGGACGAATGTTGAAAATCGTCACCATTGGTTTCGAAAGATTCGGATTTTTGTCTTTCTCCGATCATACTATAATTTATAATAAGATATTACGAATCGTTCGTTATTAATTATTATAATGATCAGTAGAACGTATAGCTACCGAGTATGGATGCAACCCCCATTTTTTTTTCATTTAATATTGCATTCGTTCAAAATCTGATTCACAGATTTATTAAGAGGACATGGCCACAATAAGTGTTGTCTCCGTCTTACAAGTGCGTAGCATAGACATTTTTACGCTCAGCAGAACACGTGTAGCGTGTAGCTCTGTTAGTTTGAATTGACCTCTTATAACATATAACAATTATCGAGTATCTTAAGATATACAAACAATTTACAATTTAAAATTATTCATATCACGCTTTAAAATTAAAATATAGTAAAAAAAAAACCATGCGAACCCCTTGATAATAATATTACCTTTAATTTTTATAAGACGTCAATTCACTCTAAATTTTAAACCCACAGAGCTACACATGTTCTGCTGAGCGTAAAACTTGCTGTTACGCACTTGTAAGCGGAGACAACACATACGAGTATAATGTCCTCTTAATTATACTTTTATTTATAACAAAATCCTTATTTAAAAATGCTCATATAAAGACTTCTATTTTTAAAATGAGAACGATGTATAAACGTGGGGTATTCGTATTATAGTTATCTTCAGGATCGCTCAAACTGCTCAAAGTAAAGCATTTAGTGCCTCAAAATGTTTGACGCGCGAAATAATAAATTGTTCTCGCGATTACGACGGTCGTCTACTTGTCGACGTCTTTTCGCCAGCGCAATACATTTGATTTTTAACTATATACTTATTATTTAATATTTTAATGATTAATAAAAATAATAAAATATATTAATATTTTCTACCTGTATCAAAGAGTAATATACTAATATGTATGTGAATTATTTCAAAATAATATTATGTTGTAAATTCTTTGTTTTAGTTTCGTTTGCAAATGAGAAAAAATAATTATGAAAATAGTATTAGGATATAATATGACAAATTAATCTACTATACCTATAAACAAATATAATCGTAGTGGCGTCGTCGTCGGTATTGACGATTTCCTAGAAAAAATAATCATAACTTTGCTAAAAATAGACGAAACCAAAATCCAAATACCGTTTAAAAGTAGACAATTCACTGATTTCACTGAATAACTGTGACTATAATCAGAAACATATTGTTTTCTGATAGACGGATGAATTATAAGGTTGTAATCACGGCTATAGATAACCGTGGTTGTAATAAAGATTTTTGTACTAATAATAAATTGTTATCTAATCATTTATCGCAAGCTCAGTGGGTAGTCCAATTTTAATATTTTAAGCATTTAAGCTCATATAAAATATATTGAAATTATCGTTCAAATACTTCAATACTCGTATCGACCTATCAAGAAAATCAATTTCATAACAGACGACAGTTCGCATAAAAATGGAAGCACAACTGCACAAGTTTGAGAAAAAATAATTTGAATCTCCAGGGAATAATCCTTACGATCGTCATATAATAGATCAATATATTTTGAAGTCTATCCCAAACATCAAAAGACGAAGAAATGCATAATAATTATCGGACAACTACGCAGCTAATAAAATCACCAAGTGTGTTGGGCAACAAATCGTTTGATTTTGTTCAAAAACTAACGATGATGAAGTGTTTATCCACACTGGAGGCCCGTTTATCAATAAAAATAATATTTATTATAAACCACACTAGAATATTTAGGAACCTACCTAATTAATATCATAGAATTATTAAATATATTTTATATGTTATATTATCATACAATAACGCGTATTTATATTTTATGAGTTTCAGTGGTAATTTTGTCCTTGCGGTTATATTTCAGAAATGTTGAACGATAATATTTTCAGAGTGATTTAACGGATCACTACTAAAATTATTTACACTAATATTCCAAATGACTTTTTTTATTTTTACGTTTTACGAAAAATATAATTTAGTGGGGTTTTTTAAGGCGGTTTTTTATTGTTTATTTAATAATAATTAGAATTATAAAATTCAATTTCCATTGATGTATACATAATATCAAATATTGAACTACAAACTGCTTTTTTGTGAATACCGCTAAATTTTAAATCACTGTTTATATATATAAAAAAAACTATTTTTTTAATATTTATAATTATTAAATTGTGTCGAAAAAGCGTTGTTACTAAAGATTCACACAATTGAATAATTTCATACTTATTTATAAGTGACTAATGTAGGCACTTTTGTAAGAGAATACAATAATAATTTTAAAACAAGATCTAACATTGACAGATATATTTCAATATTTGTGGATATGCCACCTATATAATGATGATACGTATCATTAATATATTACAATTACCTACGTCTTATTAGTCGTGAAGTATTCACAAAAAATAAAAATCACCAGTTATAATTTATTATATTAATTATTATTACGACACAATAGGCGCGTATACGTTATGAAGAATAATCATTTTTATTATAAAAATAAAAGTTGTGAGGCACTGAGGCAATGAAAACCTACCAACTTGTTATAATACTCAATGCTATATATCCTATATTTACTTATATATATATATAGTTATACAACTCTACTAAATTTAGGTGTGATCTCATATAACCATAATAATAATAATATTTCAGTGGAAATCTCTTACCTGGTGGCCGACAGCTTAAACACCAACGTGACTCGTTGAAATTTTGAATGATCAGACAGACTCGACGCCTACAATGCAGCCTGGGATGTTCGCATCAACCAGGTATGGATTAGGTGAGGATCACGTCGCGTTCACTGTGACCCGCATGGCTGGGAATTACGTCGAAAATTTTCTTTTTTTACCGTAAAAATATAAACCACTTTTTGACAGAAGAATATTTTTTTTGTTTAGACAAATCATTACTATACGTTAAAAAAACACGAATGTTAGAAATATTTGAAGTCATCCGATCACTTTATTTGTCGACGATGACGAAGTCGCGCACTCGCTGCATACGCCGTATTTATTCCCGATGGCCGATGACGATTCGTTGGTACTTGGTACGTAATCGACTAGCTATTTGGTAATAATATTTCGTCAAAAACTGTAATATTTTATTGTTCTATCGATCGACTAAAGAGCGGTAACTAGTAATCAGCTGCTGTTTAGAGAGTTTCATTTTATTTCCAACATTATTATTGATGTGAAACTCTATAACTGCTTGGCGCTTACTGGCGGCCATCATGGCGGTGTGCGCGAAAATGTTTGCGAAACGCCGAGAGCGTCTGCACGTTTAACTACCTACTTTTCCACGAAAACGTTTTCATGGAAGAAATAGGTTAGGTTAATACCTTTTACATTGTTCGCAGCACAAGGCACAACCATATAATTATTCCGATTATTTTATTCCAAATAATATGCGTTTCGTAGATATTTTCTGTGTTGAGAGTATGAAATTAAATAATTTTGAAACGGTCACCCTGGAGGATTGCAAAAAACCCAGGCTTTTCTGGTTATAAGCGTAACATGTCGGTTAGCTTGTATTGTCGAGAAAAAAAAATAATTAATTTTGTTTACTATCCATGTTGCAACATTCGCCATGGCGAAGGAAAAAATATTGTGTCGCCGTGTATGTCGATCGTTGTGTTGTCGGTAAACCATTTGCAAATTTTTAGAACACGTCAATGATATATTATGATCTTACTTTTATTTATCTTAAGTAATAACAAATTATTATAGTTCGCTAATAACATAATCGTGCCGCTAAAATTGTTCACACAAAACTCTGATAATTTTTAATTTAATTTTATCTTTTGTTATATTATGTTTAATTATAATACGTAATAAATTAATTGAAAATGTTACTTTTTTCATTTTATTCCAATACAAACCAAATATTCTGTCAGTTGAATAACTTTGAAAAAATAGTTAAACTTCATCTACGCGTAAGTACTCACAACATACAATATTTGAATTACCGGTAACATCTATATTATGTAGTCTGAAAAAATTGCATATTATCGTTTTAAAATAAAACAGTTAATTAATAATTTTTAATAGAAATTATATTCGATTGATTTTTTATAGCACGATAATTATCATATTATCTACTTATAATGTGGTTAATACTGCGTAGGTATTTTATGCAAAAACTGACGTCCTGTTCAACTGCTTGTACACACATACAGCAATACTGTTATGGGATGACCACTATTTAACATATTTTTTGAAATCATAACCTGTTTTTAGTAAAAAAAAAATATTAAAATAAAACTCTGTGAATTGTGATTATTTGCAGAAGCATAGACAAGTGGGTAGGTACTATTTTTTAGTGTTTTTAAAACAATGATTATGTTTATCGTTCGGATATTCTTTTAGTTTTCGCACGTATAGGTTAGGTATACCTGAGATTGCAGTAAGCTTTTGTAATAATAACGTTGTAGTGTTTAAAAGTATATAAATACATATTACATATAATTTTAAATATACAGAAATAGCTTATATACATATATAATCACGAGACAGGTGATAATTGACACGTCCGTGTGATAACTATTTTGGATTGCATTTACACGTCATATTTTTATATTATTTACTGTAATTTGAGGTACCAGTGAAAACTTGCTCACTGGCGGCATTTCTCGCAGACCATATAGTTTGAGGACTTCTGGCCTAGATGAGTATATAGATTGTTTGAAATATAAATGATAAAATAGTTGAACTAGATGCAACTCCATGGTTACACGCGCTCGAGGTGGAAAATTCTGTCGCTGTTGGTCATTGTACATATATACCTCGCGGTTTAAATAATATCGCGGACGACAGATCGCCCGCACTAAACACCGAGGGCGAGATATTTTAATTAGCCAAAGTCTCTCGTGTGTGCCATGTGCAGTTTAGTAAGTACCTGTACCCGATAGTATAACACGCGGTCCGGCGCGACGTAGGTAGGTACCTATATATCTAAATAATACGCGTAGATAATGTATTACATTTATGTTGTTATCTTCCACGGACGATCCCGAGAACCACGCAGCAGCATCGCCGCCGCCGCCGGTCTGGCTCGCGTCGGTGGTCGCGCGGACCCAATCAGTCGGCCGACCAACGTCACGACGTCACATCATTATCGCGTCACACACTCGCCGGACCCGCCGACACGCGCACCCATATCTGCGCCCGACAATCAGCAGCAGCCAGCGCACCGGGACGGGAGCACGCGCGCCCAGCCCACACAGGCTCGTGTTTTTCCCATGTACATATATATAACAATATAATTTATGTGTGTACTTCATGTAATAATATCGTGTGTATACCTGGTACCTACCCAACTATACCACCTGCACCTACCTGTTTTATATCGCGGCTAGAGCAGTACCTATTTCTAATAATAATTCTATTATTTTATTATTGCTATCGCTGTAACCGTTGTATGCGGTTGGGAAGATTTGACGGACTCTCTATTATCCCTCTCACTCTCTCTCTCTCTCTCTCTCTCTCTCTCTTCTCTCTCTCTCTCTCTCTCTCTCTCTCTCTCTCTCTCTCTCTCTTTGTACCATCAGATCGTCTTTCCTTCGTGATAACTTACTCATTATCACTGCAGCAACAATAAATTAATAACATGGTACCTACTTACTATAATACCTAAGCTAGCAGATATTAGGTATATATGAATGTGACTCCCCCGCATTGAGGTTTTTCAACGATGAGTCTGAATGTTAAGTACTCTAAATGCATATGTATCATGTATGGTGTATTGCACTTTGCACAATACAATAGTATAGTAAATTATGTCAGATATTTTAATGTAACGATGTTAATATTACAATCCAGTGAATAAGGGCAGTTGAATTAATCCGTGGTAGGTAATAATTTATTGTAAATTATAAGAGTAGGTAGAAAAGTAATCTTAATTCTTAAATCTTAATATATGTAAGCGCATCATGTTCGGCGATTGTCGTCAAATACATTTTTATTTCATATTTATTATGATTTGTATTTTGTACTAATTCTGTACTGTTTCAATTATCAACAAATCATAAAAATAATTGTATATCTAATGAACTGTTCTCATAAAAGTTAAGGGATGTAGAAATTTTAATCGACCATCGAAAATATTTGGTCATGTGAACGATGATGTGCCTATACTTATTAAAAATTATTTTTAAATAAAAAAAGTTAACTTTGCATATAGGTACCGTAAAAAAATATTAATTATATTCATAATAGAAATTTAATAAAATCACTGAAAAAGCGTAATAAAAAAACACGTAATTTGCATTAATCCATTAAAATTTAGTATCTGTGGAGCTCTAGCAACATCGGATAAAAAAAATATAACATCAACATATAATATTATTAATATATGATACAACGGTATACGATGAACATTGTAATAGGAAAGCGTTTATATAGAGAAAACTATTTTACAGCGTTAATTAATATAATTACTTATGTACTAATTTAAAACTAGTTTACGCGAAGCTAATAATATTAAATAAAACTTGGTAATAATTATACAATCACTTTTTTTTTTTTAATGCAGCTTTACCTACGCTTAATTTACTGTGGGTACACCTACCCATTCGAGAACGCTTTTAATGTAAACATTATTCTTATTAATTCACTGGTACTCACGACATATTATAGTAATTGCAGTACGTAATCACTAGGTATATAAATATAAATATTGTACATAATATATTCTTATATATATATAGGTATATTGCTGCTGACAAACGAAATTTGCTTTCCGTGAGCAACAACGGTGTAGTGTGTATCAGCACACAAAAAGGTTTCTAGGTGTATAGTATGGTATAATAATGTATATATTGTCCAATTAAAAACGCATATTTATAATAATAAAATTGTTATATTTCAGTTCTGATAACCATACCAATATTATATATTATATAATAGACTATACAGCAGTGGATCTTGTTTAAAAAAAAGCATACTGTATAAGTAACATATTAGAATTTTACCAGAACTTAGTACATATTATATTATATAAAATGTAAAAACATCGATTCAATTTAAACGTGAAACTAATAATTACCAATAATGTATACTTTCAATATGCATGGTCATGAATAGAGCCCGGATAATTATGCACTAAAAAGTATCAAAATATGCCATATAATATGCAGTGAAAATCATTAAAATATGCAAAGGATAATATATTAAAAGGAAAAAAATATGCAATTGCATAGAAATCCGGGCTCTAGTCATGAAGTTAGTTCCTAAAAACTAAATGCTCGTCATGGAGGTATATAGGTAATAATAGCCGTTTAAATATTAATATTATCTTGACCAAATCAATAACATTTATACTTCTGAGAGTATAATATAATAACTAATAGTTAATATTATTTAGTTATAATATGATTCAATAAAATAGGTATAAATTATGATATTATTCGCATGTTCACTCTAAAAATAATAAACAATTCGGTAAGTTATATTTCTATAAACCGTTTTTAAATTAGAAAGGACATTTTTTTTAAGCAGTTTATACCATTTAGAAATGTATAGTATTAAAATATAATCTAATTATTTGCAGCTTAATTTTTTTTTTAAATAAAAATGTGCCATTTTTAAGAGACCTCCGTTCTACACCGTTCTTCACACAAACGTAATAACCTGAAGATGCAGTTTCGTATATTTTATGATCAAATCTTGTATAATAATAATAATTTAACGACACAAAGTTTACGATGTGTTTAATATTATATAGGTATGCGTGTTAATGCCATGGTAAATATAGTGTTATTATGTAGTGTGAAGACTGGAGATGCGTTAAAATTAAATCACTTGGCCTAAATCAATATTGAAATAAATCGAACAATATCTAATCGTGAACAGGACGCAATACACGAGAGGTATCCTTATTATTATTAATTATTACTACGGCAGTTATTATAATGGTATTATATCAGTTCTTATTCGGATTTCGATCTTTATCCGAGCGTGGTATGATAATATGGTTGTTATAAAACAACGGTCCCGCGAGTGTATCATCTCCGGAAACGGTGCGGTCTCGTGTAGGCGATCGAGACGTAGTCGTAGTAGTCGTTGTCGTCGTACAATCGAATGATGTTCTTAAATATAATAATAATAATAATAAAACATATTATACCTCTACTCCTAAACTTTGTTTGTACACTGACGCACAGAATAACGTTTTCGGGATAGGTCAACGTACCTACGCGGCAGCTGTGTGATGCGTGTACTTGGTACCTGTATAATAATAATAACACGCCTCGACACTCGTCGCAGAGAAGTGCGTTATTTGTAAATTATTTTTATACATTTTTTTCCCAAGCGGTCGTCACTATTCGTCAGTGACGACGCGAGGACGAATTTTCTACTCGCGGGAGACGACGACTTGGCGGCGACACAGATTAGGTCAGATTTATGTGTGGAAAAACGACCATACTCAGAATAACTGCATTCGATTAGCAGTAGACGTAGAAGTAGTAGTAATATGTATATATAGGCGTATAATATAATATACACGAATCCGATCGCTAATGGAATTTCAACATTTTCTGTACGTATTATATTATATCTCGAGCTGTGTATTTTAAAGCGTGAGAATAATTTCAAGGCGACCGTTTCTGCTGCTGAGTGTAGTCCGTCTTGATATGCCCGCATCATGTAGTGACGAAAACTTAAATTTTATATTACTCTATTGACAAATTAATAATATATACCTATCTAACAGTAAACGTGCGTAATAGTAGGTGGGTGGGTGGATGGTGTACAGGTATTGTATTCTTTATTTCATAGAAATCTGTCGCTAATGCGTCAATCTTATCAGGGTTGGGTAATTTTGATTTTGTTTTTGTATAGAAAGTTATTTTAGGTCTATAGAGAAACAGATTATAAAAAAAATCACAATTTTGGTGGTCCAGTTATTTACCCCATAACGAGTCATCTATCGCTGATCACTGTTGTATAGAAATCCGGTGTCGGAATACTGTTTAACTCTTGCTAAGAACTGTTAGTGATGTATAATTGATACATTTTTCATATAATAATAATAATAATAACGTTGCTGAAATTAAATCGGCCAATCCTGTTTAACTCTTATAATGTTATTAAATTATTATAATGCAAATAGAGGTCATAGAAATTAGAAATTAGCGCACACTATATAGTGACTAAAATTTAAATTTGACACGACTTTATAGACGAATTAATAATAATTTACAACAACGCTAAACGCACGTTATAGTAGCTATAACTAGGTAGGTAGGTTAGTACCTATAGTATTGTGGTGTTTTATTTTAAATACACTGTTGCTAGGAACCTAGAATGTTACTCTATAAGCCGTGCGTATATTGTTTAATTTAAATAAGAATATTATTACATTATTTCGAACCGTGCTCATATAGCAAATAGTTAATTAATCTGTTTCACACACATGTGCATGGTGTTTGTGTGTGTAATACATTATTGTATATCATTATTATAATATACTCCGAGCGAATATGCACAGTTAGCTAAAAAACTGTGAAAAAAAACTCACATGTCCACGATCATTGAACATTAATTTATAATGTACATATATACAGTTGCTTAATATTCTGTTTATTTCACCATTGCATGCAATCAAAAATCAACAACGACTGTAACACTGTGCAACTGCTGACCAATACTGGCACGACGTTACTGACGTTCGGTGTGTTGGCCCAGGGTGGCAGGGCTGGTGTAAGTCTAAAATGATAACACCGTTCAGTACTGGAGGTATACACCGGTAATGTCCCAATATTTACGGTCGGTCTTGGCTTTTAGTACTGGCAGTTCCGCAGCTGGCAAAGTACTGAATTATATTACTGGCACGATGTTGGAATACTATGGGATGAAGTGGAAATACTGCACACTCTTGGTGTTTTGGAACCACTCAGTAAATTCGAACTCTAGGTAATTCAAAATTTGTCTCAAGTCCGACCATCTTCGAATTATCGACAACCGACAGTGCTACAGTACGTGTAGTGCAAATTAATACGTATATTTTGGTCGCTACTTGCGTATTATAGGTACAAAAAAACTACTCTAACCGATTTTTACGGAGACGATTTCGGGCGTTGTGTCGCGCATGTGTGGGCGACGGGTGCAAACGGTGAGTATAATATTATGTAGGCAGGTAGGTGCCTATGATTATATTATTTTACGCCAAACGCCCCGCGTACAAAATTGTAATATTCACGTCTTACACAACGGTCGAATCGTCGTCGTTTGCGTGCAGTACAAAACACAATCGTATTATATTACAATACTATGTCGGTCGGGGACGACGCGCGGCGTGCCGGAATGCCGGCCGGGCGATTCGGCTCGCCGGACGACGACCGATGACCGGACGGACGGACGGTTCGGTCGCGCGATACGGGCGGGCCGATGGCGGTCGTATAACGCACGATAATAATAATAATAATCGTAATATATTATAATAATACCCGCGGCTCCGACTGCATTGTGTCATGCGTGCGTGTGTGCATTAGTATAATATCCGTTTCGGTTTTTTAAGACTTTTTTTGACGTTTTTGTCGTCCGGCCCGCGAGCCGGACAGACCGACCGGCTACGCGATAACATACCGACGCTGTGCGACCCATAATATACGGTTAAAGCATAACTATACATTATTATACTATTATTATTGTTGTAATTGAAGTAGTAGGGGACCCGCGTGGCACAACTGTCGTAGGTAAATAATATGTGCGTATATTGTTTGTGTACCTATCGCATCGTTATTATAATCATATACATCATATAGCACATCGGTGTAAACGCGTGTGTGTCGAGACCGCCGCCGCGAGATTTTTGAACGCTCGCGCGCCCCACAAAGACGCCGACTCCGCCAAGACGCACATGCGCGCTTTGGGTTCATTAGACAGCATTGTAAAAAGCGTATACGTTTCGTTATTATCGTATATATAGGTATAGGTTATTACATTATACGCGATGCGTGTACGACGTGTACACAGAAGATGGCCCACAATCGGCCGACCTAATTGCCGAACAATCGACCGACTAATTTCCTTTGGGGACACGTATGCTATTATATGTAATACTATATGTGTGTGTGTGTGCGTAGGTATCGCGGCGTATCGCTGTTATATTATATTTTACACCGAGTTGTATATTATTACGAGAATATCTTTTATTGTTTGTTTATTATTGTTTTTTCAGGTTTGAAAGAAAAACGATTTTTTCTACAGATTTCGTTCGAACGCGTCGTGTACCTATATAGCTACGCCCAGATCTCTCGAGACCGGATGACTGGCCGGCGCCGCGGCCTGCTGCTGTCTAGGCTCTTCACCAGTGCACAGTCTTCTCTCTCCGAGTCGTCATCAGCATCGATCGGTCAAACACATCGTTGTACGTCACGGTATTCAAAAACCAGGAAATAATATTAATTTTATCCTTCGATTTCGTCCATACCCGTGCAGTTGCCGCGATAGCATATAGTCCCGTCTCGAGGTTATCATCATAATATATAAGACAATATAATGACACTATACCTGTATCATGTACAAGTATATTATATAACATTTATAATATAATGATAAAAAACGTGATTTTCGTTGCCAATTTCAATTTGATTACTAAAAATGGCGATTCGTTTAACTTGATAATCTCGCGAAGAATCGATTAGAAAATAAGATATTACGCTGTCCGACTACCTTCTCAGCTATTATAATTTAAGGACAATATTATATCGATTCGAAAACGAGCTTGCGTAATACTGACCCGCTTCTGAAAATTTGTTTTTTAAATTTCTGTAATTGAAAATAATCGCGTGCGTCCTCGGAAACGATATTACCCACCCAAATACATTTTTGTTGGCGATGATCTCGCGACTGACGACGACGATATCCATTAAGCCAAAGTTGTTTTTATCTTTATTACAATAACGTGATTACGTAACGTACAACAACATATTTTTTCCAAAGTGATATCCCCCGTTAGAGAAGTCATTCTGCCGAGGTACCTATTTAAATATACATTATTACAACAACATATATTATATTATTTAAGGTACCTATCATTAAATTTAATTAAAAGGGCTTGGTAATTACCGTTCGAAAATAGTTTATTAAAAATTAAAAGACTAACAGGTATCATATTATATTTAATGCGGGGTAGGTAGGTGGTGTAGGTATATGTATATTATATATTGTCTTAGTATTGTATATTATAAATTTATAATATTATACTCGAGAGTATTGCATTCAAAACTTACTATATAAATATATATATATATATATATATATATATATATATATATAGGAGTTATACCATCATCAGTATTCGTGTGTGTGTGTATTTTTTTACTATTTAATTGAACATTTCGATGCAAATGATTTTCAACAGGTAATACGATTTACATAATATTATTACACCGCCGTGTCGTGTATTTATATAGCGTCGCGCGATTAAAACCGACAACGATTTCGATCTTCCTATATAATATATATTTCTATATCGTATATTATATATTATGTAGGTACACACATGCAGTTCCTAGGCTCCCACGAAATTTAATAAAATATATAAAAAAAAATAAGAAAAAAAACGTTTACGAACCGCGACGTGTGCACCGCACACACTCGGGTGCGGGCGCACTCGATTTTTATGACATTCTCTCCGATAGTATTACCGTTCGCGTACACGCATATATACACACACACACACACACACACACACTTATAGAAACGCTGTGCGTTGAATATATATATATTCTGCTGTTGCACTAGTATGCGTATGTGTGTGTGTGTGTGTGTGTGTATTAGGTATCTCTGTATGTACATATACATATAATGGCTATAATAATACGCGTTCGGTATACGAAATTACTTGCGCTCAAGTCGCATCAGTGATTCCGCAGTCGTATGTGCACGTATAGGTAGGTACGTACGTACCTGCGTCCTGCACACCGTCTGCGGCGAAAGCGGTAAACGTCGCCAACGACGACGACAACTAGTGATAAATTATTACGCGGTTTGGTTTTTTTTTTTTAGGGCGAAGCCAACGAAATACACGAAAATCAGAGTATTGTGTTCGACGGCCGCCGCTGCAGCTTTTTATACGTGTGTACGCGATACCATTAAGAGTGTAATAATAAAACAATGTATGTGGTGTGTCGGAGTATCGGTGTGTATGTGTGTGTGTGTGTGCACTCATCGGGGGCGACCGGGCGTGTGTAATGATAATATGTTCGAGGTGATATTTTTCGTTTGACCGGCATTGGGTTAGTTTATGTGCAGGGTGTACCACGGAGATCTGAACACTTAACACTAAAATTTTCCCATTTCAGGTGTTTGTGAAACACTGTATAGAATTGTAGGCTTGAAAGATTTTCGAGTTTTTTAGAGTGGCTATAATATGCCTATCCGTATTAAATTTCTGTTTAGTTTATTTTTCCGAGTGAGTTTATACATGTTATTCTAAACGACAACTACTGACTCCTGTGCCTATATAGCTGTTTTGAATTTCACTTAAGTCGTTGGAATTTCGATCATCAGATTTGTATATAAAGGAGCAGTGTGATTGGTAATTTTCTATCACGAAGATTTGAACATATATTTACCCCTTGTCGTTTTACACCTTATATCTATCAGGTTATATCTAGGTGGATAGAGGTCATCGTTTCTCCACCTATTTTCGTGTTTTCTTAAACCACTATTATATTGTTGTATTCATTTTCTGTTGAGTCGATCGTTGTCGTCGATGTGACTGCAGTTAAATAAACACAATATTTATGTGTGTAATATATATATTTGGCTTTAACGCATCGAATCGTATCAATCGCAATATATATACCTATATAAATATTTGGTAGTTCGAATATAGACAAATATTATTATTATATTATTATAATATTATGGTATGTGTAATGTGTATAGTGCATTTTATACATACCTACTATTGACACATAAAAGAACGTAGTAAAAAAGAAAAAAATTATTTCGTTACATAAATTACACATATATACAATATACATATACATATATTGTATATTTTACTTCTATAATAATACATGTATGCGGATCTATATAACAACGCGTGATAGAAGGATATCGTCATACATAATAATATTATAATAATATGATTATTCAATTCGGAAACGAGCACATAAAATCGGCATATATAATATATGTGTAGTCGTGTCATTTATATATATGAAACGAAGCGTTAACGGTGATGCAGTCCAACTCTTTTAATTGGCCACAGATCTTTATATATATATAATCTAATATATATCTACAATAATAATAATAAATATATATCTACCTATACCGCGCGTGCAGATAGTAATTTACGGTTGGACGAGAGTCGCACAAACCGATCGATACCAGCTCTATAATAGTATGATAATATACAATATATATTAGGTATGAATAATATATTTTAATAATTTCCGAGCGGACGCGCGCTCGTTAACACTAAGGTATGTTTTATACCATACCAGCTATATATATAATATATAATATATATATTTGTGGACCTCGAAAAACGACTTTTTTCTCGGTTTATTACTATGCTATTATATATACATTATAACGCGAGTGCACTATACCCACGACGTTCACGAATTTTAATTGATTTAATTTAATTTTTTTTTCGCCTTGTCCAGATATCATAGAATTATATTCGTCGCCGTCCTGCAGAATCGCGGTGAAACGTAGTCCGCGTGAGTGTTTATTGCAATGTATACATTCAATATTTTTAAAAATACATAAACTACCAATATCTCATAGTCAAATTATTTTATACATTATATAGATATTTATAATATGTCGACGAACTTCGGTCCGGGTCATTAATTAACGGACATTGCGAAGTCCATCGCTGCAAGTTGATTGTAACAGGTCGTATATATAGACAGGTAACTAGGTATATATACAAGTACCTATCTCTATCGTATCATCCGCAGCGTATTTGAGATAACCTATTATGTGCGTATATAAAACATTTATTTATTTAATTCTTGATCTAAAAGGTTTTTCTAATAAAACGATAATATATTATAACGTTTTTACGGGTTTAGTTTTTTTTTTTTTTTTAATTATTTCCGACACGTTTGCTTCGGTGGATTTCGACCCACCACCACACCCCCTCCCCAAGGCAACACCGTGTGGTTTGGCTATTAATAAAAAATACGCGTTTTTCTGTTCTGTTTTTTTTATATTTTTGTTACGTTCATATGGGTATTATAAACGCACATCATATTATATATGTATTATACATTTATCTCGAATCGTGTGCGTTTATTTTTTTTCCTTCTAATTAATTAACTAGATATATTTGGAGACGACTCCACGCGACGACAACCACTACCACGGTCGATGTAACGTATGTATAAACGATAGTAAATTATTATAATAACATTAAAATAACGTAGCGATTGACAAGTGTCTCTGCGCAAGTCAGATAGATCTGTTGTGGGACAATCGGATTTAAAAAAAAAAATTGTTCGTATCTCCACGCAAACCCCTCACGATGATTTTTTGTAGTTGTTTTCGTTTCACCTACTAAACAATCCACTACACAGCCTTCGTTAATTAATGGGACCACAAAATAATAATTATAATGGAAAAAACTGCGTACGTAATGAGCCATAAATATACGCACACAGTGAGCTAAGCACATAATATAACGTATATTATAACTACACATATATATTATATATTTACTATTTAGTATATATATTTAACAGTGTGTGTGTGTGTGTGTGTGTGTGTGTGTGTGTGTGTGTGGATAGGAAGTTCGTTGTTATGGAAAAAATGGAAAAATTAAAATTAAAATGACGTGGCGCGTGCCAAACACGCACTTCACATATAATATTCGTATAATCGTATATGTAATGAAATATCGTCGAAAAGCGTACCTATAGGTAATATACCTGTCAAAATGCGCTGCCTGTACAGGGCTTAAAAAAACAAACTAGAACAACACATTCAATATAACTTTTTCCGGCGAAATAATTAATGAACCGATTGTGAAAATAATATATTATACTCGTAATATAGATAGGTACAAAATATGTAAAATACGTTATTCGTTTGCACGCGCGTTTCCCGAAGGTGTTCGGTTGTTGTTATTATTATTATTTTAACCGGCTCGATAATGTGTTTCTGAATATGCGCTCGCGCGCGGTAAATCATCATTATATTTATATATATATATATATATAGTTCGGTTATATCCCCGGAGTTAAAAAACAAATAATTCAACACATCGGCGCGCATTCGGTCCAAGACTTTACCGCCTATATATATATATATAACGAGTTCGTCCCAAGTCTTTCGGTGCAAACCGAACGATATGGATTTTAATTTATAATCGATTGCTCGTAGGTATCTGCAGGTATTATATATTATATCGCTCGTGGATCGCGTTTTTCAACCACTGGAACTGCGGATCGACGATTTGGTCTCTATATATATACTAGCGCGAGCGGTGAGCCATTTCCAATTATATACTATTACATCATCATAACATTGTTATATAAATTTGGGTACGAAAATCGCAACACCTACGCTCACGTTATTGGCCGCGAGTTCCGACTTTCTCGCCGGATTCATATTAAGTACCTATATATTATATGAAATAGTCGCAATTTATCGCATACAGCACGTTTATATTATTAATTATTATTATAACATACTGCTGCTGCAGTGGTTGTAAGTCGAAGAAGAAAAATTACATTGTCCATTATGTAGGTATATAATATATATTATATTATTGGGCGCAAATGGTGTTAATAATTTGGGGGTGGGGCTGAATTTCGGATTTCTGATGTTGGACACTTTATCGACGCTTATAATAATGTGGTGTACGTATCCCTTTATTTTTTTTTTTTTTGGGGGGGGGGGCTATAAAAATTTTAGGAGAGTTCAACACACAGCCTCCTCTTATTGGTGCATAATATGTTGTCGATACAGTTATTGCAGGTGCTATACTGAATGTCGCTATAATATATTATATGTACGACACGCGATGATCATTCAGATGAAAACGAAATCAGTCCATGTCTGTTTGCAGCAACAGTGAAAATAGGGGTGTTCTTATATCCGCGATCTTGGGGTGAAAACGGAAAGTCCACGTTGGACGGATCTATTATACGGAGAGATCCGTCATAAAATATTTTTGTTTTTTAATTTAAATTATTTTAATGTTTTAAATTTTTGTTTTACTTTTTCTAATGACCGTATACCTACATTTTTTATTTTATTTTCCGAAATAGAATGCTTCAATATTTAAGACTCAAATTTCAGATAAATAGTTTGTTAGTTGCACTAGCAGCTGCAGAATTGTTGTAAACCAACATTTTGCGGTGTACCCTAGCTGCGTACCACTTCACTTGCTAATCTACACTTTGTATAATTATTTTAAGTACCTATAGTAATAACGCACATTTCAAATTCAATTTCTTATGTATCAAAGTATACATTCTTGTTTGGAATAATAGTCATTGAAAATGCACTTAAAGAAAAAAATAGCAGGTGTATCATAACTGACTTAAAGTTATGCGAAAATAACTTTTTTTTAAAACGTTAATACTATGATGTGCGTATTAAAAATAAAAATAATGCCTTATACGTTAGTTAACTAATTTGTTACCTGATGTATAGGTACTTATATATATATATATATATATATATAATATGTTAAAGTGTGTGGTCACCACACTTTGTTTTTTGTCTATTCAAAATGATTAATCGTTTAAAAAATATCACTTCAACGATAATATTGTCTGTTTATATACCCTTATAGCCTATAGGTACTCGCAGTAAGTCGTGTTTTTGTTGTTACGTGCGTCCGTATTTCGTTTTTTTTTCTAACGTAGTTTGCATAATATTTTTACTATGAATATTGTAATTTATACGTTTCAGGCGATCATTTGCGCAGAAAACTGCATCAGCGCAAAAATAATTTATCTTGCATTCAATTCCCGGAAACGCCGGGACGAAACCTGAAAATCGTTGAGATCTCTTTTAAAACTCGCACGAGACCGCGGGCGCTTAACTGCTGAAATCGTTCTTCAATATAATATTACACTTAACATGTCATGTTACAATATATAATAATATTATAATGCACACACTCACGTGCAGTGTACACGCGAACTCATTTTCGCTGTACCTAAATGTATATATTATATACCTACGTTACCTACGTTACGCGCGAAAGACAATAATAATGTGTTAATAATATTATTAGGATTACCTGCTTGCTGGCGTCTTGGAACACCACAGCCCGAGCAGGATCGTACACCGAAACGAAATCTCCAAAACGCACGCGTGGCGTACTTATAATTTATTTTTACACGCAAATCGTTACGTTTGTATTTGGACCGCGACGCAAGCGTGATTATAACGAAATGTCGGGCACCTATATAATTACCTGCAGCGCCAAATTTTAATAAAATTTCATAAATTACGAATGACATTTTAGAAACTTTAAATCCATAAATCTCAAGCCACATAACACTTTATCATCACAAAATGAAATCATCCGATGTGATGTCGCAGTTGTTATTGACGAATAAGTCATTACTTTTTTTAATCGTCAACGAACTTAGTCATCGTACGTAATGAACCATTTTCTGCGAGTATCCTGCACAATTTCGTGGGACGCTTACCGTTTTTGAGGATTGACTGGAAACGCGGTCAGCTGTTATCTCGTATTTGGGTGAGTAAATATATGAATAGGTTTCTGGTTTATAGGTAAAATCCATTTATTCATAGGTGTGAATGTATGGTAACATTTTATGTACACTGTCGACTGAAAAAATTATTAGAAATAAATTCACTTTTACCAATTACAATAAACATAAATAAACATAAATAATTTTAAATTAATTTATTGATTGATTGACTTTTAACTGCAGAATTTATTAGTAAAATATTTAAATTCAAACGGAAATCAAATACCTACAAGCCTTACTTGAACTTCAACATTTAAATGTTTATTTCATTATTTAGGTTAAACGTATTTTGATGTTCATCAAACAATAAAAATCAAATATTTAAGATGCTGAATTTTGAAACATTTACATCTAAATGTTATATTTAAAGATTAAATGTAGGTAATATCTTAAAAAAGAAATAACATACATGATAAAAGTTAAAATATGTTGATTATCAAATATTTAGACTATATAATCATTTAAAGAAATATTATTTTGACATTAAATTAATTTTTATCATTTGTTAAATAATAATTTAACATTTAACTTTTAATGCATTCAAATGATTTATGTATATTTAAATGTCTAACATTGTTAAATATTTATCGGGAATTGACTCTAACTATGATTAATACAATATATTTGTATGAAAGTATAATAAAATCATATATGCAAGTCGTATATTGCTCATATTATATAGGCATAACAATAACACGACTCGCTCTAAAAGCGTTTAAGATGGTTTGATATTGTCGACATGCTGCTAACGGACTATTCGTTTTTGGAAAAAATTATATTATCAAACGTCCATCACTGAGTATACCTGTGTAGTGTGCGATAATAATAATATTGTAGGTGCTGTTAGCTACCCCGGTAGCTGTGTAGCTGCATGGTTATCTATATATATACGTTGCACCCGGTTGTACTGCACTGCACTGCACTGCAAGCTGCAGTCTATGCGACATGCAATGATTGTAAATCACCGCTATACGTGTATGTTCTATAAAACCGTAAAAGTTAATAAAATAATAAAATATTCAAGTGAATAAAATGATATACGACTGAGTGATAATTGCGAGCGAGACATATTATTATGTGATGCGACTTGTCGATTGTGTATAAAACGATATTAATTTAACGCGTGTATCGCCGCCGCGGTAGTATAATAATAATAATATTATATTATGTTATAGGTGCGTCTTTACATAAACTTTCATTCATAAAAATCAAATATTTTACGGAAGCATCCTCGGCGGCGGCTCCGGAGGAGATCGAGTATTACATAGTATGGTAATGGACGCGTATAATAATATGTATATATTATTATTATAGGTAAGTAAACATAATTTTATGCAGTATTACACGCGCGTCACAGTATAAGATAAATAAATAAATCAAACACTTTTTACAATACTATTATTTAAATAAACTTCGTAATGATATTTATTAAACGTTATTATTATTATAATTAATTAATATATTAAACATAAATATTACGGCGAGGTCCACTTGCCAGAGTGGTGTACGCATATCATATATCATAAGGAACACTCACAGGCAACTGCAATGATATTATAATATAATATTATATTATATGCGCTTTCGGTGATGCACTTAACGTGCAACGTTGAATTCGTTCCAATTCCGATTAGCTAGGTACATAGGTATAGGTATATATTAATTGATATGTTTCCAAATAGTTTTATTTTTTTTAAAGATTTATATCGATGTGATTGACCGTATGCACTGCATTAGGTACCAAACCCATTTGTAGATATATCTACCTCGCTATAATATTATAATTATTATATTGCAATATGTAAATATTATAATATATTATAGTATTACCTAAACGCGTTCACGTGTTTTGTTGACTTTAAAGCATCATTTATATTGTAATAGTAAACATTATTATATATTATTATTTTCGATATTAAACCTGTATATATATATATATATATATATATATATATATATATATATATATAATATATGTATTTGCGGGCGAGGACAACATAAGTATTGTATGCATATCATCATCATTATTAGCTCTTATACACATACAAGCTGCTGTTATTCGCGCCAATATAATTCATTCAGCGCAAAACGTTTCACGCGCGTGTACCTATAAATTATAATATAACATAAGATAATACATAAGATATATTAATATAATGTATATGACACACGCGCACGAACACAATATATACACAAATTTATATTATCATTATTTATTATTATTATATTATATTGTATATAAATACAGTTTAAAACGTACAATTGTACGGGATGTAACACGCAGGAGACCAGGTAAATAATTGTTATCTTATTTTTTATTGACTCATGCGCAACACGTATCGTATAACATTTGTATAATTTTAATTTTTGATAGTGAAAATAAGATCTGATTAAATTAATTGTTACATTTCAATCGAGACATTTTTAGAAAACTTTTGACTGCAAAAACATTTGTCTAAATTGAGTGGTTTATTATTTTTGACTTTTTAAAATATCATATTCTTATGAAGACTCATTAATTTGAAAATGTATTTCTTTAAGAAAATATATTTATATTTTAACAAGTAAATAATTTTATATATTTTTTTAATTGTTTGTTACCACTGGATCAACTAAATTAACTTACATAACAAAGAAATGGGGTTTAAAAAAAAAATTAAATAACTACACGACTTTAACAAATGCTTTTACGGTTAACATTTTTCTAAATATAATAGATTTACAAATTGCTTATTTCAAATTCTATATAAACAATATAAATCGGTTTTAAAACTTTGTAATTATTTCATTGTATTAAAAAATAAAAATAAAATTGTTATACTTGTAGCTTGCTGAATGTCTATAAAATGATATACATAAAAAAAAAAAAACTATAATATATTGGATAGAACAAAATTTATTTCATTTGTCAGGTCTTCCTGTTATATATCTTGTATATGTGTATATATATATGTTATGTATATAAGATTACACCCTGAAAATATAATTCGTGTTCACGTTGTACATATATTTAAATAACATATAATATATATATTTTTTTTTTTCGTAAAAGTTGATGTATATTATCTTTACTTTACGCCCGTGTTTTATATAAGGTGCTTATTGTATATATGTATATATAACTCGAACTGTGTTAGTCGATTGACCTTTTCACGCTGGCCCCAGATTCACCCAAACAGGTTTCTATCTAAATATGTAAACCTATGTATTATATATACACGCGCATTATTTTCTTGGACCACCGATTATTTGGTGATATTTACTTTTATACGATGTTTATTAATACGCTGTGTGCCTATATTAGGCACCTAAATGTAATATCTCACTGATTTAAATCACACTATAATATAATAATAATATGTATTGTATTATATTATTGTGTGAGATGCTTATGGCACCGCGAGAAACGTAGCGTAGGCGAGTTTTACTATTATAATAACAGTATATAATATTATAATGACATTATATTACGTATACGTAGGTACGAGTTGTAACTTACAGTTTTTTTTTGTATATATAATATTATTCAGGTTCACGTATTTTATTTTTTTTTCCGTTGTTTATGTTTCGTGTTGCACTACACACGTTCTCGAAACGTAATGTATATACAATAATAGATAGGTAAAATATACATGAACCAATATGAATGTTTTAGCCAACATAATATTACCTATATTATGTACAAGCGTTCGAATATTTTTTCAAACAGTTTCCTCATCGCGCGTCATGTGGGTTATTTAGAAAAAAATTCGCAATAGATGTAAGGTTATGATATCAATACATATGTATATATGTGTGTGTGCGCGTACGTATACACAAATTTGATTATTCACACACACACACACACATTCACAGAATATTTTAAAAACGCGTCAATAAAAATACTTCTCATAAACGCCTATTTAGGACTATAATATAGTCTTGGCAAGTGTAGAGAAACAAACTCTGAAACACATCCCCTAAAGTTATGTGATTTTATTATATTATTCGATCTGGCGGATCGCGCGTTTCGAATGCTAATAATATTATATTAATAATAACAACGATATAATATAATATGCAA
Organism: Diuraphis noxia; assembly: GCF_037042655.1. Taxonomy (NCBI): domain Eukaryota; kingdom Metazoa; phylum Arthropoda; class Insecta; order Hemiptera; family Aphididae; genus Diuraphis; species Diuraphis noxia. The sequence continues at coordinate 2,382,242 of NW_028301719.1, forward strand.
ATAATATGATTTTTTTTATTATCGAATAATGTCATGGTATCGTTTAATATTATACCGCGATTTTGTATACGACGGACATGGCAGCAGTGACAACAACATGGAAAGACCTAATCGTCTAATATAATCAATTCTATCAATCTAATATTATCAAGCGTAAAATACTAATATTATGTTATACACGTGAGTTTTTCTATTAATTGTTAACAATACTTAGGTATGTAATATTATTATCATGACCGCATTTGATAGCTGCGTGGACAAAATCGAGTTACCCCCCCTACTATCCCTACTTGGTGATTGGGATTTAACTTCGGGAAAATCGGTGTACGACGTCACCTCTGAAATCTCTAAAATCGTGTGATAAATATTATATCGTAAGTGTTGTCGTCCACGGCGCAGTAAGTGCGTGTGCATTATATTGAACATTTTATACCTATTTGTATTATATAATGTCCTTTAATGCGCAGATAGACTAGTTGGCTATTAGGTAACTATTGGGGATTAGGGAACGGATTAGAATGCATTTGTTTCTGAATGTCCGAAAAAATTGCTCTCCAAGCACAAAGTTAGTTTCATACAACAAGGAATAAAAAAATGTAAATTTTATTTTACATTTTTTTGTATTTTTTAGACTATTACATTTTTAGATCGTTTTTTATGTTTTTAAGTCATTTTTGTATAGGAATGGATAAACTTCGATAAAAATTTAGATTAAAATTCATTCTAAAAAAATAAAAATAAAAATGTATTATGCTATTTTTACCGATCAGATAAACCCTAACTCTAGACAAAATTATTGATGACATACGTACAAGTATATTACATGCAATTGGGTAAAGTTAAGCTATTTTTCTAAATTGTAATTTTATATTGCACTATTGAACTTAATGTTTTTATATGTTTCAGGTTCAAAATTATGTTTTCATTGAATTTAAAAACATTTTAAAAGTTTTTAGGATATTTTTTTAGGAAATTTTTCTTATTTTTTATGGCATTGAAGTCCATTCCCTAGCTATAGACGTGAAACGTACATTAGTTGGGCTGAGCGTTTTCCGAATGCGGCCCATTTCGATCTATCTATATTTATATGTACGTACCAATTCGATTCGCGCCTACCCATATATTATAGTGAAGAATATTAAAAATCATATTCAGTAAAGTGTGTGTGTCGGTAATTTTTAGTGGCGTGAACAGCAGCAACGTTCGGTCTCTGAAGGGGTCGTGGACAGGGTGGCGGCACAGACCACTTGACTTGCCATATTACAATATGCACTTGCATAATTGCATGCTGTTGTAACTGCAGTACAGTGTTGTGGGTAGTAATATTGTGAGTTGCATATGACGCAAAGTCTGGACGATCGCGCGGGCACGGCAGTGATTATATACCTACCTTGCTACCTATATATACAGAACGCACATTATATATAATATGATAATATAATGTGTGTGTACGAGTCCTACAAAAAAAAAAAAACCTAACCGCGGTATAAAAATTGCGGTAGCAGAGTAGCGAAACCCATTAGATTTTATACGGTCCCGCGACACTCGCGCAATATATAGCCGCCCAAAAACGGGCCCCGGACGGCGTGCGGTGGCATTGCAAAGCTCATCAACTATATTGGAAATTGGTTTTTTTTCGCCGCCGACCTCCCCCCCGCCGCCGCCGCAACCACCGCCACCACCACCGACCCCGACAGTCACGGGGGCTGTAAAGACTTCTCCCCTCGGCCGGTGCGCGCGCGAGAGTTTTGCATGTCCCAGTCCGCAGATAAAACCGAATGGAATAATATCTTCTTAAAGAGTTTTCGGGCGCGCCGAGGGTCGTTGCGTTCGCCGCTTAAGGGTATACATGTATAGACGTATATATGTATACGTAATACATGTACACGGGACGGACGACGGAGACGAGGCGGAGGACGAAAAAACAACCGACTTTTTCGCCCTATTTCCAGCAGCCGCCGTAAAATGTGATTTATACAAATAGCTTAACCTTCGATTGGCATCAACTGGCACGGCGTGCAGAGGAGAGTGAAAGGAGATGGAGTGTGTGTGTGTGTGTGTGTGTGTGCGTGTGTGGAGGTGGAGTGGGAATTTTGCATGTTTGTTTTGTTTATTGGTCGTCAATCTTAGGCCGCCAAGTTTCGTGTCTACCCCGCCACCGCCCCACGCGACATAATGAATCCGACAACCTTAAGTTCCTATATATACACACTCACACACACGCACACCCATATATATCTATACTAAATAAGGGCACGGCAACGCAAACTGCTACGGGAAGCGTTATTTCTTCCCTCCTTTTTATTGTCAAAATAATAATAGTCACCGTTTCTTTCGTTTCGTTTTTTTTCTCATTCCGCTTTAAATCGTTAGACGGCTAATGAATTTCGGGACCGAAACACACTTTGCTCGTTTCTTGGGCCATTTGTAACCAAATGATGCTTTCTAAAAGTAAACAACGAACAAAAAATAATAATAATTATAATAAAAAACGAACTGTATTACTATAAACAGAAAAGGAACGACGCGCGCGACCGATGATGACGAAGACGCTGCAGGGGTGGTGGCGATCCTGCGCCGGAAGAGTGCACCTAAACATAATATTGTTATTATTATACTAACTACAGGATGGGGAATAAAAAACATCGAAAACAGAGCGATTTGCCCGCTGAATTTACGAATACCCACAACGGAGAGTGGGAGGGAAATCAAAATCAAAACGTCTTATACTGTTATATTGTGCAAGTACGCGGTTGTAAGTCGTCGAACTGGCTCGCGGTTACTGCAGGGGCGTCATTTTTCGGAAAATTCTACCTACATCATCAAAAATTTAAATTAAATTAATACAGCGTCATTTTTCATATTTTAATCATTTTCGGCGTTTAAATCAATTCTTGACTCTAAGACCTATGAAATAGAAAATAATATATATCGTTAATGAGAGGGCTTCCTCGAGGTCGTCACCGCGGCGCCAACCAGATGAATAGAGTTTACATATTATTATTATAAACAGTGCTCCGCGTCAACGACTTTACCTGATCAGTACACATTGTATCGATCGTCGTTCTGTCAACAGTCCATACACATTATTATATCATATAGGCGTTCATATATTTATGTGTACAGAGTGATTCGACTAGCACGCTCAACCCCCGTTAAAAAAAAAAAAAAAAATGTTTTCAAATGTATAACTCCGGAAGGTACTTAGAATTTTTTGAAGATTACTACTAGGCATAAGAATATTGTCAGGAAAAATCAGAATCCTAGGTGTTTATCATACGCGTCTTGATGACTCGGACCATATATTTTCATAATTATCGTCGATATCGATAGATTAATACAAGTAAATTACTAAAATGTTCGGATTTCCATAATGTACATATTATCTTACATATTTTTTAAGCCTTATATCTTGGGCACATTGTATCATATTGTATAAAGCTTTATAATTATTATTTACTGTAAATTAAAATGTTTAAATACATTACGTCGTGATATTATATATATTTGATTTTGTATAATTTTTTGATAACGTTATTATTATTAATAATAATTTTTATAGCATAATATAGTTAATATTAGTGATTTTGACAATTAAGATAAAAATTCGAGTTAACGAATACAGTTAGAGTGTTAATGAGGGTATGATAGTTGGTTAGTATAGTGCAGGACAAGATTTTATATTTTATAATTGGTGTTGTGCGCAGTGGCGTATATAGGGGGGGGGGGGTTTCAACCCCCCCCCCCCCCGATTTTTTTTGTTAGTACGGCACTTACGAATTTGTTTAATCAATGTATCAACTAAAACCGAACAGCGCAACACGGGATAAAACAAAAATGAATAATAGAAATAAAAGAAATAATTTGTTATTAAAATAAAGTTAATTTATAATAATACTTATATACATTTTTTTATAAACCCCCTCCGAAATTAATTCCTATATACGCCACTGGTTGTGCGATGGTAATAAATGATGGAGAGATAGATATCCTTTTGCAGTGAATAGTGCATTTGGAACTGAAGAAATAAGGGAAATCAATGGACTAATATTAACGAATGTTAAGAGATGTTATGAAACTGTTGGTGGCCACTGGCTTCTGCATGTGATTTGACACAAAGTTAGTTGGGTCGAAAGATTATGAGCAGGAATTTTGATTTTGATACGCTGCAGACACGTTCAGAAAACTTATATCCGGTAAGCAATTTCCTGTAAATAGGGAGATTATGAATTTGAAAAATAGAATTTTGTAACTCCACGGGACACTTATTGCAGAGTAGTTCATAAAAATTCGATAATTCGAAAGTGTTATTTATGGGTAGTCAATAAGTATGTTTTAAAATTTAAAAAATCATATTTTGAACAACTGCAACAGCGTTTTTTAAGGAGAAAAAAGGGAGTGCGTGCACAGTGAATCACCCTGTATGTACGTACGCGCCATAACAATATAACGCGAGCACGCGGATGTATCTATATAGGAGCATATAATATCTGCTGTGCATAAATTGTCCAGTGTTTTAACGTCACCTTACAATTACCCTGTTCACGGTTGTAGGTACGAATAGGCGAACTATCAATAATATATATATAATATATATTTAGTGGTATTATAGTTATATGTTTATATTATTATTAGTACACTTTCCATCTGCCGGATTCAATAATATTATATTATTATAAATTGTCTATACCTTTTTACTCATTTTTTGGGGGATTTTTTCTCATAAATACAAAATATGTACGTCAGTTTAGAGACATTTACAAAGGACGAAATTTCCAGTACTTACGTCATTATTCTTGTCTTTGTCGTATACACTTATACATTTATTTACGAATATACTAAATAATATACTATCCGTTTAATTGTGTCGTAGTGATTAATTAAAGATGATTGTACTATCATTCATTTTTTGTACCAGTATACATATGTACATTTTTTCGGGATTTATTGTCATCACATCTAATCACATCACATCTAATAGGTACACATAAACAATAAAACAAAAACAATAATTACCTGAAATATCGATTTTCGTTTTGAAAGTGCAAATATTATACTGTTAAAATAAATTTAAATAATAGTTTTTCTACAGTTGAACTTGTTTGTCTCGAAGTTGAAGGGACAGGAAAAAAATTCGAGTTATCCAAATTAGAATTCCAAAATATGTATGTTTTTAAAACAGTGCAATATTATATCAATTCCTACAGATTTCTTATAATATATGTAATAAAAACTATTTACTTATTAAAAATATGATACAAGTATTAGAGTCAGTGGATAATATTCGTTGTCGTGTAATAGTAAACCAATTAGATAAACCGCTTATCTGTAAAGATAATGATCTTATTTTCAATAGCAAATATTATACAAAGTTACACAAGGGAAATACTAAAATTTCATAACACATATATTAACAAAAATCGAAACTTCGTGAAAATATTTGAGTTAAACAACATTTTTTCGCATTATGTAAATAGGAAATTCTAGGGACCGGGGAAAAAGTTCGAGGTATTGACAATTTCGAGTTAACCTGCAAGTTCGACTGTGTTTTATGTTGTTTAATCTGACTTACGGACGAATGGCATCAACGCGAGGTCTCTGATGGTCACTTAATTACATTTTTTGGTCTTATTATTCTGATTAATGGATTTGTACTTTTTTTTTTATCGGTTGAAAGTTTTAGTTGAATAGAATTAGTGAATTTAGTGTGCAAAATCAAACAAATAAAATAAAAACAAAAAATATTATTTACAATGATCCACCACAATTAGGATAATACTAAAAACACTAAGCTTACTATTTAAAAAAAATATATTTTATTAGATTTTTATCCTGTAATTTATTTTTACTTTAAGCTAATATTATATTAATTAATTACTGTTTAAACTAAATCCCAGAAATTAACAATGTTCACATTACCCAATAATGTAATGTCTCATTTATATAAAATGGTGTCACTTTGTATTTTTTTTGAATAAAAGTTGTTCCCTCCCTCTAATATTGTAATACTGTACACTATATAGTGTTTGTAATATATTAATATAGTTTACATGTTGTAGCAAATTATAATCATATATTGTTTCACATTATGACGATTTCAATGAACGAACGAGTTATCAAAAGGTTAGAAATTCGACTCCCTCCCTAACCTCTCAGCCAAAAACTCGTGGCCTAGAGACGACCCAATAAGGTATCTACGCGATGGTATACCTATGTCCTATATAGTATAATAACGTGTACATATAAGCGGCGCATACCGGGCATACCATCATAATACTACCTCGTTTACCATGCGGCCCACGCGCATGCGGTTCGGATCGATTTAGTTTAAATGCCGCATCGGAGAATGATGACGTTTAATTCCAGCAAAGAGTTTTTCGAAATTCACACCGAGCGGTTCTCTCGATTGCCCGCGGACATTATAATATATTATATTTTATTATTATTACGCCGAACGATCGAACAAACTGGCGCCCCGCGGCGTCCGTTTACACGCGACCTGCGGCGACGAGTACCTGCCTATACCCATACTACACTCGTCGTGTGCGGAGCGATGACAATAATAAACCGCGCAAAAGTACTTACTACGCACTTGTGTACAACGCGTTTGTAGCATAGGCGTTTTAGCCGTATATATAGTAGATCGTGTGCAATATAATGATTTCGACCTCTTCCGATGGAGGTCTGTCAGTGTTCTACAGCGGCTTCTGCTCCTTGACGATACATGGCTGCCGGCGCGCTGATGTGGAGTGCAATCGACAGTTTAAAAAATTATAATAATAATAATAATAATTTAATATCGTCGATCACACGCAATCTCGTGTATACGCGGTGCTTATGATATTATTGTATTATTATTATAACGACGACACGACGGGCGTCTGCGGGAACTTTGGACGCTTATTCGTGTCCAAAAAAAATTAAATAGGTACTTATACGCCGCACATCTGTACATCGTTTACGGCCTGCAAGTGCGTTGATTCGAGGACCAGTGATGGCGGCGGCGTGAAGGGAAAAAAATGTTTGCACAAAATCGCTTAAACGCAGTCGTTACGGCAATCAAAATATAATATACATACTACATCTAACCTACCGAAAATTGACGAGAATACTGCAGCATATAATATCTAACTAATACGATTGCTGCAATCGATAGCTTAAACATTTTTAATCATATAATATTATAATGATTTCGTCGATCGCCGCCGCCGCCGCACGTGGAAGACTCAATATTGTAATGTTATAATAATATAATATTATTTTAACGGCGACACGACAAGTGCTTCAGGAACTTTGATCATTGTTTGCGTCAAAAAACCGAATTCAGCAAGTTCCTTTACTCCGCATAACTGTAAGTAGGTATATACATCGCATCATCGTTTGTGCAGTGCGCAAAATCCTGCAGTAGTCATAGCAGTCGCAAACAGTCGTTTCAAATCAAACAATTATCGTGCATAATATGCCTATAATAAAACATAAACATTATTAAAATTAAAATTATTAATTAAGTTAAGTAAACCAATGTATAATGCGAGTAACAATATGTTAGTATTGGTTCTTAGTCACTTTAAGTTTAAACAGCTGTGATGTATCAAAATAGAAACTATATGCTAAGCGATATTATGTAAGTGACATAAGACTAGAAAAATGTTGGTCCTTCAGTGGTGATTGTTCGGTCACTAATGTGACACTGTTGGACGAAACATTTAATAAAATGTTACTTTTTAATATTATTGTTGGCGTGTTGGAAAAAAAAGCGATGTCGCGTTAAAACAATAATCCCGTGGATCGTTGTGGTGCTCGTAATTTTACATTTTATTTTAACGACGACGCGACGGGCGTCTGCAGGAATTTTGACAATTATTCTTGTAAAAAAAAAAAAAACAAATTGAGTACAAGTAGTACTTTGCAAATCTGTAAGTATAACTAAATCGCGTCATGTGAAGAGTGGAATAAAATCTTTTGGAAGTGATTTCGAATCGAATATTACACGAAAAAGCCGAAAATAAGCGTCGCGACAACCGTGAGTTTAACGTATTTAATTTAATTAGAATTTTAACTACTTTTACTCATTTTATAACAATACGTGCATTATTTAGGACTACTCTAATGGTAGTCGCATCCAAAAAGACACAAAGTGAAATAAATCAAAGGTGACGACGACGACTGCGGTAGAGTCGTATACATATATTATAGCGGATTTAACAAAGACCCGTGTGCGCAGGTATTTCTTGTTAACGTTAAGGGTTTAAGGGTATAATGCCGTATATTATCAACAACACCATCGTGATTAAAAAAATAAAAAACACACCAAGCTCGGTCATAAATTGTTCTGTCTCGCGGCGTAATTATACCTTGTTATTTCTTAGTATTTTTTTTTTAAACATTTATTTTATTTTTTCGTTCGTTTTGTTTTTGTTTTGAATATATACGTATACAATATTATGTTTATGATTAGTGGTGGAAGCGGGGATAAAGGAGAACCAGTCAGTGGAGGATCCACTAAATCGATTTTCTTCAGCTTATGTGATATACATATTGTTATTTTTACGATTAGGTAAAAAAAAAATTGAAAATAATAATAATAATAATAATAATCATTATAATTATGAAGAATTCAAACGAATAAACGGACGGAATTCCAATACAGTGCAACTGATAGTTGATAAACTTGACAGGAGAAAATATACAAAATTAAATATAATTCAGGCAATAAGTATCTTGAATATAATAATTAAATTGTTAAGGTATATTTTTTTTTTTTATTATTAATGAATACCCTCGGCAACATGGGCCATTGGGTTTAACGTGAGAAATTATTAATATAAAGGGAGAAAAAAAATTACATGAATTGTATCTATATCTAAATTAAACTAAATTTTGGTAAGAAGATTGGCGGCTATGATGAATTGTATGATGTTGGTAATGGATTGAGGATTGTTGTTCAATATTTCTGAAAGTGATGATTCGGGTAGGATGAAGCTTGTACGGGTACTGAGATATGTTCGGTATATTATGAAAGGATTAGAGTGAAAAGTGCATGGCCAATGTTACTAATGTTGCTGCTGACTTGCAGTGCACTGTTATGATAAGAAAAAGGACAATGTGAGTGAATTTGGGACATAAAATATTATGCGAATCTTAAAGTTTGTTTTTGACGTGTTTCTGTGTATAGCGAAATCGACTGGTTTATCAATTTCACCGATTTTTCCACAAACGCTATCATGAGTGTTGTAATATAGTCCTATAATATATAATATCCTCCATAGACATATATAAATAAATAATCTCAAGACCAAATTGGCAAGTATGTTATAGGGGCAATAGTACTAATAATTTGACTTGTACCCCACACAAGTACGAGGCAGTCGACTTATTGTTGAAAACAACGTTTTCAATTATACACTGTCCCTTAGCGCTCACCCAGCCTGCCGATGGGGCTATATGCACCGGAGGTTGCCCGTGACCAAATACGGGAAGCGATGAGGATAGCTCGCTACCCGACCAGGGTGGCGAATGGCACGTGCAAGCCTCAGCTAACGGTACGGGCGCACTCTCTATACCGACTTCGGTGGGAACGGGAGTCCGCCAGGTGCTCGTGGTCCTTAGACGACGCGCGGCCGGCGGTCGGTGGGTAACAGCGCTAATGTGAGGTCCGCGGTTGTAGCCGCAAGGCACCAAACCCGGGAGTCCTCGTGTCCCGACTCTGCGTTGAGGAGAGTTGAGCTTAATACGTTTTGTTATGTATTTTCCAATAATAATTATTATATGGTTCTGTGTGATGAACTCGGCAAATAACGGAGACACTGAAAGAACGCACATCCTTGCAGGGTCAGAGGTCATCGAGAATCGAGAGATTTGGGAGGCACAATAACTACGGCTGCAAAATAATACAATATTATATTATGTTTCATGATGTGCGATAGGGATAATATTCAGTCGTTATAGTACGCGTGGTCTCAGGACTCTTTCAACCATATTATTATTACCATTTACCACACCATATACCGCGGTTGAGGATATAATATGTGACGTACAAGTGTGCCATATCATATCGTATGCCTTGAATTTCCAATACAATAGGTGGAGATCGTGAGACGTGCGAAGGAAAAAGCCATGAAGCCCAACTGCAATTTGGATGCCTCATCGCGAGTTGCGACATAAAACTTCGACAAGTGTTTTATTGGCGAGAGGTTGCATCTCGCTGCAGTACATAATATTTTAGTATCAAAACGTTTAAAATATTTTAACGCCATATTATCATATCTATCTACTACCCATTTTAAATCGGCTCTGTTCGGAATGCAAATACGATTTTACATAATATGCCACTAAAAAATTCGCGCGGTGCATTTATAATATGTGGGTACTTAATAAAAGTGCAGTGAATAACCGCGAATCATATATTATTTGAAATTTGAGTAAAGATACAACTGTAATAAACGTTCTCCGCGGTGCATTCTTACTTATCAGCTTATATTTTTTTTATAGTTTTACCTACATTCTATGATAATTATGCCTAGAATAATTGTATGTATTATAGTTGACAAGGTAATTAGATTTTATGTGACGAAAATGACGAACAATCTTGTACTTAAGTCTCTATGCCCTACACGTTATGCAATCAGAACCGATTAAGTTACAATTATACGCTGAGATAAAAAAAAACTGCATTGAACCGAATCGTATTCTAAAAATGCCAAATCGAAATCAAAATCGTCATAGGTATGTCGTGAATATTATTAAGGAGGTTTCTCTAAATTCAATGCTAAACTACTTCAATAATTTATTTCTATTGTAGTACCTAATAAAAATTAAAAAAATGCACTATACTTTATAACAATGTTTCGTTAGAAGTATTTTTAATTTATCGTTATTAACATTATTTCACAATTATTCTCATATTTTATTCTCTTCTCAAACAGTATTTTAATTCTACAAAAAAAAAAAAAAAACAACTAACGTGGAAAATGTTCAAATCTTATACTAAACAATATATTTGAACAGTTGAAGAAAAGTTGCAATAGCATCTGCGGCCTAATAAAGTAGTCATAATAACTGGTGCACATAAAACCAAAGACACATATATAATAGGCCTATTTATTTATTAAATATAAACAGACGTGGGTCCTTAAGATATAATTTTTAGTTGAAAAAAGTGGATAAAAAGGTTTTGGATCTCTATAGTTGTGTTAAGGATTTTAATTTTACTACGCATTATATACATATAGATACTATCATGGGTGGATACTTAAAATAATAATACCTAAAAGATGTGTAATGTACGATACAAACCGTATTTTAGTATACATTCAAATAATATTATTATAAACCGATACAGTTCCGCTCGTTTTCCGCTGCATTTTTTCGTACCCGTCACGCCGTCCTGTCCCCCGAGAAAATCGCGAGACTTTATACTTAGTACGTGACGTGTTGTATATATATCTTGTACTCACACGCACACACCCACATCATACACGTATATACAAGTAGCATACCTATTATACCATGCTCGTTTTAAAGTATCCATTACTGACGCGTTGCGGACACTGATCCGCAGGCATATACTCACTCCGACCGATCCTCCGAGTTTCCCCCTGGGGACCGGAAGTAGCTCGAAGTCGGGCGGGTCCTTATTTTCATACACGTATACCATATATATATATAAAATAATAATTGCACTATTGCGGACACCAAAGGAACATACAATAATAATATATGATATAATTGCCCCACCATTATATTTTTGGCCCGGATCCTAAATAACAATTAATTTTGAAACATTTTCTAATATGTTCTATATATTGAATTAAGTATTGGCACTAACGCCGGGCCCCAGCACCATGAGGTCCTTCTGGCCGTCACTTGCGGGGGCCATATATGATACCTGCAACGCGCCCCACTGCATAAAACAAACGAGTATTTGGATTTATAGCGATGCTTCCGCGATTTCGACAAAATAATATTACATAAGTCGAAAATCGAAAAAATTTTAATCGTCGTTACAATATAATTGTTAAAAGAGTAGTTATCCTATTTACACACATGCAATGCCGGGAATTCCAGAGAGATGAGACGTATACTGCAAAAAACGCCAAGTACGATATAATATAATATTATATGTTGTATTATTATTGTACAGTGATAATAATAATAAGCGAGAACGATGGTGAAACGCATATACATATACACTACACATTATATATAGGTACCTACGTATTTTTATTTTAACGCGTTGATGTCTCTCTCTTTCTCTCGCTCTCTCCATAATAATATAAAATAATACGTCGTATATACTTATCGATATATTATGTATCTATCCGCATAATACATCTTTCGTTATTATTATTATTTTTTTTCCATCATAATACCACACCGTCCTGAACGTGTAGTATAATACAACCATGACGTATTTCCTCCTCGATATCGTAATAATAATATTATGTATATCGTTATCGCCGCGTTTAATCGCGCGTATATGAGTAGCGCATCGCGTACTCTGCGCAACGGCCGCGAAAGACCCCCGTACTTACTATATATGTGTGTGTGTGTTGTGTATATACTATATATCATAGGTACCTATATGTATACTAGTTTGTTGTGTACGTCAATTAAAAGGTCACCCGCGCACCGCGCCGAAACGTGTTCCTTTTGAATAAATAGGCCAACTCCATATCTGATCCGATAGAATATAATGTAACGTTGTCGCAACGCGTTTTATTTGTATATAGCATTTTTTTTATCCTCTCCGTTCTCGCGCATAAAAAAAAACCAACGAATAAGTATATATATATATACAGTATACACGAGTGTGAGTGTATGTATATAATGTGAACCGGTGTGCCCACTCGAGATACTCGTTTCGGACATTCTAGGCAACCTTCACAAGCTCTACAGGAACATAATATAGGTATATATGAAAAAACACGTGAAATAAATAACTTGATACACACACACTCACACACACATGCAGATACTCGAATGAGCGTATGTGTATGTGTGTGAGTAGTGTACGACGGCTGACCGACTGTTTTCTCGATGGGTTTTCTATCACACCACGCGCGTGTATATATATACTGCAGGTAGTAGTCTTATATGAGAGAAGAAGAAAAAGAAGAAAAAGAAGGAGAAGGAAAAAAATAAATACTTTTTAGTCGATATACCGGTTTTAAAACGTTGAGACATTTGGTTGACTCGACGACGACGACGACGACCGACAACAGACTCTTAAGGCCCACTGCGCCGCCACGCTAATCGGACTCGTTCCGTTATTGTATAGTGTCTTCCGAGCACCACGCACACGCGTCCCATGACTTTGAAGCAATCGGATGTTAATACTGCGATGCCAAAATAATATCGGCGAGGGCGAGACCAAAGACCAAAGAGTTTTTTCGATTTTTTCTTTGCTGATGAAAAACTACGAAACTAGCAAAATAATTACCTAATATTTCTACCCTGATGCAGTATAGATAATGTATAATATGTATTAGCTGCAGTGGCGTGGCGTGCCCAGAAATTTTCAGTGGAGGAGGGAGAGTGTTATATAAAATAATAAATTTTACAATAACTTTTTGCTAATAACTAATAAGATGTTTTGTGAGGGTCGCAAAAAAGCCAGTGGTGGGGGGGTATAACTTTTAACTTCCCCCACTATTATTATATGCGGAGTGCAAGCAGTCACGGTAATTCCTCGACGATTGAGGATTATCGTCACCGTTACCGCCGCCACGCCGTCTCGAATTTCGACAAATCGGACACCCCCTCCCTCCGCACTTTCAATAAATAGGTAGGTACCTATACTCCAGCCACGGGTGTCTGACAGAGACTTTCCGGACCGCTGCTGCCGCTGAGCCGGGACAATGCGTCGCACCACTATGATATAATACGAAGTAAATATACACAAAATATAATATATAGAAACTACCCTAGGGGAGGGAGAGCTGCGTCGACGACGACGGCCTCGCGCTATTATTATTGTGTGCAAACACATCGCGCTGAGATCTGCAGAGTGTAGTGGTAAGTACTTATATCTGTGTGTGTGTGTGTGTGTGTGTTAGTATGTGCATACTAGAGACAAAAGACTTAACGTTTCGTACACGGGTGATGTGTGTGTGCGCGCGTGTATGGCGTGCCATAATACGTATAGTTTTGGCCGGCGGCGTAGGGGTAGAAAAACGTAGCCACGAAGACGTCGTCGAGAACGTCGGGACCGGTATACGGTGTGATTGGCAAACCAAGCGTGAATTGTTTTCGGAAATGAATTAATACGCTCGTACGTTTTATATATTATGTGTGTGTGAGTGTATTTATTTATTTATTACGTGTATATACCAATAATAATAACATAAGGGTACGTACACGTCACGTAAATTGCTCGAAGTTCCTGTATACCAGTCATATTATACATTTATAATACATATATATATATAACTATATAAGTACTAATTTACTCTCAAATATTATATAAAATTATAAGTATAATATTTATATACAGAAAGATCAGGTAAAAGAAAAATTATGCCAATCAAATGCGTATGACAAAAATCGTAAAAAATAGAAATGAATAATAAATAAATTCAAGAAATATTATACTCATGTTAGGAAATTCCCAAAAATATTATTTCGAAAAATTTAATTACGTTTTAAATTAATCTACTCCAAAAAAATATTGATATTTTGAAATATTCTAAATATTCTAAAACACAAACTGTTAATTGATTAAGAAAAATGATTGTACTTACTATAAAAGTTGTTCGTACAAAATTTAAAAATCAGTTTTAAGAAATAAAAATGAAAAAATGTATTCTATAAATATACATACAGCGTAAGATTTTATAAATTTTATAAAAAGAAATTTTTCAAAATTGTTATTACAATGGAACTTATTGCATTGGTCAGTTCTGTCCATTTCATACCGTACCAATATATGTATAAATCTACATTTTGTTTATTTTTTATTACTATGTGTAAGAACTTGGAAAAATTGACTCGGAAGTCAGAAATGAACGCAAAAATTATATTGGCAAATCAGGTCGCTTATTTTGGATATAAGGTAAATATTTTTCGATGAAATTTGGAGGAAACACGGTATGTTTGAGCTGTTCTCCGAAAGTGTATTGTAATACAGACAAAAAAGATATGTACCTAAAATAATCAAATACCATTTACTATTGTAGACGATCAACGATGAGCGGCCGCGGCGTGTCGGTCGTACGGTATCACAATATAATAATCATTGTTAGTCATAATATTATTTTATTTCTCGATTACAGCGGACATCATAGCACTGCTTGTCGTGTCTGTCTCGTTATCCGTCTGTGGGAAATAAAAATAAATATATATAAAAAAAACACATCAAATCCGTCTTGATTCGGGAAAAAGCCGCCGCTTCAGTGGTGTTCTCTTTCGCTAAAAATCTCAACCGGCGCGGCGTTAAGCTCGCCGACATAAGCCGTCGTCGTCACCTTTGGGATTTCACGCCCACCAACCACCCACATATTATATACGTATACCTACACGTATGCCTTAAGTCCGCCGAATGTATAACGTGCCGACGGCCATTTTCGAATCACGACGGTTTCGTCACGAGAATAGTAAACCCACCGCCACACTGCAGCACGAGGAAAATCGCACGGGAAATGGCGAAAAATCATATCGCACGGGCACTGCACATAATATCGTTATTGTTATAATATTTTATCGTTCTGATTACGGTCACGCGTCATTATACACATTACATTAATATACATTTTTCGACTTTTGACTCGATCTATTTAGTCAATTAGATTACTGTCGTCGACTGGCGATATTAGCCTCGCACCTAAATCACAATAAGAATATAATTTGGAATATGATATTAGAGGTAGGTACGCGCGAAGTATTACGTTTTACGGCGACCAATATAACACGGTCAGCCATCACTCTCACGCAGGTGGTGCACCTGCGCAGTGCACTATGCGCGTAAATTATAATATTATACCTAATGACAATAATGTAATAATACAACGTCAAGTACACGCCACAATATAACAATAACAATAAACGACTATACGTATAAGTATTGTTTTAGAGTATACCTACGTAATAATATAACAGTGCAGACGAATACCGCGATGTAGTCTCTCTGTATATATATATATATATATAGGCACGTGGTAGTATAACACAATACAGAGTGATTGACCAAACGCGCTCCCCCCTCCCCCCTCCCCAATATTTCTTCTCCGACGATGCATTGCAGTTCGCACAGTGAGATTTTTAAAATAATATATACTCAAAGACTATCTGTTCTTGATTTTGCCCTGTTGAGACATAAACTTCTGTTTTCAAACGACCGGTGCTTGATTTTCTGCACATCTTGGCGTATCAAAATCAAAATTCGAACGAGTACCTATATGGTTTTATTTAAGTTTGTGAATTAATGATAATATAATATGTGGGGGCTGCCGAATGGAAATTTTAAAATAAAAGTAATTCATAACAACATATAAAAATTGACAATTTATAAAAAATATGGTCTATGAGTGATAAATTCTAGATTCGATATTTTAAGGAACATTATACAATATGTTGAGTTCTTTTGAAAAATATAAGTTTAATTCGCGACAGGAGAAACTTCTAAGACAGTCGTACTACGTAAATTCTCAAGAATTTTAGAATAATATTATGGTTAAAGACCATGAATAGACATGGTCCCTGGGTAAAGTAGAGGTAAATATTTGAAAGCTCCGAAAACCTTATATTAATATTTAATAAATTCGATGTTAAATGCTAAAATGGGGGTGAGCTTACGCTAGCTGGTATAATATTGGTACTGCAGTGTATGTCCACTACCGATGTGGAGGGCAAAAACACCTGGCGCGCGTTAAAACAATACATAATGATTTATTATGACCGCGGGAAACAGGTGTACAATATAATGACGTCTCGGCGGTCCACTATTGTTCTTCGAAAGCTTTTCCGAGCCTCGGCTGCACAGAGGTGCCGAAAAGGGACGTCTGCGACACAAACACGTACTTACATATATATATACATCAGAACACACGCCCGCACGCAGACGCCGTTTTTGTCTGACTAAACGTGAACCCGCACGCTGGATGGTTGACCACACACAAGCGTTAGCGCGTATGACCGCAACGCGCAGTGCGAATCCGTCCGTGAAATTGCCATTACCGGCCTCGCCGCCGGACGTGCCCTTACGCCTTCTTCCTCTTCTTCTTCATATTCTTCTGTTCTTTTCTCGTTCTTTTCCTGTTCATTTATATAGGTCCGTTCTCGGAAATCCTCCGGTCGGGTCCGGGTGCGGGCAGCTGCAGCGAGTCGTACAAATTGCATTGTAACACGTTATGATATATATATATATGTATGTATGTGATCCGCCGACACCCATTCTATAGGTATATAATATCCTCTCGCGCGGTTATGACACGCGTATCGTATTATTATGGTATGACCTATATATAACTGCAATGTACATACATATTGCACGCATGTATACACAAGTATAGGTATACACATTCTTTGATCATATAATATACCATATGGATGTAGCCATACCCGTTTTGCCTGTGTGTTTGATTTGGTGCATTTTTTGCGTGCACTGAAAATCTATAGAGACTTATGGTTATTACTGCGCATGTGTGAATAACTGATAAACCAATCTGAATTATTACGAGCATCAGGACGAGTGTAGATATGTATATCGTAGTCTGTTTATTCTCATAATATATAGCTAGTCCATTATATCTAAAAGCAACAAATATGTCAACTCTCTCAAAGCTCTGCCCCTGTGATATATTAACGATGATACACTGTCAGGCCCAATATGCATGTCTCACTGCAGGGAATTGTGATGTTTTCAAGACAAAAGGGAGGTCTGATCATCTGTATATACGTATACTTTATTGTATCGAGTGCAGTTATGCCCGGGAAATGAACTGCAATATCACCCTTCTTGTCTCCTGTCGAAAGTATCGCTGTGTAACAATATAATAATATAGTCTCGTCGACTTTAATCACTATGCTAATCGTGTTCCATTATAGGTACAAACCATCAAAAACGTATTAATCTATTATTATTATAACTTGCAATACGACCGACTGCAGGCTTCAGACCATGAAGTTTAGTGTTGGTGATGGCAACCCTGCAGTAGCAGGTATCTTGGATTCTCGTATGGATAATTTAAATACGTCTTTTCGCCTTGAGAAAATGGACCATACTTACAAATAAATTTAAAATTTACCCCTAAAAAACTTATTGCAAAAGAAAACTCTATCTGCACTGGTCGTGTAATGCACGGTAATTATTAATATTTGACGAATTCATTTTCGGAATCGTTTTTTTTTGTTTTGTTTAATAGCTATACAATATCATAAACATAATTTTATTTTTGAAAGATACTGAACTGTACAATTTAATTTAAGTCGTCATTTGATGTAAAAATAAGCCAATGGTCACGTTATCGAGGCTTTTCTCTTAATAAAAAAAAAAAAAAAATATCATATCATATTATATTTCACTCTCGTTTAGAGCACCAGCAAACTACTCGTAAATAATATATTATGGTCGAAGGTCTAGGTGAACACCACGTGTAGTATAGCCACATTCAATATACCGAGCAATTAATGCAAAATGCCGACAACTTTTCGAGGGGGCGAGCAATAAATTTCACACGAGACAGCGAAAAATGTCGAGATGTTTTCGACGCACCCGTCAATAGGGTCTATCCGAATAATAATATATTTTATTATGTTCACCGGCGTTTGTTTGCCCGGCACTTGACTGGTGCACTGCACTTGTGGTATAACCAGCGATCGCTTCGATGACGGAAATTTTTTATTGAAGGACACGAAAATCAATTTTCTAACTCGAATGTCATTACGAACTAACGACGAACGTATATAATATTAAATTATATATAAAATGTGTTTATACTTTATATATATACAATTATTGTATGAAAATCGAAAATTTTCGATATTTTTGGAAAGCAACGCGTAGGCTGCATAAGGTTCGATGACGGCCATCTTGTGTTATAATATTGTATACACGACAATATTGCTGATTTGGACATAACATATCATTATTGTCGTTGCAAACAATAAAAGGTTTATATGTCTATAGGTCACAACTGCATAGTAGGTAGATGCAGAGGCGCTAAAGTCCCGTCTAAAACGTGAAAATGATAATATTATGCTTAAAAATCATCTATACATTTACCCCCATCCATCTGCATCATAAATATGATGGCAGTGCAGATTTAGACATACCTACTCGGTTTTATAGATTTTGTTTATGCATCACATGATAACATTTTATAATCGATATCAGCTTATGAATATATAATATTATAATAATGAGACAAATCACATTTTATTATTATAATTCGGTGACAAAAAATGTCTGTTGATTTTTAATTACAGGTGAGGATTTTCAAGACTTTTGCGGCACAAATCGACTCAATCGACTGTTGGCAACAGAACTGACTGTTGTACGTAATCAAACTTTTGGTACGTTTTTCATTTTTTTTTTTTTCTGTCCGAGCCAAATAACGTAGTCACGCGCGTATTGTTTCAGTGAAATAATATTACAAAACGACTATATATCACGAGCAGCTAACAATATCGTCGTTATGTCTCGAACCACACCCGAAACACACACGCCAAACGAACTTATTCCGTGGCGGCAGGTTGGTGCAGGAAACATCGGTTTTTCGCATTACATGAAATATAGGAGCGGCAAGCGACTCTCGATCGATATATTTATATATATAACAACATCGTAGCTTGCACCGCCAATTATACTACACGACTACAGCCGAAACCAATATTATTACCCACCCCCACGGTCACCCCACCCATGTAATACACTCGCATACGTACAATAACATCAACAACGACAACGGTGGCCGCAGAAACTTCGGTGGCGATCCCAATAATAATAATAATATACGCGCAAGTGCGAGTGGGGTAGGTGTGCGCGCGTATATTATACTGCACGTCATACTCGCCCACCCGGCAAACAATAAATGCGACGACGACGACGACTATAATAATAATAATAGTAATAATTTATAATATCGTCGTTTCTCCGCGGCGTGCGTCTGGAGAATTGGCCACCGGACAAATTGTCAGCTATATCGGTCCCCGGGGTCGGTTGCTGGAAATTATTAACGGCGGCGGCGAGACGTGCGTGCGTGTGTGTGTGTGTGTGTGTGTGTGTGTGTGTGTGTGTGTGTGTGTGTGTGTGTGTTATATCTATATCTATATAATAGTATATTATACCCGTGTGGGTGTGTGGGTGTGATGGTTCTTCCCGACACGCGCGGCATTCGTCCTGCGGGACATTGCTGGACTCGGCGATGCGGTTCTCGCGTATAGTTTTATTATACCTCGTCCGTGTTATTATTATTATTATTATAGACGGTGCTTGTTTGATGTTCGACGAACGGTGTAGATGATGACGACCGCGCACACCGTCATGACGATAATAGTAATGATAACGAAAATAAAAAATTATAATTACTATGAAGAAGAAGACGACGACGGAAAAGAACAACCGAGACCTGTTGCGAAGCATAATCCGGCGGAGGGGACGTCCCGAATGTATAAGATTTAATTTTTACCTTTTTCATATATAAATATATAATATATCCGTAGTCTTAAAAACAATTTGATTGATTGTCAGGATCCACGTGAACCCTCTCGGTTTGCATTTAAAAACGTTTTATAAGTGCGATAGGACCAACGACCGATTAAAATAAATTATAATTTTTTTTTTCTTAGTGCAAACATGTACACTCATTGTAAACGTAATTTTTTAGACAACCACTGTGGCAATGGTGGGAAACACACATTTCATTCCAACTTGGAGCACGACTTCTAATCATTTACGGTCAACAAGTTCGAGCAGCTAACTGACGCGCAAAATTGTTCTATGACAGACAAGTTGTTGTGTATATTTTTAATTTTTTTAATTTTCAAAAAATGTATAGATGTTTGAATATAATATAGAAAAAAAAAACCTTGTAAAGGAGTACACTCGCCAATAGTTTTACGTTGGCCAAAATAATGAAATAAATAATAATTTTTGAGATGTTCATCTCGACGTGGTACACCCAAGTTACCTTAGCATTCGGGTTACATAAAAAATATGATAGATTTTTTTTTGGTTTTTCACACTTAGTACTACTCCTCGCGACTGTCAATATTATTATGATCACAAACGTGGGAGTCTCGAATGAGGCGACGATCTAATGACATGTTTCTCAGTGACTTTTGCAATAAAAACTTTGCGATGAGACTTTTAATTAAGCCCCCGCCATATCACCGTCAGGATTTCAGAACATTTGTACAGGTGAAAAGGATGCAATTTAATAGCTGAACGAGTCGATGCAAACGAGAAGACAATAGTTTAACCTTCAATATTAAGACATCTTGGACGGTATAAACGTAACAGCACATGCAGAGGCGTATGCAGGTTAATATATTTTATGTGTTATTAAATATTATTATTTGGATTGTTTAGACAGCTGAAGATTAATTTAAAATTTTTTATAATTGTGATTTATAATAAACTTGTTTTTTTCATAACAGCTAGCAAGTATTTTAGGCCCCAAAGTTTTCTTTTTCACACAGCTGCACCCCTGATGCCGAGTTCAAGATCCAGCACTGGTCGTACTTGTATTACGAGTGAAATAAAACGTAATTATGGAGCACTAATTTCAGATCCGATTTGTTTTCTAGAGTGTGTTTTCGGAAATCTAAATTATTACTATCGGTTTTTATATTATTGAGTTTCGTAATATTATACGAATAAATCCTAAATTCTCCTGTTTCTTAGTAGCGAAAGGTAAGCGAATGGACTGGGCACGTATGGCGTGCATATGACGTCCTACTACATGGCTACATGATGGATATAGCTCCCACTGGAAAACTGCGGTTTGGCAAGACACCCACAAGAAAACGGGAGAAAAGTGGTTTGACACGGCCGATGGTTCAGAATATATTATTCGGAGGTGGCTAAAGACTTAAATGTTTTGTTTTGAGCCCGTGGAGAAGAAGAAGAAGAAGACGAATTATACGGTCACTTCCGTCGGCATCGAGATCAAGACTGTATGCGGCGGCACTGCGTATAGCATGCGAACTCCGTCACGGTTAGGTACCTAACCAGTAACCACGGACAGGATACAGTTTTTCGTGGGAGGAACTCCGATTTAGCGGTATATTTCGTTCCAGCGGACTCCTCAAAGTTCCACGGCCGTATGATATCACGCAATAAATACACGTGTAAAGAAAACGCTCACACATGCGCGTGTAGAGATACTTTTGGCGACCGGACTGCATCGCCGCAGCCGCTGTCGACAGAGCCGGTTTTTTTTATATATTTTTTTCACCGGCTCCCGGGCACCGCACAGTTTGCACTTTGCTATATACCCGTCCACTACAACAAACACACACACGGTATATTCGCCTGCACGCTAAACCTGTTGAAAACCGTTTCGAATACACACCCCGATCGTCGCGATACAATAATGACCTTATATACCCGTTTTTTTTTTTTTTCTAAACGACTGCCCGACGCTGATTTACGGTAAATGCGTTCAACGCGTACTTACCAACGCGATTACACACACACACGCACGACCGCGATAGGAAGAAAAAACTCGATAATATTCCTATCGGACTGCGGGGAAAAAAAAAAGAAATCGAGTCCTCGGGACTTTACATATTATACACACGTCCAACATGTTACACGCTTGTTGTCAGAGAAACCAAACCCATCGGATCGAGCGTGCACCTCTTTAATATGAACGAACCAAATGTTTGTACATAATAACAATAATAATAATAATAATTACTACGGCAACGTTTTAATAATATTATTGTGATACACGCGTTATATTATGGTCTGCAGTTGTGTACCTATTGTGATGGCGCACATTATTTTCATTTTTAATGTTTTTGTAAATCAATAGATGCGAGCTCATTTGGATAAAACATTTTTTCTAAGAAATAAGATTAGTTATAATGAAAGGTTATTATAGGAAATAGAATATTTTTTGAGATGAAAAACCAAAAAACTACCCTAATATCAAATAATCAACTTTCTTAGGGAACGTCTTAGACATCGAGCATTAATCAATCTCGACCAAATTGTATACACATTATATTTTTAAACATATAATACGAGAATTTGGAGGCCTCTACTTCAAATTTCTAAACTCAAATAATAAAGACCACCCTATAGATTCTATAATATACTACCTCAGTTATGTATAATCACTGTTCATATATTTATTTCGAAATCCGTGACCGAATGGGCGATATAGGACACGTGACCACCGCGTAGTGGTATGAACCGCGCGCGAACCGTAGTTGTACCAATATATACCGCGATTACCCATATGCCTATACCTATATATTACACGAACCTTACACATAATATAATGTTATGTCATGCACGTGACGTATGATATATATCATATTATTATGGTGTTCCGACTGAGGTCGTAATTAAGAAGCGAATTGTGTTAGGCCAGCGAACCTGTCGGCCGCGGATTGCCTTTCGCTAATCTAATTTTACTGCTCGTTTTGATTATCGGTCGAGCGCGGCGACCGTTTGCGCAGCTCCCGCGACGACGCGCGCCAATAAATATATTATACGTGCTCAGCATGCCGTAAATTAAACGCGTATCGCCACACGACTCCTGATCCTGCTATGATCCTTTACATTATAAGGTCGACTCCGTCTCATATATATAGGTAAATGTATAATATTATTAGAAACAAAACATAACGAATATACTATATTATATTATTATTGTCATCACTCATCACTGTGGGGTTTACATCGGGTAAGAGTTTTGTTTTCAGCCGAAGCAGGGTATAGGTTTTTTGCACAAAGCAAAATAATAATATGGTACAAGAAAACTCTCACACCCTGTAGATACATAGTCGGAGGTTTCGTTAAAACTAGAGAGCGCAGGTTGATGGATCAAAGACCTATTTTCAAAATTTAAATTTTGCTCTAACTTCTCTAATATCCAAATTCCCAGCCCCCATCACTCCTCCTATTCCCTTATTAAATTTTCAACTATTTACTGTCAACTAATTATAATTTTTATATATAAATCGTAAATTGTAATAAACATTGCAACTTGGTGTATTGACACAATTAAGTTTAAAAAAAAAAATTCTAATTATAAAAGCTAAAATAATAATATGCATTCGAATAATGCACAATAATAATTGTTATTTTTTTAAATATATGTTTCTAGTACTATTCAAAGTGAAGATTCAGCTTTAAGTATCGAGCAGTTAATTATTGACAAAGTATTAAACATTTTGTTGAAAACTAAAATATAAAATACGATTTTCGAATTCTATTTAGTCGTGGAGAAATTAGCACCGACGGGCGACGCCCTTAAGGTAAAATTTATTATTTTTATATATTTTAATTAAGTTTGTATAGTTTGCGTACAATAGTCGTGGTCCGTGATTATTGATAAATCAGACAAATGTTTTTGTGTTATAATAATATACTATACCTATAATTAGTGTTTGAAAATTTCATGAAATTTAAAAAAATGAAATATTTCATGAAATATTTCAATGAAATATTTCAGTATTTTAATAAATTTTGTTTTTTTTTAAATAAGTTTTATTTTTATGTATAAAGTAAAAAGTTGTTATAATTTACTTTTATAATTTAATACTACTGAAACAATTTTTGCTATAAACAGCCGAAAACAAGACCCTAATATAGTATAAATAGTATAATATGTCAACCACGGCACTCATTGCATTAATAACAATGATTATACCAAGAACTCATGGACTGTACTGTCTGTACTATTAATAATTGATAAATAACAATCGTTATAATTTGTTTAAAAAAAAAAATACAATGTTTCACGTTTTTGTGAAATATTTCACCATGTAGTGAAATATTTCAAAATGAAATATTTCAAATGAAATATTTCATACTTCAAACACTACCTATAATACTAAACCTAAATGTATCCAATTATTTGTATGTGTAAGATGGATAAGCAATAAAAAACTAAAAACATGCAATAAAATATGATGCGATAAAATATATTCTGAAGTATCTGAGGAATATTTTAGGAATATATCAGAGTTTTCACCGAGGAAACCCCATCACCGCTGCAGCTTGTCTTCATAGTATGCAATATAACTATATGCAGTGGTGAACGTAGATATTTTCACGTTTTTTATAAATAAAAAACTAAACCAAGAGGGGGTAGGTATAATATTAAATAGGTAATCGTTGATGGTCAGTCGTGCGATGAAAATAAGAATTTTACAAACTACTGTTATAGGAGAACGCCTCACTATATATTCAAGTTTTCGATTTGTTACGATAAATTTCGTATTGAACATAATAAATTGATTGTACCTTTACATGTAAATCGTGTAAATAAAGTTGAATTTTAGAGAAGTACTTTAAATATTAGCCTAAACGCACACTTTATCTGTCGTTATTGAAATATATAATAAAGAGGTTCAAGATATGACGGTGGTTTTTGAAATTTAATACATAATATTAGAAGTGGATACTAGCAATTTGCACTCTAATCATTGCGATTATCACCATATTGTTGTTATGGCCACCGCGGTTCTCGAACACCGCGTTCGATTTGCCGATGATATCGAATTAGTCTTTCAATTTGTTCCCATCAATCCCATAAAGCACAGAGTGTCCAGGTACATGTCTAGTCAGTAATATTATTTATTCGCAAAAGCTAATTAGAGACGTGATAGTATTGTAATTATTAATAATTATCGACAAGACGTTGCAGGCAATTATTATTATTATTACATGTTCGTATTATTATCACGCTAAAACAATAATAATGTATTATGCGTAACGCGCGCGCGGGAGAAGATAAGTGAGCGAGGATTTTTAAACCCCCCTCAACATAGCCCGGGGAACCAGCGTTCCATAATCAAATAATTAATGGCACATTAAAAAGGGGGTTGAAGTGCGATTTTAATAACTTAAACGTATATATATATATATATATATTATGTTATATCCAATCGGCACGTAATAATTAATTACTTATTTTGTTTAAATATATAATACCGGATACGCGCGCTACGCATACAATAATAATGTGATGTATACACGATAGTCTATTTATCAGTGTCGAATTGACATAATTGATATTGGGAGTGCGGTCATTATTAAATATGATAACCCATCTAAATTGTTAAATTGTAAACACCAACTCTGTTACATCTAGCAAATAGACATAAAAACAATAATTGAGATTACTTAAGTCATAACCGCAATAAATAAGATTTTTGGTGAATTATTATACACAGTGTTGTGTATAGCAGAGATGAACGGCACTGTACCTATATAATTATGCTATTGGTAATATTTAAAAATTACAATAATAATAATAATATATAAACGTGAGTGATGCGGTCATGACATAATATAATAATTAATAATATATCTGCAATGGCGGCGGAGAGAACCTGCACTCGGATCCGCTGCACCGAGCCCGAGTGCTTTACTTTGTATATGTAATAATAATTGTAATACGTAGGTACACGCGACGACGATTTAATATACGGTGAACGAGATCGGACTTTTAAATACTACACCCTAAGACAACAGCGGGGTACCGGGAAACATATTATTATTATTATTAACAAACGAAAGCCCTTCCCATTTCCGTATGCAGACAACGGATCTAGGTCAAACAATTACACACACACTCGCGCACGCGCTTGATAAACAGTTTAGGTACATATATATACACGTGTATATTTTATAATGATATACGTATGTAAATAAAATATTATATATGATAATATTGTATATATTATAATTTATAATGATGTTTTATGCACTTGCACCGGTTCTACGCGTACTATCTCCTCCTCCCTGACCCGTCCACCTCCCTGAACTCTACCCCACCACAATATGTATATATAACACATATAATATTAAATTATGTACTTCTCGCACACACACACACACACATATATATGACGTATAAGTACATAAATAATATTATTATATATCCATCGAACGTATAAATACGGCCGCCGCGGTGCGACCACGGATGCAGATGACCGGGGTAGATAGGGAGGGAGGAAGAGGGCGTTCATTTGAATAAAATTTAAATATCGGTGGCGACCGTGCCAACGGACTCGCTCGATGCATAGACCGTAGTGTAAACCTTACCGTAGGTCAGTTTTAGCCCGACCGCCGCGGTAGTTTAAATATTAATAATAATAATATAATAATATATGTAAATCCGCACACAATAAGTGTGATGTGCACGCGCAAACACACATGTCCACCGCAGCGTACGATAATAATCAACGTTTTACAATTCTAGATAAACTCAATAAGCATTTACGACGATATTCCGTCAGCAGTCATCTCTCGTACACCTATGCGCATATATATAGTTATTATTGCAGTTATCTACAAAGTGGGTATATTATATTTTTATATTATACATAATTTTATTATCGCTTGTGTCGTTTTGACGTGACAATTGACGATATACGAATATACCAAAATTATTATTATTATTATTATTATCAGGTAGGTTGACATTGTGGTCGTTTATATATTTTATAACATTGTATTAGTATATTACACAGTAACCTTACCTAACCCACGGCCACCGCTGACTTCTAATCATAATATAATGATAACAATGTACTACGATTTCGCCTTATATACAGATATCTACTACGGGAAGTATTCAGAGCGAGCGAGTCACTGCGTCGATGATGAACAGTCCTGCATGATCTAAAAAATAGTAATTATCTTATTAATAAATTATCTAATTATCTTATTCTGCAGAGGCGTGTACAGAATTTTTTTCGGGGGATTTAATTTTTGAGAAATTTTATCTCAAAATGATTTATTATTATTAGTGAACTTTTTTTGTATTGTTTATTAACGATGAGGGGTACACCAACTAATACCCCTCCCTGGATACTCTATTGCAATAGACTAAACTCGATAAACAGTTTCGTGTGATAGTTTTGGAGTCATTTGCGCACAAGTGTAGCTTCGACATACGACAATCGTATTATACGTACAATATTATGTACCTACGTTATAAGTAGGTACACTGCACACGCATATATTATATTATTATCATAAGGACACACACCTATTTATCTACGCCTGCCTACGCGCGCGATTTATACTTTGCGTGTAGGCATATATATATATATATATATATATATATTATATATTATATATATATAATAGTATATAGGTATTATACATTATATTGTTGTTATTAAGTGTGCGTGGAAGAGCCTGCTGCAGGACTATGGTCTATGAGATGACACGAAAAGATCGAGAATCGTTCGATGGTGAAACGACGATAACGCGTTTATACTGTACGGCTATTAGTCTTACCGCCATTTGAAACCTTCGCGAGATAAACACATTTTAAATGACAAAAAAATAAAAAAATAAAACGAAGAAACCCATCACTACCTACCTACTATGCTTTTTACAAAAAACCTGTTTCTATCTCCTTAGATATATTTACATGTATATGCATATGTGTGTGTTGTGTGTGTGTGTGTATTCTTCGTTATTATATAGGTACCAACGGATTATACGATTATATCTTGCTATTACATCTATACACCAAGTCGATTGAGCGAATTTTGTTTTCACGCCAAAGAGTACACATAATATATTATAAACCGCTAACACATATTATAACGACTAGGAAACAACTATGTATTCCACCTATTGTGAACTGAAAGGCACGCGCTGAAGAGTTTATATGTATATATTTTGTTTTTACAGAAATTAAAATCGTTTAATACCATACAAGTTTTTCAAAAAAATCGTTTGAAATGTATATCTATAGAACGTTTCGTCAAACTTAGGTTTTAAACTTCCACAAAATGTTACACTGGCTATAGGCAACACAACAATAGCACTGCAACAACAATATTCAAAAAACGAAGATGAAAAAAGACGTTAAGGGTAATCATATATTGTAATGCAGCACTGACCATTATTATAAGGCTTAATTATGGCTTTATGTTCAGTAAACAATTTTTGAAAATTCTTCCCAACTCGAAATAAACTATATAGGTTGGTAATATTAATTTTTTTTTATTGATTTTAAACCTTAATTAACAATGGCCATAAAGGTTACATTTTTCGCATTTAATTGAGTTATAAAAATCTTAAATCCTATATGATGGTGTTTGAGTTTGATCCAAATGCTGCATGAGTGCATCTATATATTATAGGATATTGATTATGTTAAGGTTGCTGAGTTTAAGAAAAAAATGAACTTTTTAACTAGTTACTGCAGTGTGCTGGATATACGTATTAAAAAAAAACCCCACGGTCCTCACCTATATATATATATATAGAAACTCTCACACTCGGAGGCAAACAATACATAGATATGTGGGAGCGTTTATCAACTTTAACTTTACTATTATGTATTTATAACAAAAGACTGTTGTATATATTCATTATTCATCAATAGATTTACATTTCACGTAATAGATACTCTAAGATGATGCGCACGCCTTAACAGCTGACGTGCAGTGTTTACGTTGCGCGTTAAAAACTGCTGCAGGATGTGGATGCATCGCGGCTGCAGCAGCAGAGGCATTGCACGTCGGGATGACGCTGTAACTAGCAGGGTCAAATGACGTATAATAATATAATATAACTTCAAGTATGATAATAATAATAATGATGAAATATTTTTGTAACCGAGAAACCTATATAGCGGTGCATCATCGCGTGTACCTACTTATATATACGGGTACGAGTTGATGTGCGACGTTCACACCGCGGGATACGCGTCAGAAGAGTGGGACAAGACGAGCGTGTGTGTCATATTATATATAGTATGTTTTTAATGTTTTTATACATATAGGTTAGGTTATTTCTGCTGTCGCAGCAGGTATATTATGTATATAGGAGGGTTTTATAATTACGGGGTTGAGACGCGTCAGACTTAATATGAATGTGCATGCATGTGAGTGTGTAAGTCGCGCCGTCACACGTAAACACACATATTTTGTATATTATGCATATAATTCGAGTACCTACACGCGTCCGTAACGTTATTATAACCGGAACGGACGTACGTCGGACGTATATTAGCCGTTGGCCGTTTGCTATATTCGATGTATATTATATTATTATATTGTGTGTGTCTGTACCTGTATAATATATGTATATACTTCATGGACTGAGATCGTAAAACTCGCGCGCGTACGGTGCGTAATGGTAATAATATGATATTATAACGATATAATATGTGGGCACGGGAAATAATAAAATTCGTCGGACCGTTAAATGAACGGGAATGAAATTAAAAAATCACGCAGGGATAACATATAACAGTACGCGCTGACGACATTTTTCGCACGAGAGATATGGAGGTGCAGCTCACGCTTATTTTCAATACTTCTATGAATATGAAAACAGACGATTGAGCGCGCTTATGTAGAGTGGAATAAATTACAGTGAAACACATAATGAATAAAGAATTATGCCTTAAGCCAGAAAACTCGAGAAATACACTCGACATACCTACCTATATAGACTAGGAGAAGCACACACAACCAGACCTCAAATCAAACATCAACTCCATTTCCTCAGGGAATTAGTCATACAACTTAATATAAGAACTAACTTTAACGTAAACAATTTGATGTGATAATTATAACGTGGATTAGAACTATAACGGCCTAGAAGCCGATGTAACTAAGATAAATAAAAACATTTTAAAAACAACAGGCCTATAAAAACCTAAAACGATAGAACCTGCCACCGTTCCTCTCTACAATCAGACAAAATTTTTTTATTGAATAAATATTTGCGAACGAAATTTGACAAATCCATCATGCATCGTATATTATGCAACGAGTTAAAGTTGCGATACGTGACACCATTACAAAACAGTAACATAAAAATAGATTATCAGTAATATATTATACTAATATGCTTTTACTGGACATATTATATTACGGTCATCCACGTACATACATATACACGTAATTAATTATAATATCAAATTAACACTAAAATATAAAAGACACACCGTGTCAAGTTCAAGAGTTCTGGGCCAACAACAACCTATAAGTACACTATATAAGAAAATCCGGATGACTCTAAATAATTACACTAGTAATACTAAACCATGTAATATCAATATACAATTTTGCAATAGGTTCCGATAAATTGTATGAGTAGGAGCTCATTATTTGAGCTTTATTTTCTGAAAGTCCCTATACTTGCGTTTAAAATTATTATTTAAAAGGCTCTAAAAACCCTTACTAGATTACACACATACATATCGTATATGCGTATATAACTAACTGCCGGTAAACCGACTTCGTGGTTGCATAGGTACCCGTATAAGTGTGTAACCATTAACCGCGAACTAACCTACGATGATGTACGGTGTTATATTATATAGTCATAAGTGGAGCTCGGTAAACTCATCATTTGGAGAGGATTAAGTCGTGAAACTGGAGGGTTCTATTTTTGCATAAACTTTATTATTTGCACGAATAAGGTATGATATCGTATGACTCGTAGGAAAAATTAAAATTAACGGGCTTGAATAAAATATATAATTTACACGAATTTACACGAATTTACAATATTATACCTACTGCAGTTTTTGAATATTATTAATTAATAAATTGTATACAAACATATATAAACACATTACAGACGCCACGTTATTCATTGTATCGAGTATATTGAGCGGTGAGGATTTTAGGTGTCTGTAATTTTATTTTCGAGAGGGCTTAGTTCCTCTAACCTCACGTACAACTCCACCAGTGTCGTATATAATTATAGTTATATGTATAGTTTAGGAATTTCAGTCGGTACTGCTACTGCGACGGATTAAATAATATAATACTTTGAAAATCAGCTGAGACGGCTTGAGATCAAGAAAAACAAACATGCTATGCAAGATAGATCCGAAAATCCAGAGGTCGTTAATGTATATTATATAATATAATATATATAGTATACCTACGTGGTAAATGGTGAAACTTTAAAACACCATTTCGTATTTTCCGCCTGAAAACGCACACTGAGTGCGTCTGACTACCGTATGTGACCTGTCCACGGACATTATATATTAAACCCGGTTATCTGGTATCTACCTATATATTTCATTATAATACAACAGTTGCCGATCGTTTTCCCAGAACGTCCATTTCGATATGCGTTACATTTGTATTATTATATATACGAAATATAAATTACGAAACGCGCTAGGATAAAATTATTTAATAACAGTGTGTGGCGTGACTTTACAACTGTACGGAACAATAATAATGATAATGATGATAATATATTGTACGTACCTTAGTTTTATCTCTTAATAACGATTAATAATAATACGGTAAATCGTTTTCGGACTCCCGAGCGCACATCTCACTACCGTATATTACATTATTATAATTTACATAAGACGTATCAATAATAATAATAATATATAACATACAATATAATATCGTGTGTCGGGTATACGTATTTGAAAAAAAAAAAAAAACGTAAGTACACCCGCGACGGCGGCGTTCAGGTATTCGAAATATTTTCGAGTTGGCCAAAATCTCCATGTGCGCCGCCTCCGTCTCGTCAACAGCAGCAGAAGGG
The DNA here is from genome assembly GCF_037042655.1 of Diuraphis noxia. Taxonomy (NCBI): domain Eukaryota; kingdom Metazoa; phylum Arthropoda; class Insecta; order Hemiptera; family Aphididae; genus Diuraphis; species Diuraphis noxia. The sequence continues at coordinate 2,414,922 of NW_028301719.1, forward strand.
TGGCATTCCGTCGTGTAATAATAATGATAATAATAATAAAATCTAAATAGGTATAGACGATAATAACATTATGTTTTATACCTGTACCGTAGTATTATAATGTATATACCGTGGTGGTGACGGTGGTGTGTAATAATAATAATATATATTTTATCGGGTGCGCGCGACGTATGGATGAGAAGAAAAAAATAACAAAGAATTTTAATAACAACGCGGTGTGGGCGGCGGGACCTGCTGTTGGAGATCAATTAACCGAACCGCGCGTATCTCGTAGCGCATTATAATAATAATGTACGCGCAGACGGAGTGGCCGAGGCGGAGGGCGCGGACGGACCGAAACCCCTTCCGGCTAATCCGCGTGTAATAATTTATCGGGGCGCGCGCGCGCGCTCGCGAGCAGCTCGACCCCGGCCCGACGGACCTATAGCATCGATGACCACGGGCGACAACGACCACGACCGCGGTCCTGCCACACCGTATACCAACGATGTATTATTATTATTATTATTAGGCATGCAGCTGGTATATATATACATGCAATGTGACTGCGGGCATTACAATATTATTGTTATTAGGAATGATGTATAAAATTCGATTTAGTTTTACGTCACACGCGTTTAAGTTTATTTATTATTATTATTTTAGTTTTAATACGAACCGCACTGGTCCGCATAATATAATGTGTTGTTATGTATTGTTACTTATTTTTACTCGGCCGGCATAAGCATTTACATCAGTGGTTCTCAACCGGCGTGTGTCACGACAAATCAAGTGCTCGCCGTACCGTGTGTTGCCAAAAAAAATTGTTCAAAGTGTAAAATTTGTGATAAGAAATTATACTGATAAGTGATGGTAAGTACCACAGATCATAAATACAATAGGTATAATTATGAAGATAGTATCATCATTCTTGGTTTACATAAATAATATTATTGGTAGTAATAATATGACATTTTATTACTGAAAACGTGCAAATTGCAGCTTATTATTATGTAAACTATCTGTGTGTTCACAATATTATGATATAACTATATTAGTCATTGTAATTATTATTGTCGAACTATAAAAGTTGTATGCTGAAAGTTCTAAATATATTTAAAAAAAAAATTAAACTGCATTAGTCATTCGTGTGAAATATAGTTTCAAAGTTGGTAAATACTAAATAATCATATACTTATCAGTTACTAATGAAATAAAATTCTTGCATGAAATGTTTGTTAAACCATATTATAATATGTTTATACTCAAATCTATTGTATACCATTATATACATAGAGATTCCGTTCGAGGGATGATAACAATTTCGTTTATTATATATATATGTACCTACGAATCTAGTATGTATATTGTATATACTATATATCCATGTTTAATGTGTACCTACTTGGCTACTTATCATATATATATACGAGCGATAACGAAAAATCCGAGAGATTTCGATTTGTATAGTTATTTAGCTGTCAAGGGTACTCATAAAATAGTGTATTGATGAAATTCACTGCAGGAGTACTAAGGATGTTCAGTCCCCTGAAATTTGATCCTAGTGCCCCTTAATCCCGCAATTACTTAAATAACAATTAAAAATCATTGAAACGCGTTTATGGGTCAAGATAGACCACCATCGAATGATAAATAATATTATTACCATCCACATCGAAAGGTATAACCCGCCAAGTAATCGTCAACAATGAAACTATTTTTTTTAAAACGCGTCGAACACAAGCGAAGATTCATAATTTAAGTTAAACATCTAGAATAATAATTAATAGTACTCATTATCAAATAAAAATGGTTTGTTTTGCATAAAATGTATACACATTATGATTGATTTGAATTTATAATTAATTTAATTGGAGAGAGCAAACGTGACGGAGGTAATAATCACAGTAAACGAGGAATGCGAGAGTCACGGGTCTGTTTCCTCCAAAATTTCTTTGGTGCTTAAGCCCCTCCCTCCCTAAAATTTTTCGTTGGTTTGTACGCCAAGATACAAACACTGCAGACACACGCACACGCACAAACCTTATACCGCGGTATACGACGTGTAACCATTAACCAATAATAGTCACCATGTACAGAACTAACTACACAATAATGTAATATTATATTAAAATGTATATTGTTACAGTCGGGTACGTCAACTATATATACATATATACTAATCCCGAGTTGGTGTAAAACGGACAAAGGACATCTTATGTATTTTATTACAGTCGGAACCGACTCGGACGCGGCCTACAATTTTAGGACACTGTGCGGTTGTCGCTTCTAGTCCCGAAGACGATTTGTTTATGTTTCCGTTTCGTTTTAATACTGTACACACACACACACAACATGTATAATATATAATATATATGTAGAGAGAGAGAGAGTCGCGTGTTCTCGGCATATCCGACGATGAGTACCTAGCTATATATACCACGATGTTCAAGCGACCGTCATATCGAACCATCGAATCTGTAAAAACTGGTTTTCCGTACTGTACGATATTCGTCAATTATACCTACATAGGAACATATTATATGTATATAATATTATTTTAATACACACGTGTTGTGTTTTTCGTTTTAAAATATTATGCATTCAAAACTTATGATAATTATATACGACGAGTATAGGTCCGGAAAATATTGTTGAAATTACTTAAAACGGCAAGCGATTGTTATGATATTATATAAACGAATTTAAAATTTACCGCACCAAACGAAAACTTACAGTAGTGTCAGTAATAAAGATAATATGAAATTGTTTACGGGGAGATCCATTTTTGACGTTAGTCACTCATCTCTATATTATTATAATTAACTAAAACGATAACTTTTTTGAAAATATTTTACGTCGTTACAAATCAAATTTTATATATTGTATTCTTATGAATAACTGCATACATATTTATAAATGCATGTTTCGAAGCAGTATATTGTTAAGAACCTTTTCAACTTTATAGATCGAACACGATCTGTATTAAATACATTTTTGGATAATTACTCATTTAGTTATAAGTTATAACTTAAAAGTATTTGAAAATCTGAGGGCAATAACAAGACATATCCATATTTTGATAAAAATTAGTTTTTGATTGCACATTATCAAGATAAAAAACAGCATTAATTAAGAATGGTTTTACTTAAATTTGTTTACGGCTTTACGCTAATATACTTACTTATTCACGTTTTGAATAAAACGTTTCTTTCGCTCCAATGTAGGTTAAATACCTACTAACATAAACGCGTTAGAATTTAAGTTTGACGATGGTTGACGATACCAAGTTTTGCACCAAAACCGCATTTTTCTGACTCGTTTTGGCACAAAAAACAATACAGATACCGTAACATTGAAATTTTTTTTTTATTAATTGGCATATTAAATAGTATATGAATACGTGTATAACTCGATTTAAAACAAAATTAGCGTTTTGAATTGTAACTAATACCTAAGAATTAACGACACAATTTTTAATTGGCTAAATATGTACATATACACAGCATTGCGTGTACCTTCACGAGACATAATTAATGTTAATGACGTTGGAAAAATATATTATTTTATCTCGATACAGAGTACCTATAAATATAAATACATAATTTCTTGGATCTTTATCATTCGTGAATAATGAATGTAGTATTATAATTTAGTACCGGTACTGGTAGATGGTAAGTTGTAGTAATTCATATTGGCATGATGATATTGTCTAAGACGTCTGTCTCTGAAATAGTCTATATATTTACAAAAATGAATTCAATGATATAATATTGGTCATTCTGTGTTTCAAAAACAGCTGCGATTAGTGGGTCGTATATGATCTATATTAATATTTATACCGGGCACGACAGAAACCTACGGGTGCCCACTAGAAATTCTGCCAAATAGGCGTCCAAACTAGGCCTTCGTGCCTACTCCCGGACATAGCGCCATACGAAAAATAAAAAAATAAAAATTATTCGTCTTGTATAATAAATTAATCAGAATCGACACTGATAAAGTGATAAGGAATTATATGATAAGCATAATATAGGCTGGACATCTTTGATAAAGTGATTTGCCATTTAATTTTTTTTTTTTAGAGGAGAATCATTATGACCATCATTATACCAAAATAGGTAAAACATTTTATATTTATTATCTTCCTCCAAAAACAAAAAATTTCCGCTAATTATTGTTATCATTTTACAGTGTCCTGTTTACATTATCTGCATATATTATGCAGTTATGGGTGTCGTATACTTTTGTTTGTTTATTTTTTTAAAAGAATTATAGGATGAGACGTATCTTATCACAACCGCTATCCACAGTGCGTTTCTTGTTTGTTTATTTTTATGCTTCGTTCGTATAGCTATTATTATAATTTCGAAATAATTTTAAAAAAACAGTGATAATACTCGACCCGTCGCTGGGTATATATATATGGAATGAATATGTTATATAGTCATACGACGACGGCGACGTATAACAATATAATATTATAATATATTCTCCGCTAGAACTGTGTGCATTGTGTAGGTACAATATACATTATACATATAAGTGGCTATAACAATCAATAATTATTCATTTTATTAGGTAAATTATTATTTAAAATTTCAATTCCGCGTGCACCGCCGCTGCAGGAGCAGAAGGAGCTGCAGGATTCATCTAATGAACTCTGCCTACGTATTATTACCGTCATCGCCGCCGTCGGATTCGTTAACGATATCAACTGTGGGGTCCATTTCTACGGCCCCCCGATTTTGTTCTTGTGATATCTCCGGGAATAGTTGTGCACAAACGACCGGACTTCGTGCACATTCGTGCACAAACGATGCACAAACGATCTGCCCAAACAGAATTCAAAAATTCCAAATCGGGGGGGCTGCCGTTTCTACGGCCCCCCGAATTTGATTTAGGGATAATCCCCCCTGTATTTGTGCACAAACGACGGGACTTCGTGCACATTCGTGCACAAACGATCTGTCAAAACAGAATTCAAAAATTCCAAATCGGGGGGGCCGTAGAAATGTACCCTCAACTGTCCACCGGCCATTGAAATCATTAACGAAAAACTAGTTCGTAAAATATAATATAGATATTATTATTATGTATAGGAAATAGCGGTGAATTTCATATTCCGAAGCACAAAAAATACAATATCAGATGTATAATATATTGGTAGTGCTCGAGTACCTATATATATACAATATACGTTATAAACACGATACTATCAAACCGGTCACACGCAGTAAAGGTACTGCTGCATTGTACGCATGTTACATTATTACTATATCGTTTATTATTTCTTAAACGTTTCCATTTTCGTCGAGCCACGGTAATATGTTATATTAAGTTTATAAGTATATATATATTTGAAAAAAAATGCATACATACCTTAAATATATTTAATATACCTACAAGTATATATATATATATATATATATATATATATATATATATATATATATATATTATATAATATATTATATATTTAGATGCGCGCACGAGGTGTCCTTCGTTAAGCTTTCTCTCTTTTATAATATGTACCCATCGTATCCATAGATGTTTAAGTCGCCCGCGGGTACCCATTTGATTTTTACGAATTGTTATCCGCTTGTTTTTTTTTTATGAAAAAAATTCGGAAAAATGTTTGTTTACGAAACATTACGCGAGCGGTGTCGAAAAAACGTTGTGTTTTGGCAAACACGTGATTCTAATGTATTAAAAATTAATTAATGTTAAAATTATTATTGTGTTTTTTTGGATTGCAACACGCGGTACGCATGCGGTTCTCATCGAAGTATGCAAAATGATTTTTTTCAATTTTTACACAATTTATTCGTGCTCGTTTTTTTAGTCATTCACAATTTTGGTGACAGAGTTTTTACTTCTGTATTTTTCTAGTCTTATACACCTCGAACATGACTTAATAAAAATTCAAGGGGCGAGAAAAAATTCGAATTGTTGAGGTCTTCGAGTTGTCGAGATGTTTAACATAATTTAAATAATTTGTGATGTTAATATAATATCAGCTACTCGTAAGCATTTTGGCTCTATACCCCCCCCCCCTGCACTGGTCTAAAATCATCTTAAATATGTATTATTGATTCTTTATTATTAAAATATCATTAATAATAATTTGATTGGTCCAAATATAATAGCTATGTGATCTGTTTTTTATTTATAAAAAATTAATGTTTTTATTTATTTTTTGGGCATATAAATAAATCGAAATCGCGATTCGTCATCTTAAAAATCAAATAACAAAATCACCAGCTTATTTCGTCACTTCGCATATTTTCACGGACTCATCGCATATATACGTTCTAACGCGACATAATATTATAGCAATCGTAATAATTACCTAGTCTCTTCGTAGTTTGTATAATAATAATAATAATATATACCTGTTATAAAAAAAATACTTATCGTGTATATAGTCCAAGTGCCAATATATAATAACATACACTTTGATATAGGTTGGTGCACGATTGGAGGGGGAGGGAGCGAGGGAGCTTATAGTCGTCGTCGTGTGAGAGCTGAACGTGTGTGTGTAAGTCGTTATCTGTACACAGCCATCTCTGTCGGAGTGAAAGCCAACGACGATATAGTAATATGTACGACCCGTGTCGGATTGTCGCCATCATGCCCGAAAACGCATCGGTGCAGCGGAGGCGGTGGGAGCTGGGAGAGACTGCTGACCGAGTATGTGGTAACAAAAAAATGACGATGAGCCAGGACGGCCGGGGATGTATATATTATTATTATTATGTAGTTGGCACCCACATTATTATTATTTTAAATCGCCGCCGCCCGTCTTCGGCTGGATTCGGTGGGTTCGAGGACTTGGTGCGGGAGATGTTTATCTGAGTCCTTTTTACGCGGGACGGGTCCGGAAAGGTGTCTGGACGGCAAATATAATAATAATAATAATATTGTAATCGTCATCGGCGGTTTAATATAAAAATATTATTATAATACACATTATGACGAACGGCGTGCACATAGACCCGCTCGATCTTTGGGTGGAACAGGATGAGAAGGAGGTGGAGGAGTAGGAGGCGGCGGAATTTTTCCACCCGTCGTCATCGCTGCAGTGCGTATACGCATATTATTATATAGGTGTTCGTTATTTTTCCTCATTGTATCGCGTGTATTAAATATTATTTTACCGTCCTAACCCAACCTAGCTATCTGTACGTTTTCACGTGATGACGAGACGCCGTAGGTACTTACATTCATAATATATAATAATATTGTATATACTATGTACGAACGATAGCGCGCCAAAGAAGCAAATGTCGTCGTCATAATAAAAAATAGAATGAGCCAACGAGGAAAGAAAAAAAAAATATTAGTATATGAAAAAAACAACTGACGCGCAGACCTCTGTGGGACGATGGCGTTCGGGACGAGGCCATCTCCTAATCCGACGGATTATATATTTTATTATATTATTTATATTATATTATGTTATATTATACTCCGCGGGAGCCTTTCAAACGAGCGTTTTTTCTAGCAGTGCGTTGCGTGAAAGCGTCGTCGACCCCCCCTCCCCGCCCCACCAAACAATAGCCAAAACAATAACAGTAATATAACGATGATAATAATGTTTCGCTCTGGCAAAGGGGTGAGTGATGTGCAGCGTGATTAAACGGCTGAAAACGTTTCGTATAATAATCTTGTAAGGTAAAAAAACAAAAAGTTGAGCGTCATCTGTCATCTACATTAATATTATAACAGCATATAATATTATGTTTAGGTATCTCCTACCTACGAATCACCCTGACGGAAAAACTGCAGCACCTTACGATGTATGTATATCATATAATATGATTATTCAGATTATTAATTAATACCATTATTATAGTTTATTATAATCATAAACGTGCGCTGTCTTTATAGATCTTTTCGACACGACCCAATTATTATAAAATCCGTGTTAAAATATAATATATTATTATCATTATATTACCATATGGAATATATTATGTTGCACGTGTAGTGTCGACTTATTTGTACATTACGGTATTATTTAACTCTGTTTTTTAACGTGTGAATTTATTTTTGTGACCATAGACCTTATATTGTATAATATACGAAGTCCGCGCTCATTAGGTACCTTATCATTATATATCTTTAGATATTTTTCAAACGTATATAATGAAAAAAATCACAGCATTTCCTCGGTATAGATGATCACGGTCGAAAGTCGGTTTACAGTTCGACCGATCCATTTGAAAATAATATTGTACCATTTTATTTTAATAAGATGAATATACGTCATAGTTTTTGAGCGTATACATCTATATTGTAATATTTTGGTTAAAGTTCTACCTGCAGCAATATATGATATGATGATGCTTATTAGGACGTGTGCCTATAATATATATAAAAATATAATATGATGTTAAAAATTGTTTATGAATTTTATTTATTTACTTGGCCAAGGCTGTTGTACAGGTGTCACTCCCCCTCAAAAAAAAAAAAGTCCTAGTAGGTTTAGGTACAGGCGGTTATAGCTCTGGTACTAAAAAACGGCGTGCACACAAACACACTGTGGCACACGTGAACAAAATTAAAACGCATCACCTTGAGGTGACTATCTCGAAGTGCACCGCGACGCCAGTCGCCTGCACCAACCGGTTATACCCGATACGCGCCGCTGCCGATCGGTTTTGCAACGTACACACATACGCAATATTTGTGCATGTGTGTGTGTTGTGATGTCGGCGGCCTACAATAATTTTGCAATTTAATTGCAATTTTTTTTTTTTTTTTGTCCAATTTTAATCTTCCCACGGGCTATTTTTTGCGTGTGTACAACAGCGTGCGCATTTACGTGTACACTGCATATTATATACGTGCCACGGTCGAACGCACGTTGGTAAGAAGCCAAAAAAAAAATAATAATAATAATAAATAAATATAGAAGAAGAAGAAATATAAAAAGACCCGATCGCGCGGCGGCGGTGGCGTCGTCGTCATCGTCTGAAGGTATTTGCCTTTTAAGGGGGTTGGCCCCGTCGTAGTGTGTGTACTTATCTCTTGAAAACTATATACATATAGTGCGTACTGCAGTGGTGCTTGGGGCTATACACCGTGGTTCGACCACTCCACGATGACGCGAACACTGCCGACGTCGTCGTGTCCGGACGGGTTCGGCAGAGTCATCGTCGCCTTGTCATAATAATAATAATAATGTATTATATTATCGTTCATGTGTGTTCTTGCAGTAGGAGGTTAAAAACCCGACGAGTGCTATACCGCTGGCTGAAACAGCTCTTCAAGTTCGAAAATCGTTTGTGTACCTATATATAGGTCCTATCCGCTTTCGGGTGTTGTGTGTGCGTGCGAGTGTGCAGACTAGTCGCCGCAGCAGGGTTACGCACTCATATAAAATTTAATTTTTTTCCACATCATTCAGCCAGGTGACTAATTTTTTTTAACGCATCAATTTTAGGTAGGTACACGCGTTATGTGTGAGCAAGAGTTATTATATATTCACTCACTCTTTTATTTTGCTTAAGTGTGCAATGATAATAATAACAAAAATATACTTCTGAGTGTATACAATCATTAGTGATCGTCGTTATTATATAGTGCAAACACTATGAAATCGAATGATGAAATGAAAAATTTACTTCAGCTCGTTGAAAGACCACAAATGTGTAGGCACAAATCTATTAAAATTTCAGACTATGTAATATTATAAGCATTGACGTGAGTATAGTGAGGGGGACTCTCACCTTACACGTATTTTCTTATAGCTAAGCCCTCTTAGCCTCCACTGCGATTTTCGTCTTTGGAAAATACGGTGATATGTAATTAATAATTATCTACTATATATTATTCTATTTTCTAACTCGCCTTGTTCACGTGATGCGTATAGTGCGCGTAATATGTATTACAGTAATCCACTGACGGTGACAATTAATTTTATTTCGCATATAGATATTTGAATACGCAAGACCATAAAAATCGTCAACGAATTACGTCTTAAGTCCTGACCTAGCCGTAATAGTAGTGAGAGTTTGTGAAAAATATTAATAAGAGTGCAGCTGAACAACTCTGACCTTGGAAAATAGCTCTGAATATATATAGGTAGTGTAATGATTCATATTCTTTACTGGATACAAAGATTTTTGTATTTTTATATACGAAAAGATTGATGCCATTCAAGTACGTCGATCGCATTCAGCTGTTATCGTTCACCGTCGCATTTAATTTTATTTCACGTATAAAACGCGCCAAATAAATAGGTACTATTTGACTATAATATAGTATACTTTTTATACTTCTAGACTAGAAGGCTGGTCACCAGTTACCGCTCAAAAATCGTCAACGTTCTAAAGTATCCTAAACAGGCAACGAGCAGCCAATAAGTTGTACCTACGCGAGTTAACGTGCAGAATTTGTGGAAAAAAATTTTAAAACTGCAGCTGAACAATTGTGACCATACAACATATTATAAAGTATAATATAGATTTCGTATTGGTACGTCGCCGTGTCTCATAATATTTACATAGGTATAATAATATACCGACGAGTCAAGTACGTCGAGTGCATTAGCTTTAGCTATTATAATATATTATTATTATTTCTGTATATATATATATATATATATATCGTGCTGTGTTCTAACCGTAAATAGCGACTGCGTTTCCGCATACTCAAATCTATATATATTATATCGGTGTATTGTAATATGCTTAACATTATATTGTGTGTGGATAAATATATATATATATATATATTATAATATTTACAACAAAAACAACTACTGCCATACTACTACTACAGCACAAACGACGGCAGCGTGTGTTAAACGTGTGAAAAATTTAAATAACACGTTCGGTGCGCGTCTGCAATATAATATGTATTAACGCATAATATATGTTTAAGCAGTACCTATATAATATAACGGTTCATAATCAGCTAATAAAATACACGCGCGTTGTTCCCGGTAATTATTGACCATTACCATAATATACCTAGGTACCTATAACAACACATAACATCATTAACTCGTAAAATTATCTCGTGTATATAAAATATTGTTCATCTGTTTTATGGGTTATACAGCAGCTAGCTAGCAGAACAACGAGGTGGTCGTATTAAGAACATTGTTGCGACACTGGTGCACCATATTATAATGGTCGGTTATAACAACAACAACAATAATATCATAGAAATCTGCGTGTCTCGCGCCGATTAATCGTCAGCTACCTATACGATAGAGGTAGGGAAAATGTGTCCAATGCGGCCACCCTAAGGTTCAACACATGCAGTGTCACATTTTAGGATTTAATTTTTTTTATGAAACTTTCAAGATTGTCTAGTTGATATTTTCAGGAATCATAATTTCCAATCAGAAACAATTTTAAACAAATAAATAAATAGTTATTGTCATTTTTTTTTAAAAGTACAAAATTATTCACTTTGCCCACCTAGGTGTTCAAAGTGGTCAGCCCATGTCCACTTTGAGTTTTGACTGCCGGTTTAAAATTTCTATTATTATTCATTATTTTATAATATTTTCATAAATGTATGTAACATGTATATAATATAACTTATATTGTATTCTCACAACAACTTTTCTTTGATAAATAAGTAACTTCATTTCAAGCTTTGTGTTTCTTATTAATTTTTTTATAATTAATTAATACATTAGTCAAACTTGGTATTTTTTTGGTGAGTAACAAAGCTGTTTTATAAAATAAACATATTATTAACCTTATTAAGCTTTTGAAAACAAATAAACAAATAAACGAATAATATTTGATACATAAATCATAGTAGTGACCACTTTGCCCTTTTAATAATGTTTAATTTACTATTTAAAAAATAATAATCATATTAACTAATTAAACTTAAGCTAATTCTATGACATATAAAAACTTATGTAGATTTAAAAAAAAAATAATTCGGGTATATTAATTATTATGATCATAAAATATAATTATTTATTCAGAGCACATATTTTAGATCAACAGCATCGAAAAATGAAATTTTTTTTAAACGAAAAAGATAAATGTTTCTGTCAATAGTGGTTTATCAGTCGATAAATATGATAACAATGAACCAACCCACGTGATGAAACCAGCTGTTTATTTATTAATCACAGAATAATAAGACATGACCACTTTACCCGCTATGGCCACTTTGTACACGTTTCCCCTAAGTATACATATTATACGATGGTCGACTTGAACTTGAAATCGCTCGTGATGGTTACCCACAATAATATTAAATCCAGCAGTGTAATATAGCGGTAGGTATGTATATTATAGCGTTATTATGATTACATATTATCGTCGTTGACGGGAACAAACCTACTTTATATAGGTACGTGCCAACATTTATGATTTTGAGGTTTTAATTTCAGAAACAAAAATAAGGTGTTTATTGATAAAATTTCTTACGTGCTATTTGCATTGTATAGAATTATTGAAAAATATTCTCCTATGTGGAGGTACCTAAAATAAATCGTAATAAAACGTCTATGGAATATTTCCATCGCAGAAAAATCCTTCTATGTGTTATCCCAGCTATAAACCGTTTATGAACAAAAGCTCCTATGTGATTTTTTTAAAAAAAATGTTTTCAATGTTTTTTGAACACTAAATTTTTTTTTTACATATTATAGATTAGTTCCCCTCAACGACGTTATATTATGGAAATAATTAGTGTGATCATTAACTCATATAATATTATTTTCAATCGGATTCAAAACAAATATTATTTTCGGATAATATTATGATATTTGTGTTAACTGTTTTCAATTGATTCGTAGGTCTCTACAATAAAGTAATGCTTGCGATGAAAACGGTTTTAGTTCGGACGATTTTAGTTCCTATTGTGGCCGCAGCAGTGTTTTTCCTTTTCTGCGCGCATTAATCAACCATTTTACGTCGTAATTATTATTGTACAACAATAATAATAATAATACGGTAACAAAAATTGAAAAATATTTGTTGGAACGACATTAGTACTGGCCATGTCATATAATATGTTTTAATGCAATTTTTTCCAACCTGTGGGGGTGGCGGAGGCGGCGCATTGTTAGAGAGATGCAAAGAGTGCGAAAGAAGTGTTGTACGAAACAAAATTATTTGTTTTTTACAATGCAATGAAAAATGAATAACGACCGGTTATCGAGTATTGCGCTAAAGATTACGAGCTAATTATTTATGTGCTATTATTTACTATTATTTATATTTTATGATAATCTATTATTATATACAGTTACCTGTTGATTGATTATTCCGTTATGATATATTTACTATTATTTATATTTTTTTCTAAACAACTTTCATCATTAAAGAAGATGTTGGAAACCATTGTTTTAAATTGTTATTGCGATCTAATATAATAGACTGATACACAATTTGTGTATATAGTTTTATATTATTTTGGCTATTTAATTAATTGTGCATTCTTTTTTTTTTATATGTATATAAGCTAAAGGTGAGACGTTACAACCTATACTGTAGTATTATAGCAAACCAAAGTGTATTTATATATCTTAGAATAAATAATACGACGAAGGTTTTCGTGAATACATTTTATAATGTTACGTGTTCGAGTTATTTTTAATATAGTGTTGTACCTGTACATAATATTATAATCAGAGATAGGTATTATGTTTGTCCAATTCTTTTCTCTTGCGTTTCGCTAATCCGACAGAATACTATAGACGGAGGAGGTTTAATGTCTTTCGGTATAATATTCGTTGACCATCATGCACACACCTATATATATATATATATATATATATATATGTAATACTATAATAAAGTATATATTATACATTTATAAAAGTACATATTTTATTTTTTATTCAAGTTGGCGATTTTCGAAAATCTACAATGATTACTTCATACATATATATATATGTGTGTGTGTGTGTGTGAAGCGCCGGTGTGGCGCTGTTGCGTACACATCAGTGATTAGAGTGGGTAAGATAACTTGAGTTTATTTATTTTATTTTTTTTGTTTTGTCTTGTCGTCCAACAATATTAATTACGCACGTGTAGGTACTACGACGATCGCGTAACGTAAAAAACAGTTTAATAATAATAATATTATTATTATTATTATTTTATTATTAATATCGTCATCGTCTTCATCGCCGGAGTACCTACCTATAGAATAGGTATAGCATATACCTATGGCAGCAGCTAGCAAAAACACACGAGGTCGCAACAATAATATACGATCGCTTATATGATGATTGCCTCACACTGCTTTAGGTACATGCTAGCACATTATAAACTTAAAAAAAAACACACACACGCTGTATACGTACTACGTAGGTATATATATGTATAGGTACCCAACACGCGTCGACGGGCTCGTCGGAATGGACTCGGCGGAAACGCTGCTGTTACAGTGGTTGAGTTATTGCAATATTTTACCTTTTGTTGCAACTATAGGATTTATTACTAAATAATAATAATATTGTTAGCAACAAGTTACGCAGTGTTGTGCGCACGCGGTGTTTGAGACACATTTTGTTTTTTTAGTGCAATAATATAGGTTCGATTCACATCCAGTTGTTGTTTCGATAGAAAAACGTCATTTACTGTAAATCACAATTTTTTAAATAAATAATTATTAAAAAATGATTCTAATAATAATATATATGGTGTATTTTTCAAGGCATTAACATTAACAGTTTTATGAAAAGCGATTTGGCGTTGATGTTCACTTCAAACGTTGGGACAATTTTAATAAATTTGTCCTGCAGTTTTATGAAAAGTGTTTTGATGAAATCGTTTTATTCGGTATTCAGATAAAACTATACTAAACTTAAAAACTGGTGGAAGGGCATTTGATTTGTCGCAGTTGATATTATAGGTAAACCTCGACCCTCCAATATCTGCTGACACGGAGCATGGTTCTTTCTCCACATTTTCCTCTAAACATAGAGTGGAAACACAAAGATATAACTGAAAGGGCAACTCAAGTTAATTGGCTTTATCACCCAAAGGAATGAAACTATCAGTGCAGAGGAAAAAACATAACTTGGATCGCTTGAAACAAAAAAAATATTGATTTTGAGGTCAATGACGAATGTACCTATACCTATACCGAAGATGAACGTTGGCGCTAACCTCGTTTACTTCTTTTACTGAATATCGGATCCAAAATTATAATATGATATATATAGGTAGAATCCCGCAACACGTATGGTTCAGAAATTGTTTGTGTCGTGGAAAATCACGACTGTAGGAATATTCTAAGAATTCGGACGACGTGTAGGTACAGAATTAAAAATATTATCAATACCGAAAGATCGCGTTGAAGGTTTAAGGAATTGTCAAAAATTCAGTTGTCCTAGGCAACTTTGTTGTGGTGAACACGTCTTGTTTGATTATAGAACAAGTTTACATGGGTATTACTTACCTATGTATGTTTCGTAAGAGTGTTTTGAAAACTGGATTTTTAAAGTCCAAGGTTGTTGGATTACGTTTGTATTTCATACTTACGACCCGCCACCATGTTTAATGATTGTTTTTGTTTATTTTCTGATAATATTATAATGTAGGTAGGTATAGCTAAAAACCAGAAATTGTAACGGTAAACGTTTGCATCATTCAAAATGTTCTCATTTGCAGTATAATATGTTTCGTTTCTTATACGAAAATTCAACAGAAATATATCTTGATAATAAATTAGTCATCGTTGATACTCGGTATATAACTCCCATTTCTCACGAATATCCGCTCGTGTTTCAGGGATTCCCGTCAGACGACGTTTCCTGGAAAATCCACGAAATAAATACACGATAAAACGTGCGGATTTATAATGAATATGTACCTGTTATATCATTATCACACTATATAATTATTTGATTTACGAAAAGAGTAAAAAATTATTAAATATTTACTTTTTCGTGACGATTTATGTATTGCGGTACCCAACTAGTTTACCATAGTGTTCCAATGTTATAAAGTTGCAAACAAACACGTTAGCCAAGAAGGTGCCTAGAGCGATTTCCGATTTTTTCTTTGGTAAAATCTTAGCGTCGACGCAAACTGGCGATATATGTAAAATATTTTAGGCAGTTGCAATGGTAAAAATCCGACGACATACAAGCCGTCCTATAAATAGATCCAGTGGCGCCGAACCCTATGTTAAGGTCGGGCCTTGGCCCGACATATTTTGAAAATTTAGGATAGGGCCGCTTTATATTGATCATTTTCCCTTTCATGGTATGCCATTTTTGCCGATATTAAGATGTTGGGCCTCTTGAAATATTTTTCGCCCTACTAGATTTTTAGGACTTCGGCGCCACTGAATAGATCTCAAATGAAATCAACACTGCTGTAAGACTACGATCCTTGTGACGATATTGTACGCGTATAACCCAAATAAATGCATATCATAATAATATTTTGTAAATATTCACACTTTATTCCAATAATTTAGAAATATAATACACCTTAACCGAATTGGCAAAATACACTTTGCAATCATTGGCGATCGTCGACACATGCGATACTATATAAAACAAATTATACTAGTTTTTTCAAACAATTATATAACCGGTTTTCACATTTTTAGCACATATTATTCACATATTATTTTTTTAAAGTGTCACATACCAGTTACACACACGTGTACCTAACCTTACACGGAGATATTATATTTAAGATTCGATAATCCGTTAAAGGTTATAAATATGCAACAAATTTTTAAAATGTCTAAATTATAATTGAAAAACTTCATAAATGTTCCAACAGATATTATGATAATATTAATATCGATCGTTGTTGCATTTATGTCATCCCCGAAAATCGAGGCAATATACACTGATAACATTATGAAAACAAAATAATAATACGCATTAATTAATATAAATGTAATACTGCAACAATAATAAATGTAATGTAATACATATATGTGTAATTATAGTGCATAATAATGTCAGAGTGTAAAACGTAAACATACGAATATAGTAATAATAATTAAGCATTATAATTTTCACGCGTTCGATTAAATGGCACACCGCTGTATAGTGCATATTATGCGTTTTAATATTGTATCTACGCGATTTTTGCAATTTTATCTAATAAGCAAAAACATAAGTGACGATATGAAGAGTATTCAAGTCCGAATCACATACTGCACAATAATATTCGTACCGTGGACTATCACAATACAATATGTGTATTGCATATAACGTGCGGTTATTTCACATTATTGTTAGGTATGATGTTATTATTTATGCGTTTGGTAATTTAATTTTTGCCTCAGAGTATCAGCAATATATTTTCCTGGTCTGCTTCCCGAAACAAAATATTTTTTTTGCAAAATGTCGGTCCGTATATTATATTATACGGCCGCGCCCACAATAATAGTACATAAACGATATCATAATATTATAATAATGTTATACACGACTCGACGTGTGGTGTGTACGACGGCAGCAACAGCTCCGTGCTAACCGTTTAATTATCGCCGCACAAGCAATAATAATAACGATATTTTATCGATGATCTAGAGAGACGGTTCCATTAAAAAAAAATACATAATATATACGCACAATAATAATAACAAGTAAGTAACTCTTACATGCGCGTGCGCGCGCGGAATTCACGACGGACTGCAATAATAATTATGATACACAACATATTATATAGGTAATAATAACGATGGTGAAGATAGGTAATCGCGAGTGTACCTACACTGTATATGAACGCAACGACGAGCCGCTGAGGGCTATCGAAACTGGTATTACACACCATACCTTCAAGTGCAGCGCACTAATTGTACCAGAAAAATTATGGAGAAAAATAGAGAGAGAGATGAACTACATGAACACAAATCCGATTGCGTAATGTTATTTAATTATTTAAACGGCGACGTAAATCATAGGCGCCGACTCCGCGGGGGCAAAGGGGGCGATCGCCCCCGTACATTGATTTAACGGTGGCAAAAGTATTATTTCGCCCCCGTGCCCCGTTGTGTACAATAATAATTATTTGGTGAAAATACCAGATTATAACATGAAAATATTCATTAGAACATCGACGATTGTATATTTGTATATTACCTAAATATGATCTATAAATACTATAGATCGCTCGACGCTCACTACTATTTGGTTTTATATTTTGTCTAAAAATACATCTGTCATTTCAATTTTTCCCGAAATATAGAGACGGAACTGATTTTATTACCATTATAGTATATAAACTAAAAATTTTCAATTCAAATAATATTATTTATAAATTATAAACAAATATATTTATAGCATCCTAATGGAGTATTAAAATAGAGTTAAGGGACAATTTGGTAATTACTCCTCCCGGTAAGCAAACTACAGCATACTATAGAATTTTTTTTCACTTAATAGAAGAGTTTGCCCCCGCGCTAATATCTAAAAGTCGGCGCCTCTGACGTAAATAGATAATAATTTAATATTATATTATATAATGTTATAAGGACGAGGAAAACATAATAACATATCCCGTCTATATCATAAAGGAGGATAAACGGATCCGAGACGACGGCGGTAAAAAAAATAAAAAGAGTTTATCGGCGCCACCGCCGTCGATCGTGAACTTCGAGTCTATAATGTTATCATATGTACATGTTCAGACAGGTATTTATTATTCTGCACAATAATATTACAATAACAATAAAGATCTATGCTGGCCAACTACGATTTATCCGACAGATCGGTCGAAGGAGAATATTATAATATTATATAGTTAACGGGACGACAGTAATTCGTCGACCATTCGATCCGCACCCTTGTTTTTTTTTTTGCCAACGATTTGTGATTTTTAATTCTTTTTTTTTTAATTTTAGAATTTTTAAGCTGACTAAAATATTTTCAGATCCCAGAGTTTTTTTTTCATACTCTATAATCTCAAAATCCTATTGTCTTGCAGGCACGTGGTCTTATTGAAAATGTGAATTTTGGACGGATCTCTTTATATAGTGTCATCTACGCAATAAAACGAAACTATACTCGTGGCTTCTGCTAGGCAACGATGAATCGATCTCAGTCAAGACAAGTTGTTTTGTTTTGATCGTACTACCAGTAATCATCCATTCGCCCGTTGCAGTTCGAATGCACCGCGCTTGCGGGTGTATCGACAGTGCATTCCACGATATACTGCCGATGATGTATAGGTATAATAATGTATTATACGCATCCGTAGGCTACTATAACCTATGACAGTATACCTATACCTTCAATCATAACTGTCACGGCCGATCGCGAATAATATTGTTTATTTTTCGTGACGCGTATTAGATATTATTTTTGTCGATTACAAGTAATATCAAGATAATAGATTGGCATTTCAAGGACGAATGTGCAGTTATCCGCGTATATAGCTGGTAATGATATGCGCGTAAAACATTTATTTTTATCCGTGGTATCGAAATTATATAATATGTGTATAATTATTACCACATTATGACGATAGTCGGCCATATATATGAATGGGATTAAAAAATTCTGAACCACTACCATTATGTAGAATGTGATTCGAATCCTTGAAAAGAGGTCAATTTTTATCGACGATTTACAATCCTGCATTATAATGTCAAAAACATCGAAACTCCGTCGGAAATGTGCATAAAGAATTTCAAAATTTTCTCGGTGAAATTTTTTCGTTTTATTTTTATACGTCACTCGATATTATTGGAGTTTATTATTTTTTTTTTTTAGGAAGACGAGTACATCATCGAGGTCGTGTGGTTCGATATATTATGACGTATTATGTACTAAAGCGATATAATGGTTTTGCCAGTACCTACATCAAGTACATCATGTATTCATGTATATATTATTACTTATATGCATAATATATGTTTGAAGTTTGAAAGCGACGCGATTCAAAATAACGACCGCGGGTCTGAGCGGCTGAATTCGTGACGGTTTACGACGGATAAAAACGCGCGTGTCGATCGAAAAAACAAACAGACACGAAAAAAAAACACGAGAAAAAACGCATCGTCGTAAAAAAAAAATACAGAAAAAAACCTAACTGCGATATCACGAGCGTTCGCGCAGGACGAACGTAAACCGAAAAAAAAAATGTTCGGCGCGGGATCTCTCTGCACGACACGCGAATGTGACATCCTCGTTACGCGATTACCTATATATATATACGTTATAATATTGTGGACCCAAAATTAATCCTTTCTAATGAAAAAAAAATAAATAAAAAAATAGAGTACCTATACGCGCGCGACTTTGCGAGGAGTGAGAAAAAAGTGTTCTATAAAACATTTTTGCTGCATCTCGAGTCGGTGCGACGTATTTTTTATTTTTGCCCCTCCGCTTCTTTTCTTTTCGTCGTTCTAATATGTTTTTCCGGCAGATATACCTGCAGTACCAGGTCTATACCACGGCTATATGCCGCCCTGTATGATGGGTTATGTATATATATATATATATATAGAAGGTACCTTTTCATTTCAGTTGGACCGTGCCTACACACGGCTACACGCATTTATCTCCATCCCTCGAGCGTATATGATTCTATGCGCCGCGGTATATCGGAGAGGGACCGTCACTATATATTGCCCAGCGTGATACCCACTCTTTAGTTTTTTGTTTTCTGTTTCTATAAGCATCAGGAGATTACCACAAAAGAATATCAAATGCGATGAGTATGATGTATAGACACAAACACACACATGGGGGGATAAACTTCGTCGTATCGTGTGTGTGTGTGTGTGCGCGTGTGTAATATTTAAGCGCGCAACATCCGTCGCATAGAGCCGAGAATTGACCTAGTCAGGGGATGTAAAAGTCTGACGAGCGTTTGTTTTGTCGGTTAACAAGCGATTCGGAAAGAAAAACACACACACACGTTGCACCGGGGGGGTCGTGACTAGAACACAATTTTTTCTCTCTCTATCTGCCTATCCGCCGTCCGTCTCACGTGCTCTCTCTCTCTCTCTCTCTCTATACTTTTTTGACTGTAAAATTGTATAAACGTTATTATATTAATAGACTTTTCCACAAAATTATGATTTCAGTTTTTGTATACAGTAAAACTTCGGTAAAACGAAGCTTCAGTAAGACGGAAACTCCAATGATACGAACAATTCTTTTGTCCCGATTCAAATTCATAACGGATGTGAGCCCACCATCAAGTCGGAAACTCCGTTAAAACGGAAAAATTGGACGGTCCTTTGGCGAATCCGTCTTAACGAGGTTTTACTGTATTACGAGTAGTCATAAGAATTGTTTATAGATTCCATCTGATTTTAGAATCGATCCTTTTCACCAATATAAAATATAATCCTCATCGTATAATCTATGAAATCAGAACTTGTTTCTGTCATTTTAAAACGAATGTATATATATACATATAAAATGGAGGAATCTGCACTGTTTGATGGACGTCAAAATATCTCACGTTAAAAACATAATAATATATAACGCAATAATATTGTATTGATATGGATGTAACGATAATTATATGATATTATATATTATTATTATGTTCATCTAGCTTTCGGTTTTAGCAGATCATCTCACGTCGCGTTTCAAGTTTACAATAATATTACATACATTGAATTGTCATGAATAATGTTTGCGACAAATCCTACGAAAAAAAAACCACTGTGTTGTTCTGAGGAATGTCGTCGCCGCATATTACCTGTACATTATTGTTTTTATCTGTCAATCAATCATAAAAGACAAAACATCGTAAGCAATTGCCACACGTCTGCACGTAATATACGAAACGAACGGTACTTAGGTGCAAAGGTTTCGATTTTCCGCAAAGAAAATGTATGTCTTCGCAATTCAGTGCAAAATAAGATATAATATACTGTATTGTTATAAATTATAATATTTATTCTGTAATAACGATTGGTCTAACCCGACATGGTATAGCCATAGGTGCAAATAAGGAGGAACTGGTGGGCTAAGCCCCCTAAACTTTGTATAGCCCTACCCCCCTCCCCCCCAAAAAAACTAATATCATAAATACACCACATTATATAATAAGTGTCAATTAAGTGTCCAAAATAAACCTGAGCTTCAGCCCCCCTCCCACCAAAATCTCGGACACTATTTGTGCCTTATATGGATAATATGGTGCTAAGGTCTCAAACTCAAATCAGCAGCAGGTCATATATTTGTGGAATTGAATTGCGATAATATTACCAAGGGCAAGATGGTGCGTTTTTCCACGATTTACTGCAATATTATATCGTCCATTATGTCATACCGTTTAGAAATACCGAACATATTTTCAACGTTTTTAAATGACCTTTAACTTTCGAAATTTAAATGGTTTTTTTTTTTTTTAATAACTTTATAATTTAATGATTTTTACTATCTATACTTATATAACCAAAATTGAGCGAACCTCTGCAAGCGTCCTCTTCTAATGAGGTTCGTTGGTTTTGCAAAACATTTTCGTAGAGCTTTATTTTTATTTTTTGTTATTTTACTTCTTACTAAAAAATTATGATAAAAATAAAAAAAAAATATGTATTTCAATTATTAGTCTAGTTGAAAAAAAAAACAATGGTCGTATGGAATGATCGCGAGGGACGTCGGTCGCCGACCACTGTAGTCGAATTCGCACAGAAACGATGCCAAAGCGATGGGAGAAATTCGGGCGAGACCAATAGAAGACCTGCTGAGATAAAATATTTTAACGATCGCTTGCAGTAGCTGCAGGTATAAGGCATAATAATATGTCCCGTTCTCCGCAGAGATCGGTAGTCCTCGTCGACTCGTTGCAGGTATTTAACTATTTAAGAGCGTTTACATAACACAGGACAACGGCTGAATTATATTTAAATGTTACAAGTACGAATACGTATAATATGGGTAGGTCGTTGTTATTAGGTATGAGAGTACAGGCGGCAAAGATACGATATTATTCTTTTCTCTCGAGCCGCCATCGCACCGAGTTCTTTGTACTTCTATATATATATGCGTGTGGTACATATTGTGCGGGTACGTGCGACATGCGGTTAGGTCAGGTTCGAACCAGAGTCGGTAGCCCGGTTGTGGCGGCGGCGGCACAATCACCCGCGCACTGCAGCAGCAGCAGAGGCTGTGGAGACGGAGAAAAATCGTTATCACCTTAATTATTGTCGCACGGGCATAAATTTACTCGTCGTCTTTCTTTTGTCGGCTTCCGTCCTTTTGATGTCCCGCTTCGTACATTTTTTTTTTTTTTTTAAGAGTTTTCGAGACTAGGTACAAAAAGTTTTTGTACGTACGTTCGTATAATAATAATAATATGTATAACACGTGGTGAAAAGAGTAATAACAATTTATATGATGTCGTGTAATGAGTCGAGTCGGATGTACCGCACAAACAAGGCTACTGTTGTAGGCTATAACGCTGTAGGTAAGTCACGCGAGGGTAGCGATGATGGGAAAATGCCCGGTAAATATATTTTTGGAAACATTTATAGGTTAGGTTGTATTAATTACCCGGTATCTTGGAAATTTATGACTCCAAAAAAAAAAAAAAAACCCCGAGTAAGTAAGTGGATGTCGCTCTCCAGTATACAGTAGGTGACAAGTGGGTTTCTGCTATGGATGGTATTAAATTTGAATTCAATGATGTAATATCATTGTATACGAAAAACGATTCTGAGTGGAGACGGTTTATCAGTCTAGGATATTTTATACTATATTAATTATATTGTAATAATTTCAAAAAAAAAAAAACTTCGTCCGTAATTATTTAATATTATAAAATCGTGAAATCGTTCGTTTTTCTCCTTTAACCGCTTTTATTTCGAGTACCGTTTCGAAAATCGAAAAATGACCTCTCTAAAAAACCAGCTCAAAGAACATTACTTTTCAGAAAAGATGCTACACTTGATACTTTTGAGCAATTCTAGAGTGAGAAAAGTGTTTACAGAATAAAAAAGAAATAAACATCATTGTAAAACCAATACATTCCTCGCTCCGTTCAGAATCTAAAAAGAATAATAATTCAACATTCGTTTATCTAAAAATATAAATTTTATATTTATATTACATATTTTATCTAAAAATAATATGTAAGGTATCCACTCAATATGACTGTATGTGATAATAAATATGGTTAATATTAATGGTGATCCAATGGTCTATATAGTAAATAACCATAATTATAGCATGTCCATATAAAATATTTTAATTAAACATACATTTTAGGTTTGTGAGTTGACAAGAAAATCTTTTTTTTTTTCAAAAATTATAAATTAATAATAATGAAAAACAATCTTTTAAACCAAGAAAAATAAAATCTTCATAAGCTCACTGTTGTTATATATTATAAGAAAACATAATATACATTTTATGGAAAAAAATAATAAAACAGTTTTCTCCTGTGTATTAACGAAATTCAATAACAAATTATTAATAAACAAATTTAAAAAAATAATGTACCCAATCTCGAATGAGTAAATATGATAAAAATAAATTTCTTACCTGTCGGGTACTTGCCCACAGCCTATCACGCGAGGGTGACGAAGTCTTTGTTTCCGTCAAGACAATATCGTGTGCATTGCGCAAATCGATGACAGAATTTATAATGGATGTTTTATTCGATTGCCGAAAACGACGAGCTCACGAAGATTCATTATTGTTGGCAAGCTTTTCCGGGATTGTTATCGAGAAAAATTTACTGTGAATTTCCTATTTTTGACAACTCAAAACCATCAGACAAAAAATCCTTATCAAACCGTCCCCAATGTCAGAGCTTTAAAGCCACACAAACACAAATTAATAAATTTCGAACTCGACTAAGAAACTATAAAACATAATCACTTTCAAGGATAAAAGATTACATATAGGTAATAAATCGTTTGAATTTAAAGTCTAAGCCTATACTTAAAAAGCAAATACAATATTTCCATTGCAAATCATTATAATGCAATTCGCCACTATCGATGTTTAATATTTAATATAATTCATAATGATAAATATAATATCGTTCAAATTTTAGGTTCATATCGATATGCGACGCCAACCTGCACATGCAGACAATATTATGCTCTATGTTAACTAATTATGAATTCGACGGAGCAAAAAAATTTAGTTAATCAACAATATTATTAACCACGGAAGAAAAACAAAAGTATAGAACATAATATACAGCTGCGAGTTTTGGGTTAAGTTGAAAAAGAAAACCGGAAGAAAAAGTCATAATGAAAATAAAAACAAATAATATAATATATATATTATAGGTACAGACTCTGTACTACAGTGTCCCGTGAGGATTTACCCATTGCGATATCTCACGAAATAATTGAGATATCAAAATTCTGGTTTTATAATAAGATTCACAGGGATAAGAACTACAATTATTTTATTTTAAATTTATTTTAATGTTTTTGTCAAAAATTTAAAAAATATATTTTTTTATTCAATTATTTCGAAAAAAAAATTAAAGATAGCCGTTTTTATCTTTCTGAAAATATTGACGTTTCAACATTTTATTTTTATTAATTTCCTGATTTTTAATATTTTTTCTAGTTCGCACGGCGCGACGGGTCACATGTTTGATAATATTACGGTGTTAAATTATTCGCAATTTTTCTCGAAACTAAAAAAGATTATTTACAAATCAGAAATTTAATGAAAATAGAATTTTTAATCTTCAATATTTTCAAAAAAATAAACTCTAAAAATGGCTATCTTAAATATTTTTTTAGAATAATTAAATAAAAAAATATATTTTTAACTTTTTTACCAAAACATTGAAATAAATTAAAATATAAAATAATTGTAGTTCTTATCCCCGTGAGTCTTATTACAAAACCAGAATTTCGATATCACCATAATTTCGGGAGATATCGCAAAGGCTAGTTAATTTCGAACAATATAAAAAGTAATCCGAAATTTGATACCCAATCCCAATAAACATTATTATGATATTGAAAACTTGGACATATTTAACATTAACAGATAAGTGATAACCACCACATTAATAGAGGAACACACTGAGATGTTCTATAGATATTATACATCTTTACGGATTTTCTATTAAAATATCGTATTTTAAATTTCAAAGAAATTCGAAAAATTTCATGATATCGCAGTCGGAATCGAGAATAATAGGTAAAAATACTAAGGTAGGTTTGGGTTAATAATAATAATAATATCAGCTTGCAGGTCTCATAGACCGTTTAAATAATTTACAGTCTTGTTTTTTAAGATACCTATCTCATATGCGTTTGATATTGGACGTTTTGTAATGGAATTCGCCATAAAATTAAATAGGTATGCACAATTAACTCACTCTCCTACAGAATTCAATTTAATGATGTGATACTATTTATTTTTTTAGATTTAAAATTGTTGTATTTGGTTTTAATGGGTCTACAGTAGTCGTATGTTCCGGGTTTTTAGTAGTCTCAAATTTTGTTGAAATGAGTGTAAAATATTGAATTTTGAATACCTATATTATAGGTACCTTCTACTCTTATTGGTCACAGGTAATTATAATAGTTTTCATGGATCGATTAGTCGATTTGACGATTATTGTTGACTTATCGACTGCACTGATAAATAATGTACAAAGACACTCATCGTCATAGTATATCAGATGTCACAACAGGGTAGTTAAATATATACGTCTTAAACAACTCATCTATAACCTCTTTGTTCATTCGTAAGTCACCATTTAAATGGGCGTCAATAAGACATATTTTTTAGGCATATTATGTCAAACGTCGCGGACAATAGTCTTATTGTTTAACGTATATACCTTATAATACTCATCTCATGAGTTTGGGAGTGATTCTCTGTAAAGGAATTTGTCATGAAATTAAATTATGTGCAACTCACTCTCCTCCAGGAGTAAATTTAATGATGTGGGTACCATTTATTTTTTAAATTTAAAATTGTTGTATAACACGCTATCTGTTTTGAATTTTACAGGCTAAAGGTATGTTCTTCGGTTCCCAATTTTTACACCAAGAATCGAGACTGCGTACTTTTTTTTCTGCTCACAGATTATTATTATTATTATTGTTTGGTCTTGATATGGGTCAACAACTATACAAGTCGTATATTATGCTCTGGATTTTTAATACGGCCATGGCGATTTCAAATCTTGTCGAAGTGAGTGTATTGAATCTCGAAAATTAAAACGTCACCTACTCTTGTAATTTATTGGTCTCGAAAAACTATTAGTTTTCGGGGATCGATTGTAATCGAAAAATCGATTACTGCAGTCGATCAATATTGATTATACTGCGACACTCGTCATCGTGATATCATATATTAGACACGTCATCGGATTTCTTAAACAACTCGTTAAACACGATTGCCAATTAAATGTAAAACGGCAGTTGATAAAACACACAATATTATATTATTAATTATCAGGCATATTACATCAAACGTCGTCGCGCATTATATTATTAGAGTATTCAGTATATATAGCTAACCTACGCATTATTTAAAATACGCAGTTTGACTGCGGTATAAACGGCGTGTGGTATACTATATGTACAGATATATATAGGTACCTTTATTTGTTTTCGAACTCGCGAGCAGTATAAATGTAGGTCCGCATAGAAAATTAAGACACATGTATACATGTATAACATAATATATACCTACGCACAATACGAGTGTGCATGATATGTAAATGGCTTTTATTTTTATTTTTTTTCCTAACGTATAACTATTAAAACGGAAGAATGCTATTGTCATATTATATTTAGGCACTTGTAGTATATATAGTATACAACCATCATGTAATGTCGTCATCAAAACTAATGACTCTATTTCACCTCTGAAACTCGTGTGTAGGTACGCGTTTTATACGTTATGCATATACACGCACACACACACACACACACACACATACTTACAACGTATTTAACCAACGTATTCACCATTAAAATTATCTTTTATAACCAGCTTTCAAAATAGCTATTTTGAAATATTCAAAAAAAAAAAAAAATTGAAGCAAATTTAAAAACGTTCGTTTTCAATTGATCTCAAGATATAAAAATTTAAAAATGTATGCTGTAAATAATTATAACTACATTTTAGTTTTGCTTTTAAACACTGATCGTTACAAAAGTTATTGCATCAGTCAGTTGTTGTTACTGTTACACCCTGTATATATGTTAAGTCGTTAAGTGTGTATATAAATAAAATATGTAGGTAAGTATATAACAATAATCTACATTTGAAACGCGAAAATAATATAAACGCTTACATTAAGTATACCCATACGTTTAGTGCAATGTTAATAAAACCAAAATTTACCACCGTCTCAGTTCACTATTAAGTAATAAGTATACAGGGCGTAACAAACAGAGAGATAAAACTGTCTAATGTCTATAGTTAAACGAAAAATTATGAACATTTTATGAATACACTTAAATAATTTAAGATAAGTGTTATGTCTGGAAATTCCTAAAAAAATTGATTAAGTTTAAAATTAATTTGCATGATATAGGTAAAGAAATGTTGGTATTTATTATTCAATAAAATCGTAAAAAACAATCTACCGCTTGAACCAAACGAACGTTTTTATTTATGGCACCACTTAGATTTAAAATTTGAATGTTTTTAATTTTTATAATCATCAATGTGATTTAATTCGATTGAAATATTTAATTTTCCGTACCTATCAAAAGATAAAAATATAAAATTATTGTTTACACTACCTACTATATTATAATACTGTAGCGTCAATAAATTTTAAATAAATATATAAATACCTAGTTAAAAATATCGATTATAGAACAAAAGATTTTTTTATTTTTTTATTTTTTCATGCAATTCTGTAACAACTTTTACAATAGCCACTGCAGCAGATAATGATATTTGTTTTTTTCTATTATGATATTATATTGTTCACGTTAGTAATAGTAATAATAATAAGCCATTTCCGCTTGAATCACAATGCATATAGCTTAACTACTTGTTGTTCATAAAACTTACGAAAACCTATGCGGTTGTAAAAAGTCATAGGTACTTATGTTGGCTATTCGTTTGTTCTAGTAAACAGACGTTTATTGGCACCGCCGTGTCTATCTTTCCATTTACCTAAACATCGGACACTTTGCAGACGACGTAGAAAACACCAACCCCCTCTCCGTCCACCGAAAGTGCCATTTTGTTTCCAATGTTTAAGCTGTATAATAGTTTAAATACATTTTTTGAGTTTCTTAGTCATTTTTGCATTTTTTCAAGGACATTTTATTAGATATTTCAAGACCCCAGCCCAGCCCTAATTATGTGTCTCTGCAGTTTGGTTGTTGTAGAGAGTACCTCGCCAAAGTGCATTTCGTTTTTTCTTTATTTTGTAAGAATCTTGAAAGATGTTTGTCACAGTTTTATCATAATTATTTTTTTTTTTTATCTAAAGCCTCGGCGTCTATTGCCATTGGCATAGGTACAAGGAGTTTGAGGTTGACAATTTTTAAGAATACAGTATTTACATGTTATACAAACAAGAACAGATCATAATAAACTGTCTATAACATTGGTTCTAATCAAAGAGGTCATCGTGTGACCTATGGTATCTGGTTGGAGAGCTTCCGACATGATGATAATTCGATATTCCAGCTTCTCGTTTAGAAACGCATTCGGATACAATGTGTTTGATTGATATAGGATCGAATGTACACCGCAACTGGCGCACATTGGTAGGTCTTCTCGCTTCATCAAGTATTGGCGTGTTAGCGACGTGTTATTATACGCGTTCGATTTCTCCCGCGCGTCTTCCTCGAGAAGTCCGGTGTGGAGAGGGCCATGCGTGGATGGTATTTTAGATTTCGTTTAGTTTTGAGGTACATACCTCGTTTCCACGCCCTTAACAGTGTATTGTTTGAGATTGTTTTTGATGTGGACGGTGAAGCTATTTTAGTCTAATGGCATCAGCGCGCCGAGGTAATTGCTTGACGAGCTTTGTCGTCAGCTCTTTCGTTTCCCGACATTTGGTTTTGGCTAGGGATCCAAATCAAGGCGATTGCAGAATAGCCGTCGATCCGAGTAACGACGTTGAGTTGACTATGTATTTTCCCGGTGATCTCGTTTGGGTCGGAGATGTTTTCAATATTCTACAACGCACACTTAGTGAGTCGTTTAGGAATTAGGATTATTGATTTGTATATATACGTTTTTTTTTACGTGGGGCCCAAGGCAAAGGAAATCGCCACTGCCTCAGTTGTGGAGCTAAATTTGGATAATAATATAATATCATAAACACGTATATTATATGTGCACGCGTGTATCCAATGTATGCCGAAATGGACGCGAGAGTACACAAAATATTACCTACAACTACTATATATAGGTACCTGTGCATAATACACACCCATCATAAAACAGATATACCACGGTTACCTAGGTACATATTATATGGTGGTAATTCGCCGCGTCGATAATGCGACACGTAAATATCACGGTCAATTATCCCATTCCGGGTCTTAGCCGAGTTTAGTAGTTTAGTTTGACGCACTCATGAATTCTATGCACCCCTTCGTCGGACAAACGTCAAGTGAAAACTCTTTATAACGAAACTCGTTACAACGAAAAACTCTATATTACGTAAATAACATTAAGTTAACTTAAAATGGTTGGTTTGATTTAAAACCTATTAAAATCTCTATTACGAAAACTCTCAATAACGAGAGAAATCACATGGTCCCTTTAAAATTCGTCATAGAGAGGCTTCACCGTATTTGCAGACCTCAGGACTAAGCCCCGCGGAGAATGCCAAAAAAAAAAATAAAAAAAATATCGATATAAATTCGGCGCGACAATTTAAGGGCTTTGATCTCGTGCGCATGTAGTGTCAGCCCTGTCCCAAAGCTCCGTCAGCAAAAACGCGGTCGTCACGAAAATTTTTCCCGTCAAAACTCGTTTCGAACTGAATTTCTTTTAATTTATAATAATAATTAATAATTATACAATTTATTATATTATTATGCTAGATAATATTATATATCTATGTTCTTCTTTTTTTTTTTATCGTCGTCGTCGTTTTTCTCAGAATGCTTCAAAACGATGAGTGTTTATTTTCGTAACGACGACGACGGCGGACGTGTATTTATTTTTTATTTTATTTTTTACTTTTTTTTTTCAACAGTCTATATATTATATATATATACCATATAGACTCTATAGGTTATATTGAATTGATTGACAGACAACAATCGACGACGACGTCGACGAGCAAGGTGACATTCAACCTCGTGTGTGTCCGTGACTGGGTTTCTCATTTGCTCGTTTCAAAAACGTCGGGACCACGTCACACACTCGCATACACACGTACTCACTCGCACAACACGCACACACGCAAGACAAAAGAAAACTATGACATCGCACGCCCTGCACGCGTGGTGTGACTTTGAGCGCAGGCGACATTATTTTATACGGTTCTCGTCGTCCGTGAGATCCGATAGTACACGAAAAATCGTTTTCCGTTTTCATCGGCGGGCCCCACTAACCGTGTCCGGAAGTAATGGTTTTTTTTTTTTTTATTTTTATTATCACAAACTAAATTTACCCTCGGCGACATAGTCAACTGGCACAAACGACAGGAGGATTATTGTTTACACATCGATTGCTTATTTATGTAAAGGTGTTAAGACCATATGGATTAGTCGTGTACGCTACAGATATCTATTAAGTCTTTATAATGATGTTTTGTCTTGAAGTTCTGTTTTTGAAATTAAATCGAAGGTGGCTGCGAGCGAGGGAAAATAATAGCTTGGATATTATAACAATATAAACACACAATATTTTTCTCCTCAAATTATATTATTGTCCTTCGATCTCCGTTCGAAGTCCTATTTCTCCACTTAATAAGGAATATCAACTTACGTGCTCACTGATGCTCTGACAACAGGCAATGTTAACGTCATATCAAACATATACATACGTTCAATTGCTCGAATGCAGTCGACCTCAGAATTTAAAAGTGCATTGCAGCTGCAGAGCTCTAACAATTCTTTTTGCATGACATAAGTATTTTGTGTGTGTTCTTATATTAATGATTGTCGAGTTATCATGATAATGTATTGACGTTTGGTTAAAAATATCTCAATAGAAAAATAATAATAATAAAACACAACACTTCGTTCGAGTTTTTGGCAGACGAATGATTTTCTTGCAAAGTGTGAGACGACGACTAACTCTTACACGCATCAGGCGAGTCATCTGTGTAGAATCCATAAATGTAAACGCTCCGCGGTCGTCATCGCTATTTTCACCTTCACATCTTTTCATCTACATTTCTAATTTCTATGGAGGTATAGGCGAATACAATATATACTGCTGTATGGCACGTTTACGCTTCGTCGTCGTCAGAGTAATAATAATAATATAATAATACCGTCGGAGACACGATGAGGTTTTTACTCTTTTTTTTTTTTGTTCTTTCTTTTTCTTTGTAATTACCCATGGGTATTGTCGCCGAGCACTCGGACGCGTCGTTTTAATACTATTACTCATGTACCTATATTATAATATAGCATATAAATAACAACGACAGAGAGCGGCGTCACGTCTCCTCGGCCTGACGACGACCTGTGAAGTTGTACCTATCTATATCGTTGTCGACGTCGAGTGTGCTGCAGCACACAAACACACAATACACGTGTAGGTAATTATTATTGTCGCGGACAAACTCGGTCCTGTTAAAAAAAATAAAAATAATAGTTTTTCACACGAAAACTCGCCGCCGCTGCCGTTGAACTCTATATAGCTAGTGTCAAGACATGTTCGAAAAGTATCGATTACCCGCGAGCGCAGAACAACAACAACAACGTCGACTCGACGAGTAGGAAATAGGAAACGACGACGGCGAGGATAAGGAGGAGTGCGTACAACACTGGTGCGGCGCCGCGCGGAGGGGGCGGTGTGAGAGGGTAAGTACGTGTGTGCAGCGGGAGCGTGTAGGGGTAGCGAAATATATATATATAAACAGAAGGACGACGGTGAGACGGTGGAAAAGCGGCGGCGGCGGGCTAAAGGACAACGAGAATGATTTTTTCCTCGAGAAAGGAAAAAGGTCCTGGATTACCCGAGTCGGCGGTGGCGGGGGTGGTCGTCGGGCGGAGGGTGTGTTACGTGTATATATACGCCGCCGCCGTGTGGTGCGTGCGTGGCGGGTGAGCGCGTGCAAGACTGTTTTGTATGCAGGACACAACAATTCTCCACGTTTCGGGAGCCGGAGCAAAGGAGGGGCGGTTGCCGGAATTATGGTCGGGCGGCGGCCGTCTCTATATACGCGCGGCCGGCGAACGTAGAGGGTTACGAGAGAGGGGAGTGAGAGAGAGAGATTGAGTGAGCTGACGTTCGGAAGAGTATATAGCTGTTAGTATACGTATATAATATATATATATATATATATATATATATATATACATATATACAGAGAGAGAGAGAGAGAGAGAGAGAGGTAGTATTATATAGTATATAGTAGCTGCAGAAGTATATATGTATATGCCGGTAAAGTATATAGCGAGGCGAAAAAAAGAAATATACTGGCCAAGCTGCAGAGATCAATACTGGTTTGACTCGAACTCGCGTCGAGAAAAAATTAATATAACTTATAGACCGAACCCGATCCGAGTGACGGAATAAGAGCGCGTGTGCTTGTTGTTGTGCCAAAGGTAGATAGAGAGACAGAGACGGAGACAGCGCCGAATCGAGCTGGCGATATGTATTTGATGAAATCGCATCGGCACTGGAAGAAAAAAAAAACCGACCGGGCCTTAGGCTAATTTCGGTTGCTGCTGCGTTACAACGCGACGGACAACGAATAACAACAAGGACCCCGCCGTGTGTGTGTGTGTGTGTGTGTGTGTGTGTAGGTAACCCGAGGGTACAATCCCGGTCGATATATTACGTGGTCCGAGGGGCGATATACAAAATATCGACGGACTTCAAGCTCCGTCTCAAATTGTGTTTACGAGCATTATATTATATATTATATACGCGCATAGCGGACGAATATCAAATATTTATGTCATGTATATGCTATGTATATATATATAATGTGTACATGGTGCGGACGACATATACCATACAGTTAGTTTTATGTATATATAGGTCATGGGTTTAGACGGAAAACTCGCGTGTTACACCCTGCTTGCTGCAGACGCTCGTTTAAAATATATACTTCGTGTGATGATGTATATTATTGCGTAAGGGAATGTCCTTTTCTTCTCGTTTTTTCGTTTTTTTTTTTAAATGTTGTTCTCTGCCGCTGCAGTCTTTCCTCGTATAGACTATATTATATAGTACACGATGGCGCGAAACTGTGTCCCACTTTTTATACGCGAACAACACCCTGCACCTTGCTGCAGTTGACTATAACTGCAGCGGTCATCTCTCTAATCAATAATCGCATTTCATATCGATATTGCGTATGTCTTCGATTTTAGGTACTGTTTTTACTTCGCAATTATATAATTGCCGTTACGGGCAAAGTATATAATTTGGGCATTTTATATAATGGCCTTCGTATATTGGGAGAATATAGATAACGGATGAGATGATATTTAATGAAATATGATAAATTGTAAAACAATATAGTTAAAATAAAGTCAAATTATTGTCTAAAAATCATTATCTGTCACTAGTTTGTTTGTTCTTATCGTATTTTTACAACGGGGATGTCCGCTTGTCCACACATTATACGCGTGTATGTGACGTAATATATTATTATAATTATATTTACTGATTTATAAGTTATATTACATGTAATACCTACATCAAAATGTCACGGAAGAAGTACATCCGATGATAAGTGATAATAAAATTTAAAAAACTCATTATATTTTCTAACAATATAAATACATGTCATTATTCTTTAAATCATCTCATCCGTTATCTATATTGCCCAATATAGGTAAGAAGGGCATTGTATAAAATGCCCAAATTGCATACTTTGCCCGTAGCATATTGCAATCAATTGGAACGTATAGCAAAAAAAATGATAAGTTTGGCCACGGGTCAGGTTAGAATTCGCCCCAGTTATCATATCATTTCGGTCAGGATGATTGATCATACAACTTGAACCTATTGTTAACAATTTGGAGGTAGATAATAAAAAGCAAACAAACGCTTCAATTAAAAAACGAGTAGGTACCCGTAACGGAACTATATAGGTTGATATACGTGAAATTAGGATGTTGTTACCTATTATATTATATAATAAGTGCCACTTAATATTATGCTTTACGAAATATGCACGACAGGTATTGTTTACGCGTTACGTTTTTTTAAATTCAAATCGATTGTCATTTTTGTTCCACAAAAATATATTGTAATAGAGTAATACCTAGTCATTTATAGTAATATTGTATTTTTCACATATTACTATTATTATATTTTAACGAGTAGGTTTTGAATTTTATCGTCGACAACAGCCACTGGCGGCTATCTCGAGAAATATGACAGATACTCGCTTGAAAGGAACTAGTACCCCCGATCTGCAGTATTTCGGGTGACCCAAAAAAATCACTCATTTCACAGTAAGCTTTTTGGACCTACCAATATATTATAAAGTTTATTTTATTTCCCGAGGTAGACGACGTAACACAGATAAGAATATTTTAATAATCTATAATTTGTTATAGTATTATAGATTTACGTGGTCTAGATGTGTCCGAGAATCATAAGTTTATAACAACCCACCCACCACCCGCGATTATGAAATGGGTGCTCGCGAGCCCTTTTCAGATACTCGATAATCACCACTGACAATACATATAATTATATTAAATATCACCAATTTTAAAACCAGTGACGTAGACATGATTTCTGAAAGGGGAGGGGGATCAAAAAAATACAAAAAACGACGTAGCTAAATGAGAGGGGGAAATTATTGGAAAATCCACCAGTATTGTCTGTATAAATAATATAATAAAGTATAATATAACCGTAGTCGTTATCAACCATTTCGACCAAATAAACATTGCACTATGCAGTTGTACGAATAAACGAAAATAAAATCATAATGGTATTCGGTATTAAAAAACTGTCGAAATTCGATGTGGTTCGATAAATCATACGATAAAATGTCACGTGAGTTGATCTGACCCCCATGTGCCCCCTCGCGTAAGTCACTGATTTAAAACATTTATTATGTGTACGAATTCTATAATAATAATAATATATGCAAACCAGAACAGCGGTGACGATTACAACCATAACGTCATGTAATTATTATTATTTTATCGTTCAAAAAAACTCGGCAGCTATAGGTATGTCCATTAGTTACAATTTAACTAATTTAAGTGGGTCATATTATCAATACTATGTATATTACAATATTGTTGTGAACCTACATCTGCAATTATATTGTAATATATTATACTGCGGGATACACATACGCGGCGGTGCACCGTGTACCGCGTATTTATTAACCGCGATTACCACGCGTATACCGGACAAACCGGTGCGCGAGACCGCTAATAATTGGATGTATACTATAAACGACACCAGCGGCCGCGTCAATATTAGGACTTGGACGACGGTTTGTTTGTTGTACGGACCGTACGATTATACCATTCTTATAATATTGTTGTTGCAGTGATGTGCACCGCAAACGCATTGCACGTGCGACAAAGGAAATTACGGCCATCCGATAAGCGTTTAAACTATAAAACTAATGTATAATAATAATATAATGTAATAATTATTCCGAGCTGCAGCCGACGTCGTGTCTTATTATGTTATATAGCTGATTAAACGCGCTTGAGATTTTAAAACGTTGTATACGATATATTATATAATATATAGGTATAGGTATAGGTAATAATTTACAGCGAAACTAACAACACGCTGCGAATAAGGACCGACATTGGCAACAACGAAATTTGTTCGCGGCGAAGAGACATTAATGTCCTTAGCGGTACACAAGTAAAAAATTCATAAAACCCAACAAAAGTTCTTTGAAAATCTTCCGTAGGTACAACCCAATTTTAACGCTTCTTAACCACGAAAAAAGAGATTAGATTTACATTTTTCGCATGAGCTCGTTTCGAGTGTCCTGACCTAGCTCGTTACACGCCGCGCGCCGTCTAAAAGTGCATTTCATCCAATGGCAAAAAAAAAAGAAAATAACTAATTATTCAACAAACATCATCACCCGCGACGTAATTATGAAAACTGCTGTGCAAACGAGTTAAACAACGATCTGTTCGTATCGCTCGCAAACTTCAACTCTTTTAAAATGTATTGTATCCTCCCTCTCGTAATTTTATTTAATTGCCCTGCTCTACAGGTCAAACGGAAAATGCTATTCAACGCTCTTAAATCTATTTAAATATCCACTCTACTTTAGATATACCAATAATCTGCAGTTACAACTATATAAAATTGCAAACAATCACCTTTATTTTGAGGCTGGCTTTATAATATACATAATATTATAATATATAGTTAAGATGTGATGTACTGAATACCAATACATTTATTTTTAGTATTTTTTTAAAATTTTTTTTTTTAATAATACCCTAAAGCATCCATATTGGGCTAACAGTGTGAAAATTATAAATTACATAAATTAAAAAAAATTGTATATATAAGTTACGTAAAATTTTGGATATGAGATTGGCGGCTGTGACGAATTGAACGATGTTGGTAATGGATTGCATAGAGTTTCTGATAGCGATTCGGGTGGGTTGTGGCATCTTCGGGTACTTTCGTAGGTTGTGGCATTCCGTGAGTATAATATTTGGTCGATGGTGGCTATTGGACACAGTAGGTTGTGCACATTGGGGGTTCTTCTTTGGACATTAGGAAACTGTGGGAGATTTTCGTGTGTCCAATTCTTAGTCTGGTCATTATAACTTCGAATTTTCTGTGAATTTAATACATTTATTACTATTATAAGCTACTATATTGGTAGTATTAAATTATAAACTATAACAACTTTACATTTACAATGAAATCAAATACAAAATATAATTATCAATACATTACTAATTCCGTACTTGTATACGTAAATTCGTATTGTATGATATTTTTTATTGTATTAATTGCAGTGTATTCTATTGAATTTCTTTTTTTTCTTTTCGATTGTTACTAATTATTGACTAATTATCGAATATTCGAATGTGTGTGTGCAGGGTCCGTTCTAAGGATTTTGTTGTCGCAGCAACGCGTTAAATTCCCTCTGCAATACTACTCTATCGCAGGTCACATTTATAACTCTACTCTTAACTATAGGTACTAAAATATCGTTCTCTATTTATAAATAAACTAAAAATATAATTGTTTAACAGTATATAATAAACTAGTAAACGTTGCAAAAATGTTGACCAAAAAATTGTCAATATAGTTTTTAATAAGTATATACGATTTTATTGTGTGATATAAACTATGAAAAATACATTTTAATGCTTTTAATCATATTATAGGTATCGATATGAGAATTCGATATAATCAACAACACAAAAATGTATTTCCGACAGCGCAAAAGATTTTCTCAACATCGGAAACGACGCTCAACAGCGTTTGACACACTCAAATAAATATTAATTGATGCAATAGTGTACTGCGTCGCGTGTGATTCAATACCAGGGAAGAAATATAATAATAATAATAATAATAATAGTAATAGTAATAATAGTAATATCATTATACGCATGTTAAACGTCGTCACCGTACGGCGGCGTGGGCCTATACAAAACACGATTCTTATATATATATATATAATACATATATATAACTCGTCGTGTGTGCAGCACATAATAATATATCTACTAGGTAGGACGTACGTTATATATAATGCGCGCCAGCGTCTTTTGTGACGTATATATAGAGAACACTACTACAATATTATTTCTATAATATATAATATGTACAATATGTATATAAATATTATACACCTACACACACACACACACACGCGTATTGTCCCGAAACGGCGGCTTTGTAACCGTCTCCCGAACGTCTACGACGACTGTACTGTACGTATGATATATGTATATAGGTACGCAGCCGTGTAATCGCGATCCCGGAGCTCGGAGCACGACGCGGTCTCGGACGACGGCGGGATTTACGGTCGTCACTTCGAAATTACTGAGGAAAAAAGGACACAGAAGAAAGAAGAATTCGACGTCGAAACACCGACCCGTATATGACATGTGTATGGGTTGAGGGTGGCGGGTACGAGCGAGTGAGTCAAGTCGTCGACGGCGCGGCGGTGGTAAAAGAGTGAGAAAAATATTTAAAAAATCTCCGTCGCGTCACTTTATATTTTATACAATACTACAATATACGTAAACGCTGCACACGCATTAGGCGTGTGTGTCAGTATACATACATATATAATATACGTAGACGACCGGACATGACGGACGCTTCTGCACCCCTTGCTGCAGATATCAACGCACTTCCGCCCGGCAGGGGAGAGATTTTTCCAATATTTCCGGTGTCGTCGACACGAGGACGGGGGTGATGCATAGTCGGCTGAACAACTCGCGCTAAAGCCGCCGCGAGAGAGATGCGTCTAATAATCTATCTATCTATAGTGGCCGGGTTGGGGTGGGGCACAGGGAAAGGAGAGTTTAGGGGTTGAAAAAAAATACACACTGCAGAAATTGCTATCGGCACGCGAATAGTTGCGCCGCAGTACACACACACACATTATATATACGTATATATAAGAAGGGTCGGTCTTCCGCGGACCAGACGACGACAAGAAAATATATGACTTTTGTGTGACGGAATGTGAGCGATTCAGCAAGAGCGGTCGGGGGGTGGGGGAGGGGGGCACTGTCAATACGGTGCATGTCGGACGCGCCCGAGTGGGTGTGTGTGTGTGCGTGCGGCGATGACAAATTGGAATACTATGACTTTGTAGAAAGGCTGCAGCGGCAGGCGAAAAAACACTCTAGTCACAGCGGCGGCGGCGGGTTCGGCGAAACGTGTACATATATAGATCTGTCTATTACATATATATCATTATAATATTATATATTATGTACATATTATATAGGCAGTATTGTACGCGGTGGTGCCGAACTGCCGAATATCATACACAATAATATAAATAGACCGCGAACGTGTTCGGCCGGTGGGTCCGGAGATTATACGAGAGACGGGTCTTCGTCGGTGACCGATTTCCGAGCGGTGAAACGGTGGGGGGGTGGATGGGGGAGGCGAATGAGTGTAATAATAATATCATCTGAAACCGGTGCAGCTCATCATCTCCACGCGGGCCAGGTGAAACGGAGAAAGACTCGCCGGTGATCACCCCCTCCCCCCGCCCTTGCCTACGCATAGATATATATAATACTGACGGGACACGGGTGAGTCGAGGGGACCCGCCTCCGACTGCGTGCCTACGTTAATTTATAGGTACGATATCGTATTATGACGATGACGATGAATGATAATATTACGCGTATATAGGTGCATGCGGGGTAGGTGTAAAGATGTACACGGTGGGTTTCTTTACAACCACGCTCGTCCTATTTTTACGGTTAAATAAATATGCATATCGTGCTGAGATTTAGATTTTTGGAATTTTCAAATACGCCCGGAGACCGTTTTACGGTTCATTGACATTTTTTGTGTACAACATGATATAAGGGTGATTTCGTTACTATACAAACTTCAGTTTATCAAATACCATGGCAGTTCTTTCCTTTTTAATTTTTAACTGATGAGCAGATTTTTTTTTTCGAAAATTTCGGTGATATCTATGTCGAAATTCAATAGCTAGTGGTTTTAAGGAAAATATGATATGTCTCTGATGGCAATGGGTTAAGCATATATAGGGAGCTCAGACGATTTGAAAGAGTTACTAATGATTTATCAATATAAATAGGTACTTTGTAAAAATGTTCCAACTATAATAAATACTACGTCCAACGTAACACTTAGTTTTCATTTTTACAAAACTGTTTTATTAGGATTATTATCCTTAGTACAAACATTTTATTAACCAACAGAAACTACTCATTAGTATTTTGATTTTGATACATCAACAGCTTCAAGACAATGTTCGGCTAAATAATTTTGGTAAAAAAGAAGGTTCTCATTTAAAAAAAATAAATAAATAGAAGTTGGTATAACCATCACAGAATGCTCGAAAACTCTAAAAATCAGAATTTAAATAAATGTTCCCACTATTATAAGGGGAAATATGGGGGCGAGCATGCTTGAAAAATCG
Organism: Diuraphis noxia; assembly: GCF_037042655.1. Classification (NCBI taxonomy): domain Eukaryota; kingdom Metazoa; phylum Arthropoda; class Insecta; order Hemiptera; family Aphididae; genus Diuraphis; species Diuraphis noxia. The sequence continues at coordinate 2,456,003 of NW_028301719.1, forward strand.
CCCTGTATAGGCACTTGCGTCTTTTTATTGGTTTTTTAGGCCCAGAAACTAAAATTTAGTACTAAATTATTATATTATGCACTCGAGCATTACACGTCGTGCTTAACGTCAGTGTCACCGGTTCCGGAGTGGGGGTGACATTGTTCACCGCTTCCGTCCTATCATCGTAGTTGCCTATGTCACAGCCCTCGTTTGCCACTGTAGTGCAGTAGCAAATGTCCACAACAATATAATATATTTAGTATTGATGTAGTAATTTGTTTTGTACCTTTGCTCCCCCCCCCCAAAAAAAAAAAAAATAAAATAAAAACAAAAAAATGAGCGATGGATGGATGTACAGTGCCGCAGATAAGATGATTAGGACAGACAGTAAGCATATTATATAGCTGGTATATTATTATCATATAATAACCGAATTTCAATTTTAAAATCATTATTTTATCATATCATTAAGTCATTGTTAATACTTTTGACGGTGTTATATTCGTAACTAGTTTGCCGATTGCCACCACAACCCCGGAAAATAAGTTTTTCACAGCGGGGTGCCAGCGTGGAGCTCTTCAACGGCCCCCGAGTATACGTCATGGCGGTCGGTGATTATCGTTCTGTTGTATATTATTATAAGTATTATTGTTGCTGACTAGGTATATGAGTACCCATACTTATCGTCTGCGTTTTTCGGTTCGTTAAGTCTTATCGAGTTACAGCGTTTAATTCGATCTGTTTAAAAAACTTTCCTCCGTTTTTCGAAGTCTCAGTACTAGGTACCATCTATAAAAATATAAATGTAAATACACATTATCGAAAATGTTTATATGTCGTATTATGAGTTTTTGACAATCGTTAAAAAAAAAAAAAAAAAAAAAAACGACTATACCGATACGTATACGGTATACGGTCACATTGGTTGAATTTTCGCGTTCGCGGTACAACGAATGATCGCACAACAATATAATATGATGCGACGTGCTTCATCAATAAGTCGTTACGCTCCTGCTACGAATAATTGTCATAAATATTTCGATATTTGTATTTGTTGTAACCGCGGATGTCCAAATTACAATGGTTCCGGATTCAAAGAGCGTTTTCAATTTTCCTTCCTATTTTATACACTCTTAGGACTGTCGTTTGTGACCACGTGTCATGATGCGAGTTTGATCAAAAGTTGTGTCTTTTGTCGTGAGCGTGATTTTTTGTTTTGTTTTTAAATCATCAGTTTCTCATAAGTACATATTATTATGGATTTTTGTGGACAGACATTTTTTATAATTTCTAATCTGTTTATTTCATCGTAATAGCGTACTTTATTGTAATTATACGCATATAATTATGTTTCAATTTAAACTTTTCTTAATACGACGAACAATATTATTGAAAGATTTTCGGATGTGTGAACTTTTTCGGAAGTCTTTAACAACTGAAGATTGAGCCTCCGATTTTGGGAACGAATGCGTATCGTAAATTCTCAAGAACGGTGGGAACCAATATTGGAATGCAACCATTCTTTGTACAATTTCTCACATGGTCCCAAATACGAGTAACGGCAGATGACGACCGATCAAAGTTACGAGTTACGATACATTATTTTCATTGCACTTCGTCGTTTATTATCTTCGAATTATAGGCCGCACACGTCATGAGGTTTGCAGGTTATCAGCTGCATGCAACAGGTTACTCTTATTGGAAAATATATTGGTATGTTTATAATATAAGAACCGGTTAATACCAGTTAAAACCGGCGCGTTTATTAACCGAAATTGTTATTTTATAATCACGAGAACCGGTATAGTTACCGATTGGTTATTGCAATAACCGGAACCGGAACCTGAACCCGTCATCAAGTCTCCTGCTCTTCCGATTCTTTCGATCTCGCTGTAGGGTTTACCATCCACCGGGACATTGTCGATTTCTTCTGTCACCCACTGAACCGCGTGTTGCTCATTGCCGGCAGACTTCTCCAATCGTCTGCCGTTTCCGATGGCTGCGCATATAGGTATATGAGATAACTTCTTTTTCCTGTTCCTGGTGACCAGGAACGGTTGGCAACTGTTTATCGCGATGCTGCCAACCGTTCCCGTATCGTTTATTCGCCAACATGGCGATTTATACAAAACTAGCGGCCTCTAACCACCCAGAAAAGCTGACGATCGGCCCACAGAATAATGACACTTTTACTCTAGGCGTCCACTAAAACTGTTATGTTAGGTACGTAAACCAATGCGTACAAAGAGTTAATAGTAATACAATTATAATAATAATATACGTTCGCTCCGGTCCGAACATAACGACGAGGCGAGGCGGCAGAGCAACAATAATAATAATTATAATAATAATAATAATAGCAATATAAACGAGCGTTAATTGTTTAATAACCGCACGAGCCCATTCATTTGCATACATTATATACCCAATGTAAATCGCGAAAACCATCCGATAACAGCTCACCGTACATGCATATGTATATATATATTTATACATTGTTATTATAATGCGGCCCACCCGATTTAGAAGCGTCTATTAAAAAATAGCGATGGGGAAACGTTATTATATGATATTGACGTGCGTGCTTATAAGACGACTTATTTCGCCTTTTTTTTACGAGACTTGGTCAATATTGTTTTAATTGAATGTTTAATGATCAAATCTGTGTTAATAGAATTATTCAAGGAAACTTACTATATCACAAGTGGTTTCGTACCTGCAGCGTATTATACCGAGATTTATAGAATAACCGATTCGTGTTAAAAAAAAAAAAAAACACCCACTCAACCAATTTTGACGGAGTCTTCATGCACCGTTCTTGAAGGTTTCGGAAAAATTTAGTGAGTATATAGCGCTCGACCCTCGTTCGGAAATACACCAAAATGCCAACCCGTAATATTATAACGCCACATTTTATAAGCTTTGTCATTCTTTCCTCGTCCAAGTCTCAAGATTATATACGGCACAAAGTTAAGGACTGCAGATTCAAGCTCGTGGTTCGAATCCGAAATTTGGAGTTGAGGGAGTATTAGGGAAATGCACTTCGCTGCAGCTTTATAATATATAATACAACGGTAATATGCTGATTGAATTTCTCGTTAAATTTAATATAAAATATAGACATGACATAATATATCGCCGGCCAAAATAGGAAACATAAAAACGCGTATTTTATCGGACGATAACCATCATCATCACAGACCCCACGGGAGTCATCTCAAAATTATTGTATAACCAAATAATATTATCTAAAATAATAACACACGTCTCATTGTTATTATAATGTATATTATGTTATATACTTCATTAGACGCACGCCATGTGTTCCGGATCGACGGCCTGCGCGAGCGGTAACTCATCAGTTCGGTGGTCGTGGGGTGGTGTGGGGAGGGGTTAGTTGGAGAGGGCTATATATTATTATTATTATTATTATATGCACTCGACGGACGAGTTAACGAAAAAAAAAAAAAAATTAATTAGGCGAAAACGATATTATTTATAACCTCCACGCAGCAGTCCTTAACACGATCTTTTTTTTTGCGCCTTTTTCCTCGTCGTGCCAACACCCTACCGCCGTGCCCACACCACCGTCGCGCCGGACTTAAAGAGACGTATTAAATATATATACATACATTCACCCCGCGACGTCTCTCTCGTGGGTCGAGGGGTCTCCCCCCCAACCCTGCCCACCCGGCACGTTAATCAGCTGAGCGAGGGGTGGTGCGAACGACCGAACGGCTTCTGTTTCTCGTCCGCGGAGAGTGTACATTATAACAACGGACTCATAACGGCTATATTAATTAATCGGACGAGCGTTCAACCCTTTTATTTCTGTTTTTCCGCGGCGCGAGAGAACTTTTTTCGGGGATTTTCACGTTCGGTTTTAATTCTTTTTTTCGTTCACTCCGTCCGCCCTCTCCCGCGGCGGCGACTCGTTCGAAATGTGTATATATATTATGTACATCCGTCCGCGCCCGCCGTGATAATAATAACGATATAGCCGCTGCAGCAGCAGTAAAGCAGTCGAATGAGTATTAAAACGAGCGGAAATACCACCGCCGAGAACTCAAAAAAAGGGGTGGGGTGCGCGTCACACTGTATACATACATATTATCATTCGCCGAATAATATAACATATATATAGTGCGTGGAGCACTGCTGCGGATGCAGAGCGAGAGAGGAGAAGATATTCGACGATGACTTAATTTTTATTCGCGGGAATTAAAGTCGCTCGAAAGAAGGGTCGGTCAGGAGCAAACGAATAAATGAAAAAAAAAAAAAAAACAATACAGTCTCCCGGGTGCAATATTCCGCGCGCTTCTCGCCCGTCGAAAACTTTTTGAATTAAAACGTTATAATACGTCTATACACAACATCTACATATTATATTATATATATGTACGCACACGCACACACGCACACACACACACCGTCAGAGTCGTTCCCATTATAATACTCGCCCGCCCCCGTTTATCCGCGGCATACGGTAAATTTTACGATTGTGCGTGCACGGTGTATACGTTTTAATTGTTATATTGTACTATAATATATTATACAATATATTATAATATTTACGTTTTTATAATAATAATTATAGTTGTTGTGCGCAATGAGACCATCATCATCATCGTCGTCGTTTATTGGGAGCGACCCGTGAAAACTCTCGACGAGGCCGGAAAAACGCGTCGGCGGCGCAGGTGGTTTTCCGGACACGGCCGCCTAACCAATTTCATTGGTTTCAATATTCCGCTTCGATCTTACGACTTTTGCCATGTTATCTTCTATACGTAATTTTATACCATTAGCCGCGGCTGACGCGGAAAAATAATTAACGCGATCGATCGAGAGGCAAAACGTGGAGGGGACGACGATTTTCGCCATATCAATAAATAATACAATATTAGAATCCGCATGCAACAACTGCATCAGCTGCTGCAGTAGTTGCAGGTACTATAACGATCCGAAACCTGCAGCACGTTCGGATGAATTGGATTTTCAGTTGGGTTTTCCGGACACCATCGGCCGATTCGTAAGTCGGTGAGGATATCCACTACGGTGCCGCTTCATTTCTTTATAATATTATAATTATTTATGACCGCAGTGGTTAATTTTTTTTTTAGAAGATATGTGTACCTAACCTAACTTAGGTAAGATACACGTGGTAAAACATTATAATTCATATTTTTTAAAACATAGTTTATATCATTACATCACGTCTCGTGAAAATAAACTTAATATAAATCATTGATTTCGACGGATTTCGTTAAAATTTGATCTCGTAAGACGTAATTATGTATTATATTATCGTCATACAAGAGAGACATCAGAGTCATCAATAAATGGCATGTTGCAACTATTATTGCGTATAATATCTAACTTTGAGGGTCCTTGTATTCAATTGTTAATCTTTTTTTGACAATAAACATAAAATATTGTATCATACACTATTTTTTATTTTATATCGGACATTTTGATAAATTGAAAATTTTTCTATTTACCTAATTAACCTAATCATTGAATACTATTCAAATCATATCTATAATAAGTTTTTGGACGGAAAAGGAATTCACTAATTTATGATTTGTATAGGGGGGGGGGGACTAAAACTCAGAATTTGAGTGAACTCGTTATCGATGGATAGAGAAAAAATAAACATTTTTGGTTTGCCTGTACAGCTGAAAACGCGTTTGGGGTGATCGCAAAGAGGAACTATACATAGTTACTGCAATAAGTAGGTATAATATTATTCTGTTTCAATTCTACAACCACAATGTTTCTCTCCGCATTCATTGCGATGGGGAATATATACCTAATAAGTTAGGTTAGGTTATAATATTGTTCGTATTTCATGCAAACATAAACTACACATTTATATAGGTCATAGTAAAAAAAAAAAAGAGTAAAATATCATACGGGTCTTAAGCAGAGTGGTATTATTATTGTCGAGAGATCAGATTTTTCGTTGAACTCTGCGGTCTGTGAATAGAAGATGCGCTTTATAGTTGCACTTGACAAAATCGTTTTACAATTCACTATGGAACATAATTTTCTTTTTTTTTTCAACAACAGAGAAAATAACTCTTGATTTTGGTGTTTGAATTAGGAAAATAATTAAATAACCCCCCACCCCCCTAATACACTTCAGTTGAATATACTCTGCACGTAGTATAGTCACTAAATTGAGACCGGAGCGTGAATTCAAATAGATTTTTTTTTATTAATATTTTATAATCTGCAAAATATTTTTAATGCTAATCTGATGGTTTTTTTTCAGCTTTCGAAAACTGTAACGATATATAACTAATCGATATAATATACGTAATAATTGTGAAATTATTCAGCTTAAAGGACGGACAAAAAGAAATTGTTTTGATTAGATTTCAAAACGATTCAAAAATATCAATAGTTCATAACAACGTAGCGCGGTTCGGCGATGCTCATCGCGCATTTGCATATTATTTAAAATCCTATTCGGTACAAACATGTTTGATGAACTCTTTATAGATTTTTATTTCGAAAACTGTTAGCGCATAATTTTACATATTTTTTTTTTCATACACATTTTGTTATATTATTTTGAAGATTGTACATTTTTTTTTTTGGTTTTTACGATGAAGTTATTTGTGCGCGTATTTCAAAGCATTTTTCCTCGAGTAAACAATGAACTTAACAAAAAAATAAAATAAATAAATAAAATCCATCGCCGTCCATAGTTATAATATTATAATGTACGTTATACAAAAGTTAAATATGCGATGAAAAATAATATTTTATTCAATCATGTCTGCTTTGTTTCAATTTATTTTTAAATTTTATTTTGGTGTTCGTCAATATTTGAAAAAAAAAAAAAAATATAGAATCGCCTAAAATTTAATAATTATTATTGTATTGTACGAGCACGACGATGCACCGAGCACCTAACCCAGCTAGGCCACGTTCCAACATAACATGACCATCTTGCTTATTATTTAAACGCGTTACTTCCGTTTTCAGCGTCGGTCGTATATTATAATACAGATGGATCAATCAGATTTAATCTATCTATACATGTATAGGTACAGCTGCAATTATTGTAACGGTGTGAGTCTCCTCTCTCTCTCTCTCTCTCTCTCTCTCTCTCTCTGTCTACATCAAACTACGGTGATAAAATACCACGACCCCCCCCCCCCAACCCACACCGTCATCACGACTGACTTAATGTAGACGTAGTCTAATGCATTTGTCTTTTCGTATGTTTTAGGTTTTATAATCAAACGGTTTATATTATTTTTCCAAACTATATTCTAATGAATGGGCGAAACACGCGTTTTGCATAATAATATTATGCAATGCAATTACAAGAAATAAATTAAACAACAACCGCGGCACAAATATTACTTTCGTTTTACTTCCGTCGACTGCTTTTATAGTGTCAAACATTATGTTATTAGTGTTTATAATAATTATTTATATTATGTGTTTCAAGGTCACGTACATTGGGGAAAAAAATAAATAAAAATTCGATAAGAAGCAATCGATTGTTCGAAACGTGGTCAGGGTCGGCGTCGGCTGTGGCGGTGACTGCGACAACGACTATACAATATAATATTATGATGGCAGCGATCGTTTCGAAAAACCAGTCACGAGCACACATAATAATATGTACCGACCATATAGGTACTTACCTATTATAAACTATTGAATATAATAATATTCATCTATAACGATTTATCTTATCGTGTATGCACGCACTCTGGTTCGGGGGCAGAATGACGTGCTCGCGGGAACCTGTGCACACACACACACACACACACACACACACACACACACACACACACACACACACATGTATACCAGTAACCAGTGCGGTAACCCGAGCTCCCGTGTCGGTGGCGTTTGTGTGATATATAGGTAAATAATATATATGTATATATAGCTGCAGCGGTATTATAGGCACTATTGTGTTATTGGCGGCATATCGTTTGTAATATAATAATATGTTATAATATTACGTAGGTATACATTGGTAGTAACCAGTAGGTACCTATATACGACACTGAATGTCGTTATACACGGACGCAACCACTGGATAACTAACCGTAGAACCACCGGCAGGACTAAGGTAACTACGTTTTACGTGTCTGATCCCGCGTTAGTCCATCGGCGCAACGATGTCCTCTTAGACTTTTTTAGCTCCTCGTTATTCGTTTCTGCTTCGGTAAAAACCAATTACAAGAAGCCAAAAAATAAAAACTCTGTCACCAGTGTCACGGGGTCTACGTATTACTATGTGGATGTCGCACACATATCTTGCAAAACATCATCATCGTAATTAGCTAGGCAGGTGCAAAATCGGCAATCGCTTACCGACTTTTTCAGCTTTCTTGATTCAAACCGACTTGTCTCCTCACGACTACGTAATTATTATGCCTAACATCCAATCTCTCTCTTCTAGCCGCGCCGATTTTGATTTCCCCTCTAAATGGTACTTCAGGCGCTCCCGATTTACCACCTGAAATTCCGTTAAAAGTTCCTACCTGTGGAATACGAGACCTCGCGCAGTTTTATTTCCCGCAACATTTTAACTGTCGACGGTCCATGCGGTGACCACAGACAGAATGCTTCGAGCTGCTGATCTAAATCCGCCCTAGCTGTTTTGATGTTTTTTTTTTTTTTATCATGCTATATATGAAATCTGTACAATTTAAGCACAATAAGCATATATGAGAAAAGTAACAAAAAATAAAGCAAAAAACAAAACAGGCGAGAAAGTCGTGATTAAAGAAGCCACCAATTAGTGATGACACTATTTAGCTGTTGTTGATACGCATCGTTATATTGATTTAGAGAAGGTCACGACACCATGATCTTTTCAACCTGAATTGTGGATTTTCAGGAAGAGTTGGGATGGAGAGAGCTTTTTTGAGTGGATTGCAGTGATTCGCAAGTTTGAGGTGAAATCTATTGTAGAAAGTTTTGGCTTCTTCGTCAATTGTTTTTATATGAAGGAGCGTGTTTCGATGTTAACATTGTTAACCTAACCTTCCCCGTTACTTTTTTTACCCATCCTAACCTAATCTATATAACTACGGTTTCGAGGAATGTATAACCCCCTCCCACCATCCAAATCAAAGCGGTAACTATTAAATCTTATGCACATGCGTAGTGTATATATGATGATATCCGTGTGCGATGGTTGATGTATCCTTGCGAGAAATTGCGGAAAGATTCCTCTAAAAATGGAAATTTGTTCGCGTTTGTTCCCCGACACTAAAATTATACTTGTTACAGTAATACGCGTCTACTCAACAGAGTTTATAATGTGTTTATTTCAATAGCATGTATGCGTGTCGGGCGAAAAGGATATACAAACATAAAAAAAATCCTTCTCGGAATCTATAACTATCCAAGAGATAATCCTCTTACGAGGATTAACTCCAGCGGATGATATTCGGATATTAAAGTCAAGAACTCGGGTAGGCTCAGTCACGGTATAAAAAACGTCGTTAGATCAATACGCACCGTTTGATCCTGTTATATGACCTGCAGCGACCCGTTCCAGGCAATATGTTCGCTCGGATCATAATTTAGTGTAGTTTAGATATCTATATAATATGATATTAAATTCCACATCTCTCTATACGTATACACAGCGAGCTGCAGTTGTGTTTTAATTGTCCGCAGATAGGGTGACCTGCATTCACCACCACTGAATGCAGCTGCAGTGGAAATATTCTTTTACATAATGCCCCGAAAGCGATAAAAACAACGTTTATTTATTTTATTTTTTTGTCGCCATCATTTCCTAAGTGTTGAACGAAAACATAGTACGCGTTTTTAATTTCTAAAGCACAGATGAAGGACATTTTTCTAAAGATTTCAATGTTGTTTGAAAATTGAATTTCCGACGAGTGGTTAATCTGCAGCTATAAGTATTTCACGTTTTGATGAGTGGATGAGTAGAGGACAAAACATTTTCGGGGCACTTATCGTGTGCCACTCTATTCCGCTCATCAAAACTTTAAATGGGTACCTAACGAACTGCACGTCCGAAATACGATTGTTCCATCAAATTGAAGTTCTCTGAAAAAAAAAAAAATATATATATATATTCTGCTTAGAAAAATGGAATTAGTTATAATATTATGATATACTCGATAATCTAAAAACTAAAAAACCATATATAGTTTAAAATAAAACATTTACAACCCTCCTTCACCCCCTCACCCAAAGGCAGTTTGAAAATTTTGACTATACTGTTTTTGGTGCACTGCACTACCAATTCATCAAACTTAAAAATAAAATTCTACAATAATTATAAATATTAAAATAAAAAAATGTAATCAAATCTTCAATATGAATAAAACTATAAAAGAGTAAGTAAGTGCCTACTTTTTATTTTTATTTGATTAATTTTTAAACACAATTTAAAAATGTTTTATTGTTTTATTAACAAAAAAGTAAGTAAAAAATCATTACACAATCATTGTTATTATAAAAAGTGCAAACAACTTAACTGAAGAAAATTAGGTATCTGCAAAAACTTATAAAAAAATATTTATTTGTAATTTCTATGATGAAGGGGTAGTTTGAGGTGGGTTGGTGTCTAGCTATATATATATAATCTCGCCCCACTGAGTATAATATATACAAACCGCCTCTCCCCCCCCCTCCCCACCAAACGCTACTGTAAAACGTTACGTCACCCGTTTCCACCGCTTGCAGGTCGAAGTTGTACGCAACATTAATAATATTTTGTACGTGACAATATAATCATAACACAATCGAATCGCAAGGAGAATAAAAAATAAACTCGACTTGTGCATTTTCAGGGAATCGTACTACGATATACCAAACCGTTGGTCACGACTTGTTATTCGAGTTATCGAGACTCATCCACTATTTAGCTGTAATAATATCGTGTCGATGCGGATGTGCTGCGAAGTTGTCATACTCAAATAACAATAATAATAATGAATAAAATAATATACTAATAATAATTTTAATATTATATCATATGCCGTGTAATTTCGAAATGCGTGTTTGTTATTTTATTATTATTATGCCTGTGGAACGTTGATGCAACGCGTGATGGCCTTGTCCCTGAACGGGTTTATTATTATTATTGTCGTTGTTATTTTTTATTTTTAAGCACACATATTATATACATATATTATTACATATTCGGTATCTTAAGTGGTGCAACCGTGTGGGAATTACGCCGTTAAGTATTTCGCGCGAAATCTGAGCAGTGCGATTCGACAAGATTTATAAGATTTACAAATATTATGAATTTTTTTTGTTTTTCTGACCATCGAGTCTCCGCCACGTGGCTCATTTCGGGCGCCACGTCATTGCCAAGTGGATCAAGGAATACGATGGTGGGAGGGGAAAGATTGATTGGTATCGGTTGGTCAACGACGCCTCTGCAGTTTCGATTAGGTATGTGTGTTACTTTAAGAACAGAGCGCAAAAAACGAAATTTTGTCGAATTTCGGAGTAATGTATGCTGGGGCGTTATTAAAGGAATATTTTAGGGGGATAGATCTCCTCCCGGAGCCTTTATAATATTAATATTAAATATGTATTTATTGATTTGGGACCTGTGGGATTGTGTGCTGCTGACATCACGACAAATAATCGTATTCTCAGCTATACCACTCACCTCATCTGTACTTGAAAATTTAGTGTTTCCCAAAAAAAGAGCGTTGTCAAGGACACTATAGGTGGTGCCAAATCTAACATTGCCCAAATAGATTTTGACGAACTAAAATTTTTGATAACCTATATAACGATCTGTGTTCGAATTTCGATCAGAGATGTTATATTGCACCGCACGCGAACTTTTTTATACATTTTATTTTTTACGGTCTTCGCGGAAAAAACACATCGTTACCGCAGCTGTATAAAACCGAAAGCTCTCTCTCTCACTCTCTCTCTCTCCCTCCTTCCCTTAGCTCCACTTAAATAATCTAATAAATACGTAACACAATTTGACAAGCCCTAAAATATGTATATATAATGAAACTTTATAGTTTAGGGGTGATATGCCATAAGCAGTCATGTATACGACTCGGCGTATAATATTATTACGACCGTCGCCGTAAGTGTACCTACACCTATATAATATGTAATACGGTGTATTATACGTTTTTAGAAGAAGGAAAAATAAACCGAAATAATCATCATTACAAAATAATAATATTATAATACGCGTTTGATGCGGTATCCGGTTACGCGATAGGTATATATATTATAATTATATATACCTACTATATATTGGTATTACTAACGCGTCTCACCCGCTCTGCAATGTCTATCTTTGTCTGTCCCTCCACCCCTCTCTTTCTATCTTTTTATCACTCACCCTCTCTGGGCCGGTTACGACGACGGCGAGTGCAGCTGAAACGTATTTTTTTTCCTTACTTACCAAAAAAAAAAAAAAAAAAAAACGTCCAAGTACAAAAGAAGAGAAAAATGTACCGCCCCATTCAAGTAATATACATATAATTTTGGTCCATCGACCCTATTCAATTTTTACCTGTCGCGCGTTATCTATTTACCCCTTTTCGAAAATGTGCTAACGACCTTCGCCCGTCGTAGATTTCTACGATTCCGTCTTCATATAACATATACGCTCCGTAACACAATATAATAATAATAATAATATTATAGTCCCACACTACGAGTAGTAGGGCACGTCGGTTACACGACGTACAAGGTTATTTAAATGTCGTCATGTGGTTATTTATTTTATCCGTGTGTGATGCGTATACAATCAAATATATTAAATTACTTATCACGTGAGTGCCCTACGGCGTATGTCGTGTGGTGTAGACTCATCGGTAGGCAGTTGTGTGATGATGACGTGTAGATAGAATTTTATGGAAACGACAATATTCGTGGAGCCGAACCGTTTGTGCAAAATAATTTTGTCCATAACACGAATAATTATAGGTAATTAACATTTTAGGTATATACACATCGGGTGATCAATTTGACGAGAGACGCCCATCACGTCGTATCAAAAGCCGATGACGATTCTGAAAATATTTGTTTTACACAATTTTAAATCGATGAAAATCAATATTTTTCTAAAAAAAATTTTACGTTTTAAAGTCAACAAATCAGACAATTTTTTCGAATTCTTGGACGATGTGTAAAAATCGACTATTTGACGAGTATAGTTTGTGTCTCGAATATTTAAACTCCAACGAGCTGAACGAAGGTGCAGGTGACCCGCCAATTGTTGGTCGACAATACTTCGCTCGACTAAGTATTTCAAACACATAATATTATAATACTATAACAAGCTAATAAATTATTGTTCAAAATTTGGTTAGACCATCGAAATACTTCGAATAATATTCAAATATAAATGATTCAGCTTAAAGAGCGATGACGATAAAAAAAATAGAACACAGTGTTTACCATCGCAGCGTTTCAACACCATCGTGTAAACGAAATATCATCAAAAAAAATTTGTGTTTTTCTGAAATATTAGTAGTGCGTCTCATTATGTTAAACGGATCAACCCGTATACTGCAGTGCTGAGGACAGAATATAATTTAATCCTGAATCGTAATGACTATATAATGACTAATAAACTGGCATTGCGTTAAAATCGTTTTGAGCGTAAGTAAATTATATTATAATAATAACAATTATATGTATTCAAGCGTGTGTGTGTGTGTGTGCGCGCGCGCTTAACTATACTTTGTAGCTTAAATAATATATTGAAATATATCCACACGCACGAGCATATCTATATATAATATGTATAGAAAATAAGGGTATCATCATTAATACACAGATCTCTTTGCATTATTGGCACACAATTCACGTGCATAAATCGCAATAGTTTGTGTTCATATTAGTATCATATAAATATAATATATATATATATATATCAATGATATTATATCCATATTATGATTATATTATTATACGTTGTCACATGCGTATAAATTAAGTCGAATGAAATATATTATTATTATGTAGGTATATACATATAGGTATACCTAATCTATGACGATATAATATATGATATACTCGTCGATGGTATAGCTAGCATTATGAAGAAAAAAAATTATCTTTGCTTATTTAATGTACACAATTCTCCGTTTACTATATGAATAAAAAAAATATTTAAATCAATATACAATCTTGGTTTTTTTTTTTGTCAGCAGTTTTTATATGCGCTATAAGATATACCTATTAAGATGTGTATCTATAATTTACAATATTTATTTTTCTAAAAATGTTAATTCCTCGTTTTTTATTTTATTATTTTTTTTATTTATAAGCTCGTGATACAAAATAACACTAAAAGAGTTTTAGTAACTACTTATAAATTTAAAAAACTAATGTTTTTTTATGCAAAATAGCTGTTGTGTATGATTGCCGTTGCTCGATAATCCACGAAGAATTGCCCAAGTGTTAATAATAGTTATTGATCATATTATTAATTTTGTGTTGATTAAATATTATTATGTTTTAAACAGAAAGAATAATACAGTGTCATCATCGGCCGAACCGCAACAAGTGGCGTATAAAACAGGAATAAAATAAAAATACTTTCTCGATTAAATTAAAACTGCAAACACTCCCATTTTAAATCTCAACAATTTGTATTTTAAATTTTTTTTATAATTACCTATTATTAAAACCATCGCCGTCATCCGATAACGTTTTTTAACGTTTGATTAATATATTAAATGATATTATGAGTTTTAATGGCATTTAAAAGTTTGAACCGTTTTCGATTTGGCTATTGTATGACTGCAGATATTATGCATATATATAATAGTTCAGGAGACGCGTACGCTGCATAATTCATTTTGTTAGAATAAATAGTTTCGAAGAATTTTTAGTTTTTTTCCCCACAACTTTCTAATACGGTTCGAAGGCGTAAAAGTAAATTTCGATTTGATTAAGCCAAAGTTTTTCAGTTGCATTCGTATATATATATATATATATGTTTATGGGGGAAAGGGGCCGTTGCAGTTGCCGCGGAATCGTTTGCTCGTCAACACCACACATTTTATACCTAGCTATAGGTACATAAACTGATGATCGAATAACGCATGAACATCGGTATGTACATCATCACACCTGCAATGGTGCATCTATGGGGTACATACACCTCCCCCCCACCAAAACCAGGAGACCAGATTTTGTGCATGTCAAACACAGCGTTAGGTTAAAAAAATTGAATTTCGGTAAGAGATGAGAAAAATAATATTCAATATTATTAACGATTTATCATAAAAATATACACGGGAATTAATTAATGACGTTTTAGTCATTACTGTCTACGATCGTGCAGATGGCTTGAATGGATTTGAAATGCAAGTTTATAGACTAAAATAATTACAATAATATTGTATAAGCAGTAGCTGTTATACTTATACATATAATATAGGTGTCATAACACTTATAACAATAGTTGTTGTCTGTACTGTGAACTAATGCAATTCAATATAAATTTAAATATAATAATGCATTTTATATTGTAATATGCGTTTGAAAACTTAAATACTTAACACCGGAAATAATATTAGCAGTGCAGCGGGATATTTGAAGAGCAAATTAATAAAAAAATGTATTCAAAACACTGTCCGGCATCAATGATTATTATTATTATTATTCGGTCAATCAGCGATTGTGCGAACGGCTCAAATAGATTAAAAAACTGCAAAGCATTTGCAAAATTCAACATTAAAACAATAAATTAAGTATAGCTGGCATATAAATAATATCGCGAGACAACTCGTGACGGTTATTGAGATTGCCGTGACGATGTTTATAAATCGTTCTCCGGCCACAGATATCATATATTGTGGATCACTGCTGTTTTACGACGGGCAATTATAGTTTTATATAGGTAAATTAAAAATGAGTTTCAGTTTTAATTACGTATTTTCACCCTTAGCGCAACATTCTAACGTACAATAATGTGCAGTAGTTTGATTATAGAGAAATTACGTCACCAGCCGGCACCCCACGCCGCTACCACCCTACATTATCCGCTGCAATTGCATCCCGTCATCGTGATATATATGACAACAAATATATTAATTGTAAGTACTGGAAATTATTATTTTTGTTCAAATCTCAAACGATATCATCTTTACCCGCACGTATGTTTGTTATAAATGCACAAATATAGACAATATGTACATATATTTATATAATATCTACATATATACATATATGTACCTAATTACTCTTACGACTGCAACTACCACTATACGGTTAACGCAGATGGTGCGGCTTGACCTCAATAATTCGGCTGTTATTTTCTGAAAATAATAAAATTGTATGCGACACGAATCGAAACCTATAATAATGATAATAATAATATGTTACAACGTGATATCGTTTAGCATGTGCAGTGTGATGCAGTTTCGCAGAGAAAAATGCATCACGTGCAGTGCGCGTGGCGTGTTGCACCTCCGCGGTCGCTGTAATGCAACGGCGTAATACAATTATTATTTCCGTCGTGCTCGACGTCGACGTACCTATCTTTATCACATATAATATATTTCTACGAGTTCCTATATTTTGTCTCAGACGATGGAAAAAAGGGGTAGTTTACGACAACAAAAAAAACCTCCGTCGTGTCGCACCCGGCCAGACGATGAATTCTATTATTCAATATTTGTATATATATACATATCATATAAACTAGTCGTCGTCATCGGCGGCGCGACCGGCAGGGACGAGCTGTCCGTGAAACGTGTGACGTAGCAGAGGGTGTGTGTGTGTGTGTGTGTGTGTGTGTGTGTGTGTGTTGCAGTTGCAGTTGCATCGCGGCGATATTATATATTATTATATTTCGTTTTATATTTATATTGTTATAACACAAATAATACTCTGTGCCTCGGCGAGCTCTTGCTAGACTATTTTCTCCTCTCCCTCGGAATATGTTTTATCGTGATCATATTATTATATATACGCACGTTTATTGCGGTTAAAATATTTATGGACGATAGGCCGATATATCGCTGGCACCGCACGCACGGCGGTTAGTGATGGTTACCTATATATGTATACATAGTATATATGATATTACATAGGTCCGCCGAACGATTTCGCACGCGGGCGGTGAAAAAATTCGAATTATTTGTATGAATTTTTTAAAACGGTGACGGAATCGGCAGTGGCGGCGGCGGCGCGTGTCTTCTGCTCCCCCTGCGGGCTACTATTTTTCCGATTTATTGCTAGCCGAAGAGCGAAAAAATAAAAGAGAAAATAAAAGAGAAAAAAAGGGCCAAATATTCCGCGTGGGGCTGTCGATCGTTTTGGCCGATAAATCGCGTGTTTTGGCGATACGCCCGGGGCAATTTAAGTCAAGTATAATGCAAGGGTGACTTCTAATACATGTGTAGGACGTGACAAATGCTCTGGGTAGTATTTTCTGTTTTTTTTCCCAGATCGTTTTTTTTTCACGTTCTTCCGCTCTTTCTCTTTCTCTCTCTCGCCGCCCGCCCGAGTGGTTTTTTTTCACCCCCTGTGTCGTCCGATGACTTAAAACCAGAGCTCATATTATACATTAGCCTCCGAGGGTCACCCTCGGCCATATATTTATATGAAAGCACACGAGTCGTCCGGTCAACCGTCTTCGCGTGCTGCGGTCCCCTGAAGAAAAAAATATAACAATAAACCTGACCGCTTTATTATCGTATTTATTGACGCACACACACGCGGGATAAGAGTTGTTTATAACAAAAATATTATTATTGTATTATATCACATCACGGATATAATATAATATAATATACATACAACACGTCATGTTCATAGGTGCAGTTTATAAATCACGGTTTATGCGGGTGGGTACGTGGTAGTTGCAGTTCTTGTGTAGAACGCCACCGTCATATGACGATAATTAATAATACACAACGCATTGATTGTTATAATTATTAAGTGTCCGCTTTTTGGGAGGTAGTGTCATCTATTTAGGGATGTCCGGTGTAGGAGAGATTTCACTGTATATAATTGACAATATCGACGAAGGTGTAAGCAGTGTAAAAGTCATTAATAATATAATAATATATATATATATATTATATATATATAGTAATCAAGTGGTCATGTATACATAAGTTGATCCATTTAATTGGTACACTAATTATCTCAAAAAGTAGGTTAACTTTTTTCAAAATTTTTAGGTTTATGTTTTTCTAAAACCGTATAATATTTTAATTTTTTCGCACTTATATTTATTGTTGAAACCACTATCAACTTCTGATTTTCAAATGGTAACATATGTAATACAAATGTCACGAATTAATAATTTTTTATAATGTACATAAATAATGTATGTCATATAATAAAATTGTGTACAGGCAATGAATTTACGCGTTAACATTTTTATTTTTCGTTGATTGGTTTGCGAAATACAGCACCTTGGTGGTCGAAGGAGGTCTTATAGTCGGTAGATGCGTCATTGTTTATATACAATTTCTTCATTTAAGAAGACTATAAGAACTATAACTGATAAATTCGATACCGTTCGACCTAATATAGCTAGGTAACAATATTGATAACTGTTGAACTTCGTATACATGATTAATCGAATGCCCTGCTATGACGCCCATATGCCAATATGACCACAATTTAATTGATTGTTATTTATTTTGTTATACCTTATTGGATTTTAACGATATCGTCGAATTTAACACTAGCTCCTGGTCTACACAATTATTGGAATGATAGTGAAAACCGCCAATAATTCGAGGAGCTGTGTCTCGCAAACCAATCAACGAAAAATGTTAACACGTAAATTCATGATATTTTTATTATACATCACTGTTTGAAAATCAAAAGTTGATAGTGGTGAAAAAAATTAAAAAATTATACGGTTTTAGAAAAACATGAACCTAAAAGTTAAAAAAAAAAATTTTAAAAAAATCCATACTTTTCGAAATAATTAGTGTACCCACTTAAATGGATCATTATTATTAAGTAACAATGTGGATTGCGTGCCGTTAGCATCGCAAAAACAATGTTCGTCGTATTATATAAATATAGGCGTCGCTATAAATTAGACTTGGAAACGGAATCACAACATATTCGATGTCATTCTGCTGCAGCTGCGGGAGGAAGCGTCATCGTGTATAGGAACAGACATGAGACGTCTTCTCGTTACGCGTTTAATATAATATGGTGCCCCATATACGCATATTATGTATGTGATATTGCGATGATAATCGACGTGAGTGTATTTGCATCGTTTTTCATTCATATATATTATATGCCCGTACACGGGTTTGCGCGTCTGATTCTCGTGACGTATATTATACATGCAGTTCAGAATATTCAGATCCGCGACAATCATATCACGAGACATATTATTATTATTATAATATCGAAAAAAAAACAAAAACGCTAAAAACGCGAGAACTTAATAATTCACCGACCGGCCCTGATGACGAATAATTCCGATGATTAATTTGATTGCGTTTCACACGCGCTACCTCATATGGTGCGGCTTTTTCCCCGTTTATTATTACAAACAATTATATAGACGAGTGTTATTCGTTTCAATGGTGCACACACACACACACACACACATATATACTATTTTATTATACACGAAGTGTTCAGCGAGAGAGTTTGTTGGGGTGGTGGTGGTGGTGGTGGTGGTGGGGGGAGGGAGGAGACGCCGCCGTGTAAAGGAGAATCGACGGCGGCTGCGTGGGTAATAGCGTAATGCGATTTGTTCAATAGAATTATTTATTTTTTTTTATACATCAAAAACATGTATGTACATTATATATATATATATATATATATATATATATATATATAGGTGTACATAGGTACTTACAAAATTGCATTTCGATACACCTTCCGCAATTTTATTACGCTATTGCGAACGTGCTATTATATTATGTTATTCGCGTAATTCGCGTGGACCGCGCAGTTGTATATATGCTGCAGCCTACCCGTGTCGTCTCTGCGTGCTATTATTATTATTACTGTACGTGTAAACCTATATTTTAAGTGCATAGCCGTGTTTTTTTGAAAATATTCTTTCAATAACAACACAATGCACCTATTATAATGTAATAATATATATTGCAACAAATGATCCTTTCAATGTTCAGTAGGATGCAGATGATGAGGTCTATTACTAATGATATTACACAAGTAGATTTATTTAATTTCAACTCTATTCGCCCGTTGGAATAAATAAATAAATAATCGTTACGGTATATACCAGCTAGGACCTAACCTAACCTATAGGCGTGATGCACAGGGTATAAAAACACGCACCGTATTCGTGTCATTTTAATAACATTATAATACTTGTCTACACTTGAACAGCGTTGTGACGATATTATGGCGTTTACAAATCATCGAACGAACGAAAAAATTCAAAAAAATTGTTCAAGAAGTTCGTCGTCGCTACGGAATCTATACGTAGGTAAATACTCGAGTACCTATACTTCTTGAATCAATACCAACGAAATCGTATATAATATAATCATATTATGTAAATCACCGAAATAAATATTATATTTAACTGTTATTATACTGTTGTGGCCATAATAAATCCCTTTGCGAGTAGGTAGATATTACTTATATAACACCTATCGAACCTCATTGACTATTTTTATTATTATTATTATTACTTATACGATAATTTGTAATTTATGTATACTTACCGTGTCTCATCTATTTTGCATCTTTTCACCACCTCGTGTGTAATGTATATGACGATGTATGCACATTGCACATTTTAATGATATGTAAACGTATCCGATTTATGTGATTTTGTATTTTGACAAAATGTAAATAATATTTCATTTTATATTTTGCATGCAATAGAGCGTATAAAAAAATTCAAGCAAAAGTGTGATGGCGTAAATGACCAAGGTGGATGGACGCAGAATGATAAATTATGATGACACATGATTTACATATTTTAATTCGAAAAATATTTCCAAACATAAAATTTACTTATTTCAATATTCAATATTTCTATTTTTCTAAGAGTAGGTACATAATATTTTAGACGATACGTTTCCAAAAAAACCGGTCAAGTGCGAGTTGGCTCGCGCACCGAGGGTTCCGTAGTCCGTACAAACCTGTAGGTATATAAGTAAAAGTTCACCCATCACGACAATCGAGTCATAGTTATGGTATTTTTATTGCAAAATTAAATTTATAACATCAAAATATGGAAAGCTGGAGGATCATAAATACGCGTTCGTGAGGAAAAGGATTAGAAGTTTAAAATTATTTGAAAAAAAAAAAATATTTTTTTTTTATATGATGAAACTAAAAATTTACGGTTTTCGTAATTTTTCCTATATCTGTACTATATGACGTGACTTCGTACGAAATTTCAAGATTCTAAGTTCACGGGAAGTACCCTGTAGGTTTTGATTCCCGTGCGAGTTTCGAAAATTTGCGGAAATTTGCGGCCTAAATGGCTGTATCTTTTGATTGCGTTGGCTTAGAAGGTTGATTTTTCTACAGCTTCCAGGGACAGTAGACCTGAGTATCATATACAAATTTCAGTTTGATACCTCCACGCGTTCCTGAGAAAAACGCTCTTGACAGACGGACGGACGGACGGACAACAAAGTGATGTTATAAGGGTTCCGTTTTTTTCTTTTGAAGTACGGAACCCTAAAAATGAATGTGTTTTGACGTTAATAATAATAATAATAATAATAAAAAAATCTCCTATCTATAAAGATCAACAAATTATTCATTCAAATACAATAGCTATAGGTAACGAAACTTCAAAAAAATAAAAGAACTTATGTTGGGAGTTATTATAATTTCACTCACGAAATTCAACCAAGTACAAAATACTGCAACAATCTGATCCAACATTGTGTTTAGTTTCTTTTCAACTACGATTGATACTAACTCAGACACTGAGACACCTAATACAGAAACATAATGTTATAAATATTAAAATTTTTGATTTCATTGTAAACATAATAATGCGTATTAACCGCAGGAAGGTATATTTATCAGCCAATTATATAAACAACATCACTATACGAGGATAGGACTTGATTAATGTTATAGTAAATCATATAATTTAATTATATATAATATTACAATATATATAAGATGAGAATTTTCATATATTCTATTTTTAGCGGCGTACGAAATTAATAGTCTTGTGTAATATTATATAGTTTTAAGTCTAATTTAATTTCTTTATCTACCGAGCGAGTAGCTGCAGTTATCTTACCAATTAAATGTAATTTTTTTTTTTTATTCCAGTTTGTCAACTTTGGATTTTGCTAAATACTGGTTGTGTCCACTTGTAGCAGTCGTATAACGTCGTATACGTGCATAATAAAACTGTTAATTAATATATTATATTATGTTCGTTAAACGAATACTAATAAGCTTCTAAACTGTATAATACTATAGACTAGTTCTTAGTTTGATTGAAATCCTTAATGGGTTTGTAGGAGGTACTTATCCAGCGCTGACAAAGGGTCAAAATTATTGAAAACCCGCGAAAGCAATTTATATTACTATTTATTAATAATATTGTATTGTGAATAATTAAATATTCATTATATAGGTATGCCCTGATACAGAAAAATGTATCCATTTTTAGTTCTTTATAATATTATTATTATAAAAGGATCTAAATTTGAAAATTATAGTGTAGAACAATAGAATTAATACCAAACATTCATTATATTTAATAATAAAAACGTATGACGGTGGTTCTAAGATTTAGCAATTTTACAATTTTTACCGACATTTTTTTTTTAGTATCTCAAACCAATCTCTATACTTCAATTAAAACAATAATATACCTACGATTATTATTATGACGATTCGTTTGTTTTACGATCATATTATTCTTATCATTGTAATATTCTATACAGAGACGAGACGAAAACTTCACGAATCATCGTTTCAACGTTATGTTATACAGAAATATTCAATCGAAGTTAAATGCCGCGGTCGCGTTGCCGGAAGCCAAAACTTGTCGAAACTTTTTAAAATACGACCAGCTTATAGACTCGGGACGATGCCGTTTAAAAAACCAACGATGTGCTTTTCGACCGATTTCAGCAGCCGTTAGTGAAGGAAATGGCAGTTGAAATAACAAATTTATAATATACCATGTGAAATGTGTGCGAATAAGATAAATGCATACCTATAGAAAAAACAAAACTGGTTCCTCTGATCAATTTAATGGTTTCCCATTATATTGACCGCGTACTATTTCAGGTTAGGGACAATCGATCTATTTGAATATAATATTATATTATATACTATATACATAGTTACAAGTACTAAATAAATGTAGTCAACAATAATATAACATAGTTGAAATAAACAATTAATGAAATAGCGGTCGATCACTGCACTATAAAATAACACGGACATCCGATCCAATCTTTGAATTGCTGACAGCCTCCGCGAAGCACTACGCGTCTTGATCCATACAAAATTGAAAAAATTCTCAAATAATTAAAATGCTATGGGGAAATGCTGAAAGTCAAACCTGAATAAGATTCAAGCTTTCCAAAATATGACCTTTAGGTTAGGTTAGGAAATTATTTAACGCATCTCCATACATAATATCAAACCATACCCTACATTTAGATTGTAACTTAAATACTATTCATGACGAAGATAAATGTTTTTATAAAAAATATCATAACTGTATATCCTCTAATTCAAATCCACTCATTAAAAACTTATCATCCCTCACAATACCAGGTAGCCCTCCAAGGCGACCTAAACGTAAATGGTGCAGAGATTTATTACTTTAAATATTAAATGATAATATATAGGTAAGATGTTACTAAATATTTAATATATTATTATATATAAATATATAATTTAAATACTAACATATAACTAAATCACTAATATGATAAACCAAGACGAAAGTGTCATCAGTGGGTGGCTTCTTTCCTAAAATTTATGTAAATCACCCTATTGTTTTGTTTCCCTTATCGCACATATACTTATTATGTCTAAGATATAGATTATATATTTTCTTCTAAAAATGGAAAAAAAAATAATAAATAAATACTTAAAATCATTCAATTCAATTTATATAACCTTATGTATATAATATATGATACTGTACCACAATGTAAAATATGGTAGACCTTTTTATTCTCTCATCTTTTTTTTTGATTATTAAAGCCAATAATCTTTGATGCTGTGGGGCTCATCTGAATAAATTGAAAAAAAAAAATATAGAAAATATTTCAGTAGAATTAACTATAATTATATAACATTATATTATATAGTCTTAGTTATTTATGAGCGTTATAGTACACACGACCCGAGAGTTTCACTAAAGTATTTATTCCATGACGAGCCTCTGGAGACACTCTATACAGATGACGCACTCAACTTCGACTTTCAGTCATTCTCGCCGTCGAAACGATGAGACTGCATTGATCACGAATATCCTTATAGCCCTGCAAATCGAATCAGGAAACAACAACAATAACAACAATAACAACAACAACAACAACTCTTATTCTCCGCCGAATCGTATACAGTCCTTATCAGCTCCTAAAAACTTCGAGTTCAACGCGTGTGACCAACGCCGACTCTACGTTTATCGTTTTAACGTCATCGTTATTGTCTCTTTTGGTGTATATGTATATTATAATAGCTGCAGGTGTAGGATTAATAATAAAACGAAACGAATTAAAATATCAGTGATGGGCTATAACACAGCTATAGCTCGGATAAGTGTTCGCAGTTTTCTTCTATAATTCGATTGGACCATTATAATTTGTGGATTGAAAAAAAAAAAAAAACTGAAATCGACAAAATCCAAACTCAGACAATAGGTTAGGTTAGGACCTGCTAGGACCGCATCCTGACCCGCTATATGTGGGCGAAAACCTTTTCTGTTTCAATTTCTTCGTCGCGTGGAATGAGAGACGAGACAGAAACAGTTCGAGCGTGTGATATGCGTCATACTATATTGTTGCATCGCAAAATTACGTCATTATAATAAAAATAACAATAATGTTATACTTTACTATGGAATAATATTACTGACGTCGCGACGATGAATAAATAATATTATTATAATATTATTGTAGTACAACGTCGTCGTCGTCGTATAGGGTCGTCGAGGGGTCGAAACGGACGACCAGAAATCGCGTAGGTTACGTCGCCGAGCGTGTGTGCTGTTTTCGCCGCCGCGAAATTGGATTTAGCCGCACAGTGTGATGAGTTGTCAGAAATGTTCCGAGACCGCAGACTTAGGATTCACTGGCTTAGAAAATTGTCTGCGGTGGTTTATTTTTATTTTTTGTATTTTTTGCGCGTCGTTTAAAATAATATAATAATGTAATACTAAAGAATACGACGCGCGACATTAACATCGCTCCGCGGGTTCGTCGTTTTCGCGGACGTGTCGTCGTCGAGTTGTAAAAAAACAACAAAAAGTTCTAAAAAAAAAACGCAAAAACGCACCACCGCCGCCGTCGTCGGACTGGAAGTATGGAAAAAAAAGGAACGGAAAAATATTCGAAATAAAAAAAAATCGTCCCGACCGGGAGGGTTTGGGTGGGGGGGAGAGGGTGGCAGTCACACACCACTTGATTCTCGCACGCACCCAGGCATCGTACGTACAGAATCGAAACGGATGAGAGAAACTCACCGACGACGACGACGTTTTTTTTTTCTTTTGTCGCACGCGGTGGGCACGCACGACTTGCCCGGTTGCCGCGAGATGAGGTCCCCGAGGAGAAATTAATTGAATCGCTTTGAATATTCGCGTGTGTACGACCGAAATGACGATTTTCTCTCTCTCTCTCTCTCTCTCTGTATATCATATATATATGTATTTTCCAGTCGCTTCCTCTTTTTATATACGTCACGACGCGTATGGGTCTTCCGGCCCGAGGGGTGAGACGCCGCGCGCGGTAGAAGAAGAAAAAAAACCTTATTTTTTACAGTCGAAATTTCACGGTCGTCGAACTCGGTTTCTGTATTTTAGCTGTGTTATTTGTACGAGTGCGAAACGAAACGGACGATAAAAAACTCATTTCCCTCGGGCGTGTGTGTGTGTTATGTTTACGAATTACGTACCTATATATAATATATACGTGGACAATAATCATATAACATAAAATTATGTATATATACCTATAAAAAAAATACGATTTTCGCATCCCCTGACCCACAGTGGCGGATTCGGAGGGGGGAGGAGGGGAACAGAGGCACGTGCCCCCTTATCGATAATTTTTTTACGAGTGTCATATAATAAATGAAAAATTCACTTGATATAAGAATATAATATATAAGACTGTCGCAAACTACATATATATTAATTGTTGTAATCATTATATTCGCGTTCAGTTTTTGAATGCGAAACAGGATTTACGGCTTTATAGTGCGTGTTATTATCGACACCTATTTATAATCATAACCAGGGCTAGGGATTTGTCCTTGCCCTGATTATAACCATTATTAGCTATCGATTGAAATCAAAATCATGCGATTTACATGAGCCCTCCTCTCCCCTATCGGAATACGTATCGAAGATCCACCGCTGGCTGACCGCGACTTTTTCTCGACTCTTCTGGCAGCCGCCGCGGAATTCTTACAGATACCTAATAGCCACAATGATTCTCTCGGAGGCGTGGAAAATGTGCCAGAAGAAAAAATAAAAAAACACGACCGCCGTAGATTAATAAAAATCAGCGATAATCCTCACACGTTATATATATATATATGATGCGCGAAGGGGGAAATGCGAAAAGACCGCGTTCAGGTGACCTGATAATATTTATTACTATAGTATAATAATAATATGTTCAAATATAACATCAGTTTTAGTGGTATTATATGTCCAAAGACGTTGAGCGTTAAAAATATATTCTTCCATCACACAATGAGAGTGATACGATGTGCATGGAAGATGTATAATAGTTGTAGGTATATATAATATATATAAATATATATATTATATATATCATATATTATATTGCAAGCGAAATTTTAAAGTTTGTGAAATAAAATTGATCTGTTGAATTAATTATCATGAAAAAAAAAAAAAAAATTAATCAACTGAAAAACCAGTTATCTATAAACCCATTGGACATCATGGACAATACTTATAATAGATTATTACCTACATTTGAGATTTAAATATTAATGAGCGTTAATTTGAACATCTCATCAATATTGTATAATTATATATGATTATTGGTTCAAAATGTTTAAATGATAAGGATAATATCATAGCATTCATACAATTCAAAATTAAAATTATACAAACTCTATTTACCAATAGGCGAAGGATGAAATTTTTCAACGTTTTAAAAATGATAATACTTATCTGAAACGCGTATTTTTGCCGTGTCATATATAGGTCATATTATTATTATGTAGGTAGGTATACTATACTCATCTTCTCGCTGCGTTTCGATTGCTTTAAATATTTTCGCGCTCAACAAACCTGGAAAAATATAAAATATTCTACTGTCGCGTCGAAAGCTTTAGGCACGTGTAACGTTTTTGATTTTATACTCGCGGCGAGGAGTGGAGCGAAGTGAACGACGGCGTACAAAACGTTTGAGACGAACGCGTGTTTTGTTTTGTTTTTGTTTTTTCCACCGTGTGACCTATATAGGTAATGTTCTCTGCTATTATACACACACACACACACACACACATATATATATAACGTTCGCATCGCTTAAGCCGGTCGCGCTGTTGGTATTTTTCATTTGGACAATTGTTATAAGATCCCAACCGCCGACGCCGCCGCTTTCCTCAAAATTGTAAAAGGTTTTTAACGACTTGGCGGCGGCGTCGAGTTGGGCTCGTTAAAATAAAAAAATAAAAAACCGAAACACGTGAATATGTGAAGACTTTTAAAAGGAACGGAAAAAAAAAAATTACAATAATTTATTGTAACGCGTGCGCGCGCGCATTCGTGTGCGCACAGAGGTCCTACACCATAATATATACAGTAATACGCACATATACATAGTATGTATACATATATATTTTGACGGTTAAAAACTAAAAAAAAATGTGTATATAAATATTTGACGGCTTCGCATTCTTACGGTTTTAATTTCGGACGCGTTTTCTTTGCGAACAATATTATTATTATGATAATATATTATATATGTATATATATATATATATACCAACGCACCGCGAGGACTGCGAGTGCCACCTATATAACATGCATTATACGATATGACAATATTCACTGGCCGAATGAATAATTTATAAACGCATAATGATCATAATAATAATTTATCGTGCGCGCATATTATTATCATGGTCACGACCTACACCAATAATGAACTACACAACTTTTCAGCAGTATAGTTTTTTGTAGTTTTTACTTTCTGCAGTTATTGTGACTACACAAAATCAAAACCGTCTATCGTAATGTTGTAAAGGCGCACTATATAGTATTATTATATATATAATACCCAACACACACGACACATGTTCGTCACAAAGGGGGTGCGCGGGAAGGGCGTTGGACCTGAGTACAGGGGCTCAGCTTTTTTTTTAGGGATCCGTCGAAATGAATTTGTAATTTTTGAACATTTGATAGGAATACTTATTTTATAATTAATATAATATTTCTGTTATTTTGTTATTGTTTGATAAACGACACTAACAATATAATAACGTAATAATACGTATTTTTTAATAACACTTTTGATGTTTGAAAAAATATGCCCGCAAAAGGGTAAAATAAACTGAATAATAACAACTCTATTTTATCCTTATTACTAAGCCGCACGTATATTATAATACAACACCAGTTATTAACACTAACGCGTATGAATTAAAGATTATTTTAAATTATATATTTTTTAGCGCTTGCACCAATTTATTATTAACTCTAATAATCTGCGTAATGATACACTAAGAATTCATTCTTTTTTTTTTTAATCACAACTCGTACGGCTAACAAATGTTTTCTAAAACCTAAACCATCATTTCGTGGTAGGTATGTGTATTCGTGATAAAAACAGTGAAAACTTAATATAATAAATATTACACCCCTCAAACGAAACAAGTGGTATAGAATCATAACTATGTATATTTTGTTTTCACACCCCATCCTCTCCCCCCCCCCCAACTTCAATTAAAATTATATGCGAAAACATTTTTTTTTTTTTTACCTGGGGTGGAGGGAGATCGTAAACTTTCCATTTTTTAAACATTTTTGTCATATTTATTTTATTTTGTACAATATGTATATAAAATATTTTTACGATAAACACAATAGATTATGAAAGGCCGCAAACATGAGTGGGCTTGGTTGAAGAAATTATTCAATACACAGCATATAGTCACCAGAGAATTCGAAATTCAAGGGACCTAGTTACAAATTTGATTTATGGAGGTTTTCGATTTACCGAGTGTTCGAATAATGGAGGGGAAAAAATTAATTTAAATTACATTTATTTATTATAAATACATATTATTATATTTTACGGTTATTTATTGACATTTATTTATTTTATCGTTATATATTGGACATATCAAAGATATTTGTAATTTTTTTGTGATAAATTGCTGCCCATAATCTGGTCCATAACGCTGTCTAACTTACTGATAGAAAGATTTTGATTCGAATTATAGAGGTTGGTTAGAATAAAAATTCGAATTTTTAGAGCGTGTCCTCTCACCGAAACACATTTCGAATATATTATCGAGAGGACCAGAATACAATGTGTGTTTTTTTCTTAATGATAGTGGTTTTCTCAGGGGACTTTGCGTTTGGTTCGATTTATGGAGTTTTTCGAATTATCGAATGACTACTGTAATAGCATTTCATGGCGTCGCGGATATTACTTAGTGGTTGTACTACATTATAGACTAATCGATTAGTTATTAGTCAGTTATGATTCAATAACGTTGGCCTGCAAGGATTGTTCGGGAAAAGAGGGTTTTTCGACGAGAGGGTTTTGGTGGTTTGCTTAACATCACTCCAAACTAAAATTTATTTTTGTGCACTGCGTAGTATCCGATTTATAGACTAATAAAAGACTGTAAAAAATCGTCACACGCACAACAGCTCGAAACAGATAGGTACAATGACCACTATTATAATAACAATGATAGTAAATAATAATTAAATAATAATTAAATATTGATGTTCGGTAGGTATTTCTCGACGCACTTGAGTAGTGATAATAATAATAATATTACATCGAAATGTTCTAAATTCAACAAATTTTTTTGTCTATGCATTGATAAAATTATTGGTATTCAAGACCGCAAAACGACATAGTATTATTCTCTACAATAATAATAATAATAATAATAATAATATGGGAACACAGAATGCAATATAATGCTTGTCGCGCAATAAAACCGACGGACAGCGTTTTATATTGAAATTCATATAAACAAAATGAGAATCATATAATTTAACAGTGAAAACAATGTATTATTGTAAAAAAAGTAACCGTTCTTTCTTGAATCGTTTACAATAAACACATATTGAAATAATATCATTTTAAACATTTATCGTAAGGACACACTCTCTGGCTGTTTTTTTCGATGGAGCGATATTATTCTAAATTTAATTATTTTGTAATTTTTAAATACAGTTAGAGACCATATTACTTGATTAAAACTTCTATTTTTCAAACGAGAACGCCGATTTTCTAGAGTATACAAAGCTCGGAAAATTTCTTTAAAAACCTTATTGGTTCACGCTCACGTAGGTTTGGTTATAAAATAGGAGCTAGATCGGTTCTCGTCCCAGTCCATCCTTTCCTCGTTTTCCGATAAAGAACAATAATTATCGTTCCTCCATAATTTAAGATTTGATTAATTTAATTTATACTTTATAGTAATCATTGTTTGATCTGGTAGTTTTTTTGTTTTTAAAATGATTAACTCATTTATTTCGTACAAGTTAAGACCTATAATAGGTTAGGTAATAATTATGGGACCACCGCGACTGACTCGACAATTTTGTAAGCACTTTAAATATTATTGTGAATTGTCATATAATTCAGCTCGTTGTGAAAAAAAATTATTTGAGAATAAAAAAAGAACAAATAAAAACGTTCATGTTTCTCTGAAAAATTAACGAAAGTTAGACTATTATGTTTCTCCGCACGAAAAAGGAATATTATGTTCCCGCTAAGTTCGTGAAAGTATTGAACGAAATCGTATTGGAACGAATTCCGTCCCTGGGAGATATGTGACAATGACTTGAAAACTTCAGTACCTAAATAATATTATTATACTAATCCATCAACATTTAGGATACGTGAAAATGTCCCAAACGTCTATTTTAACGTCATATTTTTAGGACAATGTTATTAATCCTTGGCATAAACATTTCATCGACTGAAATACTTACTACATCCTCGTTTTGAATCGAAATTTTCAAAACACTTTCTTCTCGACAGTTTTCAGCAAGAAAAGGAATGTATATTTGAAAAACTGCTGCAGTGTAGTGCGAAAAGTTTCAAAAATACGATCTTTAAATAAGTTTGTTTGAAAATCGCGAAAATCCTGTTTTGAATGAGACGTGCGTTCGTTGCGTAAGAATATTACGGATGTGAAAAACGGTGATAATGGACGTGCTCGGTGAAACACTCTGTATATGTTATATATACATATTATTTCGTATCAGCTATCCGTTACCGCGCTGTTGTCACGGGACGGGAAGTGCGGAACTCTTGACCCGTTTTCTTTTCGATTTGTTTTTTTTTGTCTCAAAAATATACCTACTCCTCCCCTCACTAATACCCACCCAATCATCATAGACTTACGCCGGTGTAGTGATCATCGGTCTGCGGGTTTCCCACCGCTGCTTTTGTTTGCCGAAAACGCGTATAATAGTCCGACACAAACGTTTCGTCGCCGTCGTCGTCGTCGTCGTCGTAGTCGTCGCGAAGACAATGCAATAATACGCGTCGATTAGCATACAATGGAGGCGAAACGACGACCGCCACCTCCACCGCTGGGGCATCATCTATATGTCACACGCTCGTTCCGAGTCTAAAAATCATTGCTGCAGGTGCCTACCTACCTATGCGCGCGGTCGTCCCATATGACGACGATAATAATGTGCACACAATTTAATACACCGCAAACAATAATAATATAATGGTATATACCTAGGTTACCTATCTATACCTGGGTATAAGTATATATGGCGTGCGCGTACACGGCGGATATCAAAAACGTTCGTCACTTCCGAAACCGCCGTGCTGTATTATTGTCTTTAGTCTTTACGTCATGACGACTGCTCGCCGTGTCGTCGCCACCACGATCGACCGTATGATAATTATATGACATGATGATGATAATAATATTTTTGCTGCACTCTGCAAGACGTTCGAAAGGTTAAATGCGATTCGAAACGCAAACCTAGGTAGGTAGGTATTACGGTTTTATTACCGCCATTACCATTATATCATTATTGTTATTATTTTAATAACATACAATATAATATTATGTATATTATCAATCCGAACATTTGCGCGTATATTATGTTTCGGAGAACAATGGCGACGGATAATGATAATATTAAAATAATGTTAATATTATTTACTGTATATTATATGAATTACTATCACGCGTGTGGCGTGTCGCGAGGCGCACTGTTATTATTATTATAACGGACTAGGTATGTACACACTCAATAATACGCGTGTAGGCAAAGTCGTGCCGAAAAATTGACTATTATATAATTGTAAAATCGAGTTCGACGTGCCAATGAAACTATATACCATCGTGGGGGGGGGGGTTAAATGCAAATGACCGTGCGGCCTGGTGGCGTTAAAATCTCCCGAGCCAAACGATTTTTTGATTATAATTATATGCCTATCAAGTATCCATATAATAATATCATAATGTTATGCGCATCAAATAAATGCCAACAAATTACTCACAGCCATTCAATGAGCAAAAAAGATCCTCCAGTAGGTACCTATGTCAGACATGCGGCACTGGGTTATCAATAAAACACATAATGACCGAATGTCGTTCATACTCCGAATCAAGGCTGGCCTCAAACCTTCAAGAACATATTTTATCGGACCTCACTCGGTCAAAACAGTTCTTCGCTTTCAGCTACCACCAAGTTCATCACAGAGGCAGAACCACAAAATAAAATATGAACACTGTAAAATAATATAGTTGTCAATGTAAACTCAACCCAATGTAACCAACATTTTGTAACCCAATGTCGCCGAGAGTATATTTCGTTTTAATGATAAAAAAAAAAAAAAAATGTCGCTATAATATATTATATTATCAGGCATATGACGTGCAGGAAGTTAGCCTTCCGACTTTGTGCAAACATTTTCAAAATTATTGCAAGCAATCGTAAATAATTGTAAATCATCGAAAAACTTAAAAATCAAAAAACAAAGTCGGAGAGCCGAGTTCATGTACGATCTCAAAACATCATATCATTCCGTGATATTATAATAATATTCACGATAAACGTACATACTATTACGTTTGACTGCAGAATATAGGTAGAGTGCCCAGGAAATTTCGATGGGGGGGATATATGTTATACATTTTTTAGTAAAAGTTCGTCATTTAAATTAATCATGGTTATCCAAACACAAAAATTGTGCATTCATGCGTATTGAGTATCATTCTACAATTAGAATTAATTTAAATAGCCACACACTATACATACACTATTGTTTAAATAAAATGACAACATTAAACTAAAAACATTTATAACCTTTATTAAAATATTTAATATACAAAAGAAGAATAATTCTTAAAAACAACTTAGTTATTCGTTATTCCAAACGAAAATTTAACCGCCTAGATTTTGTACTCATCTCATCAATGACTTCATCAGTATTTATTTTAATGTCTCGATGATTGCTCATGAACATGAATACATAATCACTGATCTATAATCAGTATAATCCGTATAGTGAATGTTTATAATAGCCAATGGGAAATAATTTATAAGCAATAACTTATTACTGATAATTTTAAAAGTAATATCCATATCCATATATCAATGTTTATATATGTGTTTATGGTAATATCTAATAAGTTGAAGTTAACAAAAAAAAAACCAATGGGGGGGGGATATAACCCCTAACCTCACCCCCCTTGGGCACGCCACTGGAGACGTGAGCTTGGTAAATTTATCAGGTATAACATTTACGGTCAAAAGTAAATCTACAAACATTTTACATAGAGATTTTATATTAAAAAGTGATTTTTATGAATTATCATCTTAATCGTATTTCTTATAATCACATTTTGGCCACCCCCCGGCACACCTAATATATGTATTATCTATTTGAGCTTGAGCCTAAAAATAAATTAAAGTTGCACCGCCCAAACTCAATGGAATCGAAAAGCTGCAGAGATATTTCTGTACACTCGCTGACCGCTGTCATAAAATATCATCGTTGGTTGGCGAAATCGGTGGAATGATTTAACGGTAAAATGAACTTTGAGCAGAGATATTATTATGTATTGCCATACTAACCGCGAACACTATTCGTTAACTGCGCCTAACATTTGTTCGATTTTGGCGCTTAATAATTATCGACAAACATCGTTATCGTAAGCTATCCGACTTTTTCACCGTCCGGCAAAACCTGCCAGCACGTGAGCACAACAACTACGTGTGTACAATCCAACGAATAGACGATGGCGAACGTTAAAATTGTACGAAATCAATTATAGTATCAAAAAACGGGCGCGAGGCCAATCAAAATATGTATATTTTCGTATCGATTGGACGTTGTAATATTATTATTATCGTCATACGCACACATTTTAATAGAATAAAATATAGAATAAAGAAAACGAGTGTGCATATAATATAATAATAATAATTGGTACGGGTAGGTACGCAAAACCGGTCTTTATAGGAGGTTTTATATATTATTATGACACGAGATTTATAAACGCACGCGACCTTGTGCGGCGTTCTTCGCATATATATACACCGAGCCATCTCGTAAACACAAATGTATTTTATATATATAGTACACGTGCGGCGCCGCTCTGTCGAAATATATAATATTGAGGCGAATCGCTAATTTGTAATTCGATTTCGGACAGGTCAGCGTTTAATATCATTATGTATTGTATATATATATATATATATTATAAATGTATATACACATGTTTATACGTATATATACAAGTACTGCAGTAAATGATAATATTTTAGTTTCAGTTGACACGCAATCGGTAGAGTCACAATTATTATTACTGATAATGTAATATACGTAGGTGTGAACGGAGTGTCCGCGAAGGTTACACGGCAGGGTGCACAAAAAAAGTTAAGGCGCATGCGCAAAACACAAGAGTTTAGCGCAAGCCGTAGGAACTTATCGTCCAATAGATTCACATCGTGTACAGATGAGTACCTTATAGTAGTCAGGGTGAATCCTATATGTGACCTAGTGAGAGAGCGTTGGCGACAATTGCGTCCCGGGCTGAGTCCCAACGTCGGTCATGGCCGGCCCTCTTCCCGATATTTTAATTATTAGTTACCGTTTTATCTTTTGCAATAGAAATAACAATTATTGTATGCGCTTATGTGTTATCAGCGATTTTTGACCATGCCACTCCCCCCTCCAACACCACCAACACCGAATTATGTCTCTGCGGGCACGGAGAGTGTATAGCTCGTTTTTGTCAACACTCTCTATATTATAATTCCCGAAAGGCACGTGGACGATCAAATAAGCCATCGGAGAAAGTTGCACTGCTCACACTTAGGTATTACACTTATAATATACACATTTTTGACACTGCTTCAATGGCGGCATTTAATATTATTAAACCTACCCCGACCCACCCATACACCCACCAACCGTAGTATTAATCTCGGCCGAATCGAGGGCTGTCGAATTTACAATTTTTCAATACCTACGACTACAGCACTCGAAGATACGTAAGCCTCCCCCCACCCCCACAGCAATAACCTTATGGAATTTTCTCTCTAAACAGTATTATTATTACTATTAGGACTAATCTCAAAAAAAATTTAAAAAAACGATTCTATTGAATCTTTCGATTCTTTTTTATTTGATATTAGCTTGAGAATTAATAGAAGTACCTATTTGATGGACGCGTGCTTGAAAAAAAAAAAACTCCCAAGAGGTGTTGCAGGGAGGGAGAGATTCGCCGATTATCATCCCTTGCAGCCAACATTACGGCGTTTGTATATTATATAGAGAATAAAAAGTCAACGCCGGGATGTCTGCGGGTTAGGTCGACATTCTTCGTTGTTTTCAGAAAGTGCTCACGATATTATAATATTATACGATGTTTTTTTTGTACGTGTCGAGTTTCGGGCGCCCGCCGTCGCCGTCGACGCAAGTACACGTCAATTCGATTCCGAATAAACCGCAGCAGCGAGGTCAACGTATAATATATTATTACGTACACCAGCTGATCTGGACGTGAGAAAGTCATCACAACATCGGAAAACCCTAAAGTTTCTGAAACCATTTCTTTTACACGAGATTTGAAATAGGTAGAGAAAAAAATACTTTACCAGCTCATATCAATATAATATTTTTTCTTCTCTTTTCGACGACACCGTGATCTATATTAATTGGTTTTTTTTTTTCAAAACGGAATGCATTTTTAGAGTACTTCAGTGCTCGTTTTGGACGAATAATTTATGAGTATTAAAAGTATTAATAATCATAAAGTATTGATGGGCAATAGGCTGAATGGTGGACCGAAATTGTTCGAAGTACTCCGCGACTACACATCACTCTAAAAGACAAACTACTACCAAAATTCGATTTTTTGCAATATCAAAGTACCAACCTATTCCAATTATACATATATTACGTTTAGGGGATAAGGAATTATTAAACATATTTATGATATTTAACTATTAAACATGCTCGTCGTCGACAAAAGAACGCCACACCTTCATCTATTGTGTCTTGCAAACGTAAAACATAGCAAACTGTATACGGTTTACTGCAACAATGCTTTTTTCTATTTATAAATTCTGAAATTGGAGTTTATTGATCTGTTATGCAATTGAAAGGTAAGATCACTATCGATAGAATCTCGGAGACTTGATACTTTTACTAAGAAGCAAGTGATGATCTTTTTTTGAAACTCTACATTTTGTGTACTCAAATTTTAAAATGATCATAATTTCACAACTTATTTAAAAATAATAATATCAATAAAATCCTCCGAGACATCTCATATAATATTCTTCCATTTAAAATTCGTCGTTGTTTTAAATTCACTCGAACTTTAAAAATTTAAAGAGTAAAATGTATTATTGCAGTTAACGGAATATTTGCAATGTTGTACGTTCGTAAGGTCGACACCATGCAAGCAAGAAATTACGAGGATAAAAATAATTAAAAATCCTTTTTTTCCCAATTTCTAAAAACATTGGTGTTATTTCATGTGATTATGAGTGCCTTTCACGTTAAACGGATCACTCCGTAGTAAATACTATAAATATTGAGCGTAAGTTTATACATTATATATTTATGGGCTAGATGATATTTGTTGTGTGTTTTGTATCGTTTTTTCATTTTTTTTTTTTTTTGTGATTAAATTCAGTCAGCTACAACCACAAGAGATAAAAATATGTAATATTATATTACAAACGAGTGTCGACACTGTGCTGGTGCGATTGCAGTTTTTACTGCATTTTACGAACGACACTTATACATAATATACGGAAATTATTATCTCCGCGTGGTGTCGTTGTTAATTTAATTAAAATTAAAATGTTTTCGACGACGAAAATCATAACGATATATTATATAAGGTACGCTGCAAAGCGTGCGTGGATTACGTCGCAGCGGCATCGGTTTATAGAATGCTTATATTATATACAGAGTGTATATATATATACTTAATGCTGCACGAAAATCTTCAAACTTAATTTCAATATTTTTAAATTCTCACCCCCATACAATAAACTTGAGACGTCAGCGGCTGATCGCACACCAATGACATGACATGTCACATATTGTGTTTGAATCAGTTATCGGACTCAACATCTGCAACTATAAAAGCGCGACCATCGTTCATATTATTTATATTATATTATGTTATTTTTGGACACACTGCAAGTTCATCGACGACGATACTCAATAAGACATAATAATACAATAATAATTTTCGATTTCATTTTAGAAACACGCGCATAACCAGATCGTTCTGATCTGAGTCAATCTCGCGGAAACCCGACTGACGAGGCGCATTTTTTTCTACAGTTTCTTTAGTTGAATATATACTACTGAATGGAGTCGTCGTGTCGGTGAATATTTTACAAGGTTTTTTACGGCCCACTCGAGTTGCAGGGTGAAAACTACACAATCAAAAAAACATTTGAAAAACGATGCGGAACGACGATCAAGAAAAACCTGCATGATGGTTGAAGACATTTTCTTAAAAATCTTTGGACGGCCGCAGTCTGCAGTATAATTCCCTCATACGTTTAGCATTATAGCTATCGAAAAAATCAAAAAATTACATCTTCGAAGAACCGTGTTCTTATATCGGGACGTATCGGATGATAAATACTTAAATTCGCTGGATGAAACTTTCCAAGCAGTGTTTTTTTTTTATCCAAACAACATTGTTTTTAAAACCAAAGTGCTGAAAAAATACAATCGCGTCAACATACATTATTGTTGGGTATTCGCGTGGTCTGCAGAACACGGGATGAATCATAGCACTGCTATGCGCTGTTGCTCGGCAATATTGTGTCATGGTGTATGAGTATAACAATCACTACTGTTAATATAACAATAATCATTTATGTGAAAACAAATAATATTGCTGTTATTTTTAATAACATTTTAGTAATACACAGTGCTAATGATAGTAGTATGCAGACAAGTATCATTTTAACTGAATCGACTGTAATCGACTTCTTCTATTATGTTCGGCAACCTTGACGTGGCAGCAAAACTCGTGCAACTTTGCTCACCCGTCGTCGTCCTCGTTGTTGCCACCGCGGCCGCCGTGTTAGAACTGCGGCAGGCCGTCGAAACTGGTGGCGGCAGGGCGTTCGCGATGTCCTCGTTCCGGTCGGAAGTTACCACCCAATATCCGTATTTAGTGGGACTGATCACTGGAGGAATAGACGACATCACAGACCAGCAGACCGTCATCTGCACAGGAACCCTTTTATCTCCGGTGTTGGTTTTGTCGTCGGCGTATTGCACGTTGCGTCTGACGACCATGATCAAGGAGAGACCGGAAGTCAATAAACTATTCGTAAGCGACACAATAAACGTGACAAATAATAAATATTTTTCCCTATTTACTGTTATTATAGGTGGTTAGCCTAACCACTCGGACTCACCATACCATAAAGTATTATCAAGTACGGTGATATAATATTCTGCAGGATGATTCATTGTTCATTATTTTTATAATTATACGATTAAAAGTAATATTATAAATTACTTATATTTTTTAATACCATTGAAGGAAGTCAATGTAATGAAACTATGATTTTTTTCATATGAGAATCACACAGTTCTCTAGTAAATTGTTAAGCAGATGAAATTTTTTTTGAAATTTTTAGAAATCGAAACTCAAATGAGATGTCTCTGAATTAACTCTATGTGTACTAAGAACAATAATTCTCA
The DNA here is from genome assembly GCF_037042655.1 of Diuraphis noxia. Taxonomy (NCBI): domain Eukaryota; kingdom Metazoa; phylum Arthropoda; class Insecta; order Hemiptera; family Aphididae; genus Diuraphis; species Diuraphis noxia. Next base: position 2,495,554 of record NW_028301719.1, read on the forward strand.
TAGACTTAATATAGTGGGTTCAGAGACTAGACAATCTGAATAGGTAGTTAGATATAGGTAGTTCTAAAGTTAATATTAATCCATCTGCAGAATTGCATTGTTCGTAAAAATGTTCTGGTTGTAATAATATTTCATACTGTATCCAATAATACATCTGTTTTGAACTTATTTTAAGGACTATTATCATCATATTATAACATTTAATAATTTATAGAAACTACTCATTCGATTTATATAGATCAACACTTCAATCACCTAAATATGAAAAAAAAAAAAGTATGTCTCTTTAAGTAGGTATACTTAAAAGCTCAATAATCAGAATTTTAATGAATTTATTACTAAAGGAAAAAATTCGGTGAGCATAATACATACGTAATGAACCATTTTGTCATTTGCAATATGTATACATTATACAAGCATTATATTATTGTGAAACATTTTAATTTATAAATTATTTAATACATTTAATACTCAGGTACACTAAGGTACATATATTATGTACGAGTTTATATTTTTTGACAAATTTGAAAGTATTATTAAAATATAATAATGGCACATTTGTTTCTTTTTTTTTTTACAAATACATCCACCAAATTCATTAAGGTCACAGGCTTTTTTTGTCAGCAGATAATTTTTTTTTCTGTTTCATTGAATTATTTTCACGCCATTATAAATTATGTAAAATAGATACTAAAAATTATAAATTAAAAATTGATTACAATGAATCAAAGAGATTTTTCTCTATGATTATATAGTTCGAAATGATCTATTGAATTAATTATTAAACATGGTCATTAAGTATATAATTGAAAAATTTGATTTTGAATTAACTATTAAGAAATAAAAGAGATTAGATTCTAGGTAAATTACTCTGTATACATTATCAAGATATTGAACTTCAAAACAACTGTTTAAAAATAACATTTTTTTCATTACCGAACGATAATGTCACACATGGTCGATACGCTCTGCACTTACCCACATCGTACCGATAATACCATAATACCTACTATGTCCATTCATCACTTGTTCGTGGATCACGCAAAGGATTTCATATTTCCGACTACTACAATTTTTTGATTTTTTACCGACAGGTGTATTGGAAGACACCCACGAACTCTGTGAAATACCACCGGACCACGAGTGTTTACACACATCCATCATACGACAAAGCCACACGCATGTTCGACTTATCGTTGATAAAGGTGAGCGCGTGATCCATGCGCACAATGTTTTTGCAACAAATTGTATTGGCTCATCGCCGAGACTCTAACATTAAATTCATAAAAAAATAAATAAATATAATGTAACGCTATAACACTTAAAACAGCTCAAAAAGCCGTTCAAGCACGTTGAACGTTTCGTTAGACTGTCCTCCAAAACGTTGAAAAGCGACGTCGAACTGAGCTGTTTAGTTGTGGGAATCGGTGCGCCTCACGAAAGCAGTTACAAGGTGCCAGTCCGTGTCAAGTACGGCCGCACCGCTTGCCGGATTCCTAAATCTATGTGAGCAAGATTTACATTTTACATTTTAGCTCTGTAGATTTACCGTCATTTCCAATTGATCCGGTATACAGTGTATAGTCTGTAAATCCGAAACTTTCCGACCTAAACAATTTAAACGGTTTCGTCAAAACATTTTTTTTTATTTGCTTTAGTTAATGAGAGTAAATACAAAATTCACAATTTAAAGTTGTTTCGTTACAGGAGATTCCTATTTTTTGCCTACCACGTGAATCTCTGTGTCTCCTATTCCAATTAATGCAATTTACAATATGAGCACCGTAGATAGGTTGCTTTGGTTCAAGGGCTCTACATAAACACCACCATATTATAGCCAAATGTTCTGTATTCAGATTGGTACGTCCCACATATGTCACCTATATTAATTTCCGATCAAATAAATAACATTTTCATTAAATTTCTTAATTAAACGCTTCTTATTCTTCTCTCCGTTACACTCCTGCCCAATATTTTCAGAACATCTCAAGTCTTGTACTCTTGTATCTCTAATACTTTAAAATACAGTTGATCTTTTACCTTTCCATTTCAACATTCTTTATTTTCCTGCAGACTTTTTTGATAATTCTTTTTATTCGTTTGATGCGCACTACATCCGACAACCACAATATGTCATCCTGTATTCTACATTTCTAATTTTTTATTGCATAAGCGACCATTTAATTGTTGGACTTTTGCGTGTAAATAAATGAATCAATTTCACGTGTTGTAATAAACAACAAGAGTGGATGATACAGGGTGACGTTACCTACGCCGTTTCAGCCCCGGTTTTGAGTACTTGATCGGATACACTTGGGAAGATTTCCTGTGTACCGAGACAGTAAGTCCGGCAGCCACACGATTGCCGTGTGATAGGGCTGATCCGTTGGTGTGCTCCGATGGCCGGTACCAGTATGGAATCTTCAGCTATGGATACGATGGCACAGGCGCGTCTCTGGCGACGGAGGCGACCGAGTGTGGTGATCCGACCATTCAGAGCAGACACCTGTTTGTCAACAGGAACGCTGATTGGATAACCAAGATGATGGCGGATCATGTTGGCGGCTCGAAGCAGATAGACGAAGTTGAAAAGACCACGAACGCAACGACGACGACCACCAATCGCCCCACGCGGTCACAGCCGACAACCACCTCAACTCGAGTGGAAGTGTCGGAAGTCAGCTGCACCGATCATCTGGAAGTTAATTACCCGTATCTGGTGTACTTGGAAGGCCTACCCGATGAACCGGTGTGCGGCGGCACTCTTATATCGCCTTGGCACGTGCTCACAACCGCTTACTGCACGACAAGAATGACCGAAATCATGGTATTAACCGCGCGTTTACCAATATAATAAATGTCAGCCGATCAGCAATCTTCAACTGTAGACTTAAGTACCGAATTTCAATATCGAGATTATAGGAGTATTGCTATTTGAGCCATTAAATTTAATATACAATATGGTTCTACTCCAAAATGTTTCATCAACGTAAAAGGGTTTAGCATAGGCGAAATTAGATTATTGTATTAGGATACTGGCTAAATATAAGTATGAACAAAAATTCTAATTACAAAAAAAAGTTTTTAATTTAAACTTTTAATTGTATTAAGTCTGTATGTTGTCCAACTAGGATCTGACTGACCTGACTCGTAGTTTCATCTATGGAGTTGAATGTGTTGTGAATCGTAATAAAAACCATTAATCCCATTTATCTTATGTATGTTGTTATTATGTATAATGCAATGTGATCAATAAACCAATGAATACCATCCATATCATATATACCTATGTCTAGAAAATATAAATTCATATCACGAGTATAAAAATTTGATTTGGGACGGCACCTGTATTGCTGTCTTAACGGTTTAAAATATAAGCACGGAAGAGTATTTTGGGGAAATATTGACGGGATAACCTAGTGTAATGAACATCGTAGGAAAAAAACCCAGCGCATAATCAAAAGTACGACCATTATATTATCATTATTTATGATGATAATAGATGTATCTAAATTGGACGATATTTACCAGAAAGATAATGAGGCATTATCTGAAAAATATTCCGTTTTTAAAAGTAGGGTATAATTGGTAGTGTTTAAGCTCAACCTATATTCTATACGAACCATATAGTCTTATTATTTCGATTTTTCGTAATTGGTTTTGCCACGTCGCTTGCCAGAATGTCGGACCATAGGGACGGAGACACAGCTATATAGTGTAATATCTACTATATTGACTTTCTTGCCGAGAATCTGTTTTTTCGACGGGTTTTATTATTTTGTTTCGCTGCTCAGGTGACCGTTACGACTTACCGTAGACAACGCGCGATGGCAAGGCTCGTATACATTCATCCGAACTTCGACCTATACACGCTGACGGCGGACATCAGCATCGTTGTCGTAAGTCTGTCTCATCCTCGACGCTTGTTATCTTTCCCGACGCACCGTTTATGATTATTGCACGGTATCATTTTTATCCGCACAGTTACAAGAACCGTTAAACGTGACCAGATACGCACAGCTGCCGGAAATTGTCAGCGGCCCGACCGACGACGGAGACTACAACACAACTTCTAGAGCGCTGACTTGCGCAGTGGTGGCGTCGAGCAAACGATTGACACCGTATCGTTATGTCCCGGTCAACATCAATTACGGACCCGAAGCTTGTGGAGGATCATTTGAGTACGTACAATGTACAAACGTTGTGTTGTTATTATAATAATAAATACTCGATGACGCATAAACAACCCGCAACGAAAACTACAATCTGTTGTATTAATTGTATGTTGTAGGCATAGGCGCCAGGTTTTCAAAAAGCTATTGGGTGCTCTTACCAATGTAAAACAACAGTGGCGCAAGCATTGGCGGGGAGGGAGTAATGGGTTGTACCCACCCCCAATTTTTTTTTTCTAATTTTGACTTCCGAGGTTTTGCCACAGAATTATAGATGAAATAGATTTTTATATCCTGTAGTTTTTCTTTGTAGCCACTGATATCATACAATGAACGTGGTGATAACGGTTTACCTATTTTAATTATATTGGGTGCTCCGCACCCAATGAATATTTTCAATGGGTGCTCGAGCACCCGAGCACCCATGTACTTGGCGCCTATGGTTGTAGGATCAAAAAATATAATACGATTTTTAATAAGCTGATCGCGGTGACATAAAATAATAATAAACACCTATAAATTACAGATTAAAATCTTACATGAGACGATTTTTATCCTTTTAGAAAAAATGCATCGTCGACAATCTACATGTAATTTATAAGGGTTAAAACATGCACCTATATCATATTATGTTGTGGCAGATACTGAATAACTGTTATTAATTTTTTAACCATTTCATTACGGGGGTATTACGGACTAATCAATCGTTTTAAAAATTATCAATAGCTGTTTTAATTAATTTGATACCATTAAAATATCATGGTAATTATTTAAAAAAAAAATCCAAAGACACAAAAACAGATATCTACTAAGCAATTTTCTAAAAAAATATATATACCTATATGAAAAAAAAAATGTTATCCCAGTACAGTGTATTGTACTGAAAAAAATTAATTCAGTAGTGAAAGCGTTAAGCGATATTGCAAACAGAATTTAATTGTGGTAAATTTATTATTGTTCACCTAACAGCTTGGAAATTCAGACGACCATCAGCAAGACTTGGCGTGAATTCATTTGCGGAATGCTCAATCAACAATTTCGAAATGACACGGGAGATCCGTTAATCTGCGATGGTTTTCAGCAAGGCATAATTAGTCACACATATCGGACTGCAAAGCAGGCTGCCGAAACCGGAAGTGCCGAACAAGTGCGTTTCTTGGCAATCGACCACCACAGAGAATGGATTGACCACGTGATCACGGCCAATAATCAATTAGGCACCGGCGATGGCTGCCCGAACGCATCCCCCCGACTCGTGGTCATCCTGGTGTTGATGACTGCCTTGTTCCAATTATCGACACAGTTTAGATAGGTAATGTATTCGTACAATAAAAAAGAATACTATGCATAGCTGAAGGACAGAAATGCTGATAATGTGTAACATTGTTGAATTAACCGCAGGCTATTCACTAATCTTGTTTTACAAAACTGTGACTTGAAGTGGCACTAATGCAATAGTAATTCTCCCCGCCCATAATTTATTGATAACAGACGAGTGATTTATACAGATATATTAACTTATTATAACAATGCAGTCTGAAGGACTTTCTAATTTGTCTTCGAGACACAACACAGCTTAATTCTAAAGGTTGGTTTTGTTGGCGTCATCGCTCAACGTTCTTTTTCGTCAATATATGGCAATTCTTAAAAATTATTGGACATTCGTGTTCACTGATTCTAAACTGGTCGCGAGTCGCATTCACGCCAAACGTACCCTTCGAAAATTGTGTGATATGCGTCATTTATCTAGTAGATTAGCTCGCTGGTGACTCGATAAGGTCAAATTTGTGTAGGTACGCAGAAAAACAGCCATGTCCAGATAATGCTTGGATGAGGTGATAGGTTATAGTTTCGTGTTGTCTGTTTAATCATCGACCAAAAATCTTCCTAAGTAGTCGATGAGTCTTTGTAGGCTATTTTCCCATATTTTCTGACAAGATCTTGACGTTAATATACATATAACCTAATTAATCAGTTTTGATTAAAAACAAGTCATTGAAAGAACTATATTGTATGGCATAAGTAATAATTTCAAACTTATACCTTATACAATTAAAGCTGTCTAGTTCGAGCTCTGAATAAAACGGAAAACTATTCAATCGTATCCAAAGATATTCAAAAGAAATTTAATTTGTAACAATATTAATTTTTCATAAATTTAAAAATATTTAAAATTGTAATAAAAAATTGCTTTCATTATATTATTGTTATCAAATGCATAAAACAACTTTATTCCTTAGATAATAAAGAGTTTAATAATAAATAATAATAATAAATTTAATTTCAACGACAAAAATTCAATTTGTTAAGGGGCTGTCACACGAGGCGACTATACTCGTTACGACTACGTACCAGCGAGTAAAGTCGCTCCATCCATCTGACAACGTATTCGCTACGAGTACCCAAGTCGTAGCTATATGAATAGTCGCGGCGAATGGAATAGAGCATATATTGTTCAATTCTACTCGCTAGAAACGCGCGACTATGCTGGTCACGTGACCCACTCGCAACTCAAAATCGCAGAGTTGCCCCGTGTGACATTCATGTACTCGCTGGTCGCTACTAGCTAGTATCATTATTATCATTATTATCATTATTGTTTATCAATACTAATTATATTATCAATCTTATAAGATTATTATTGTTACGACGTGATACGATTGACGACATTTTTGCGACTGACTACTCGCTACTCGCTATCTCGTACAACTTCGTGTGTGACAACCTACTCGCGGCGACTTGATGAGGCGAGAAGTCGCTGCTACTAGTCGCGGCGAATAAAATCGCCACGTGTGACAGCCCCTATTACAGCTTCTATTGTCTCTTATGTCACAGATCTCGGAAATATTGAATCAAACATGGCCATAAAACTTAGACATAAATACATAATCCTTGACTATATCAACTTTCTGCTGCTACTATGATAGCATCCATCATGATAATTTGTAAATAAAATTAATTTAAAAAAACTTAAACCAATTAAAGTTTTCTGTCTTTAAATGTTTATAGGTAGGTACCTAAAATACCGTAATAAGAACATTTGGTGTTTCTACTATCATAACTGAATCTCATAGAACAAAACACATGCACATCTCAGCGAGTGACAAATAAACATATTGCAACATTGCAAAAATGTTGTTGGAAAAAAATTGTTCAGGAAACGGTATGTTATGCAAAACATAATGTGGAAGCCTAACCGTTTAAAAAGTTTTCATTTTTAATTGTTTTAATCCTTTTTTTATTCTCTAACGCTCATATAAATGTATCATCCGACTACTGTCGTTTAAGTTTAAACCGTTTCGACATAGACCGTAAAATGTAGGTACTTTATGTTTGACTCAACGACAGAAATCAATTCTAATTAAACTATTTTAGTAAACCAAAATCGAACAAAAAAAATTAAAACAAAATATACGTCACAATATACGTTTTTAATAAAATTTAAAAAAATTATTAAACATTTATGTTGTGGCGTATACTTTGTTTTATTTTTTTTGTTCGATTTTGGTTTACTAAAATAGTTTATGAATCGATTTATGTCGTTGGGTCAAACATAAAGTAACTAAATTCTACGGTCTATGTCGAAACGGTTTAAATTTAAACGACAGTAGTCGGATGATATATTTATCCGACGATCTTAACATTTAATGAGCATTGAAATAAATATGTAATTCTTTTGCAAAATAATGTATCTGATTAAACGTAAAAATAAAAAAATAAATTGTTTTCATAATTGCACATTACTTTTTTTCTCTATTAGGTTTTCCATTGTTTTGATATTATATGACGTGTCCTTTTATCTCATCTCTTCTCGATTTAATATTTTTCCATAAACGCAGTTTCTCTTTTATCTTATCCAGTAACTCTTCGATCGATCATTTCTCGGTCATATTTGATCGTGATAAAAATCATCTGGTACAAAATTTAACCTGACATTTTTCAACGCAATTATAATAATATGTTGTTTCACATTTTACGAATTTTATCGCATATTTTGATATCTAATTTTTTTTACGAAACCTAAAACTTTTTTTTCTGCGTTCGATCCTCACATATTTTTCAGTTCATATAACTATAATTTTATGAATATCTCGTCGCCGGCCGCCCCTGATATTGTAATATGTTATTACAATGCCACGGTTACTGAAAATTATTATATATTTCAATCAGCCAACGGATCTTCAACGCGAAATAATACAATTTGGCTGCGACCTAGCCGAGTTCCTATGACACTCTCGTATATATAGATGTTATACTATTATTACGAAGCGCGTGCAGATTAATAACAATAATTATTGTTATGAAATCGGTCCCGGGCGATTTGTCACGCACCGCCCGCAGATAAGCGAGCGACAGTTCGCCCGCCCCCGACGACAAATCATCGTAATATTATCATGACGTGTGCCCGTTTTACCGGACATTTACGAAATCGGTCGGATAACGATCCACTCGCCTGACGGTTTTTGGTTCACTAATTATAATATTTAGACGTACTACATAATATATAACCGATGTGCCTAAAATATAAATAATTATTTATATTGACGAGCGTTTCAATAGATTTTCAAAGCGTAGTAATACCTAATGCATAATATTATATACATCATTTATAAGCTGCACAGTATGTTTTACAAATTATTTTACACTAATGATGAACCACATTATACGAAAATATTCAATGAATCCAAATATTGTACACAGTGATTCATCAAGCGTATTATACTCGTTGCGGCTCACCCCTCTCATTCTTTTCAATAGTTTTTCGTTATAAGATTTTAGGAATTTTCAATATGTACAATTTTAGAACTATGACATAAACTATCAATTTGATAGTGACAACATTTACAAAAACTGGTTTTTATCGAATAATTATTTCGTTATATAGAAACATCAGATTCGTTATTTGGAGATAAATTTACGTGTAATTAACAATGAAGGTCATAGTTCTTAAAAATATTTCGTTAAACAGAAAATTTCGTTAAATGGAAGTTCGTTATATGGAAGTTTCACTGTACTTTTAGATCTTATTATTTTTAAATTCTTGAAGTCTTTTTTTTTTTTAAGGAGTGCAGGTGGAAATTTAAATATCCGTTTTTCGAACGAGAAAATATAGATAATTAATTTTCTGAACATTTTGACGAGTCAAACAAAATTTTCGAAAGGATAGTTTTTGATAGCCTTCTTTAACTTTGTATACTAAAATTAACAGGTCTGTGATAGTGGGTAGATATGCGGAGGCTATGATGTTTTGAACATTTTAGTAGTTAATATTAATCCATCTCAACAGATTTTATGATTTGTAAAAATATTAAGTACAAGACGTGCGACTATACAAAAGAATAATAGATCCACTATTAAATCTATGTAATATTTTTATGAGACCTTTTTTAAGAACTCTATTCGTATTGTATGAGATATAGTTAATATTGTATGCTTCTCATATTAATTAAAACGAGGATTTCGCTTACGTAATTAGTAATTCGTAATGTGACTCGACAGATATCGACTAACAGATGACTCAAACAGGAAATCAAATTCGCGATGTAAAAGATCCGAAGCAACGTATTTCGATGTGTCTTTTTCGCTTTCGGTCGAAACCATCATCCTCGTCCCCAAGGCATACTTATCATTATTATTAAACCCTTCCGATATATTGCGATACCCTATGCACCTGCGAGTGGCCATCGACGGGTGGGCGATATAGCAAATCTAAGGGCGCCAAAAAAAATATATATATATATATTATATAGATCGACGAATTGAGTTTCTATCCTGTTATTGTTTTTTTTCCACCTGACGTTGTTTTCCAAAACGACCATCGTATGCGATTTTAACATATATACGTAAAATGCCGGAATTTTTTGCCTTATTTTGGCTTCCTGTTATGTACAACCTTTGCACGTGTTAAATATTTATGCGATCTTTTTTCTTTATCGGCCGTAACGGACTTACCGTGTGGGACGTCGACCGCACACTGTCATGTTCGGAAATTTCCTTTGAGGAATATACCTACATTTTTACCCCCTTATTCCGTTCATCACTTGTGGAATTTTTACTTATTTTTTTTCGCTCCGTCAAAGGAACAAATTTGTTCGTCGTAATATAATGTTTATTATTTATAAAAAAAATAAAAAAAATAAAAAAAAATAAAAAAAATACTTATCTTTTTTTAATGGTTTTGTCGTGAACAACGAAAATATAACAAGACTTTAACTAATGTTAAATTACCAAATTTAATGTTAAGGTTCACTTGGTTAGGTTAGATCCAATAAGTGAGTACTAAATTGCATGGTCATATTTTCAAAACATTGATCATTAATTTAAATATTATATTATTCGTGATTAAAAAAAAAGAAAAAGAATTTCCCTGACAACTACTTGCTGTGTTTCTAAGGCGTATTTTTTATCTACTTAATTATAAAAAGAAAAAGGTGGAAAAATTAAAAATCTTATATTGGCCAAAACAGTTTTTTTTCTTTGTAAGCACGTCCCTCTGAAATATTTTTCTGTGTCTAATCATTGGGATTCATACGTAATAATGATAATTTTAAGTGAAAAGTGTGGTATTAGGAAAACTGAAAACTACATCTCACCTTGTGGCTAACTCTGCAAAGCACAGTATGAAATATTATAAACCAGTGGTTTCCAATCTGGAGTGCCTACCTACGCGAAAAAAAAAGGGATGATGGCAGAACAATTTTGAACTTGTTTCATTCAAAACGATTCGTTTTCGATGTATACGATATATATATATATATTAAATATGTTATTAAAACTCAACCGCATAAACTCATCTCATAGCTTAAGAGCATGATAGGTTAGGTTAGGTGAGGTTAGGTCTGTATAGATATCAATGCAATATTGGGATCGCACATTTGTACACACGTGGGCAAGAATTAAATTAAAAGTAATTGAAAGTTATGATAAAGGATAAAATCTACCAATAAATATCACGTTTAGAGAGAGATACGGAAGAATGAGAAGGACAGACACCGATGGGTAGTACTATGATGGGCTCGTGTGGGTTGTAAAATTTGGGTTCAGACCAATCTATATCAACGTGCATTTTTTTTATTTACGTAAACATGCTGTGTAACTCCCACACGACAAACTCCAATCTAACAACGTATTCTTTTGAAACGAAATATTTTTTGAGAACTTGCAAATTAGAGCAAAATGTATTGTTTAATCAAATATTTCGCCGTTTTTTTACGTACGTCACATTGGTTAGCGCAGTTTACATCCATTTCGTCGATCTCCGGTCACTCTCTTGACGATAATTTTGACACTATTTAGTCATAATAATATAATGGATGCTTACTGCTTCCTGCAGACTTTCGGAAGTGAAGTGCATGTTTTTAGGATGGGTCACTTTTGAAACCCAGTCCTCGATATTTATTGAAATATAAAATGTCCCAAATCTTGCCAGAGCTATACTACAGCTGTCCATACTGTCATCCAATCCCCCCCCACCCTAAAAACTTATTTTATCATATAGTTATAGTACTTTTGTTTTCATATTTAGTTGTATAATAACTATTATATAATGCATAATAAGATATATTATATTAATATATATGTAAAAGAAATATCATTGTTGTACCGATTGAGTAATAATAATAATAATAATAATGTCTTGTCTAGAAAACATCATTAATTCAGCTGCCGTTGGACTAAGCACACACAATATATATATATATATATATGATGACTAAAGCAGCTGTTGCACATATAACTTATCTGTTATTCCGCAGATTTCGATTTTTTTTTCTTCATCGGTAAAGAATAAGCAAGGAGCAGTTTCTATAATATATAAGAGATAGACAATATTTATTTATCAAAACACAGTGTGAACGCTTTTTAAAATATTATGGAAACGACATGCATGACGTGCACATTAAATATGCGCCACCGCGTATAAAGTCAAACAAAACTTTTACACGCCAAAGCGCGTTTCAAAAACAACACCTAAGAGGCGCAATTACATATCACATCATATCGTGTACTCGAAACATTCAAAATAATATTATAATAAGAATGTGTAACATGATATTATATATGATGGATCATAATAATTATATTATAATATATGTTATACACTGTACACGCGTACATAAACTTTCTTAATGTAATTATAAACTTATTTTTCGATCCAGAAACGCGTTTGAGTCGAATAATATGATTATGTACATTGACGGTATACGACCGCCGATGTGGTCCAAAGTCGCGAGTTTAATGCCAAAAGTAATTCAAACGAGTGTGTGTGTGTGTTTCAAAACCTCGAAAGTCGAGTACTTGTCTATAACATTCGTGGAACGGATGAGTAGGTCGTACTATACCTACTACGCGTCTACAACATTCCAAAAGTCTTCATCTGCACGGGTATGACAATTATTATTAGATCACGGATGTTAATGACCAAAATGTCATTAAAATATGAATTAAAAAAATTCAAAATATTCAATAATACGCCATAATAAACTTCTAAATCTTAAATAATAAACCTGGATTTCAACAAATTCTGCAGGGTTAATATATTAATTTAAAAAAAAAAAAAATTATATTATTATCTTTTAAATGTCTATTTAAAATAATTACTTTCTTACAAAATACACAGCTATTGAATATATTATGAATAAAAAAAATGATGAATTAGTTTTTGATCTGTTAAAATTAAATTTTACATAGTGTAATACTTTAAGTATAATATCATCATCAGGATTGAACTGTAAAACAATTTTTTTTAGTACCTATTATTTAAAATAGTAATTCATCATCTTTACAGCTGAAAAAGACAAATTGTTCGTTTGTTCGGGGTAATCTCTGGATAAACTTAGCAATTTAAAAAAAGATTCACCATCAGAAAGCTACACTATCCATAGTATAATATAGGTTATATCTTATCTCGATAAGTGGCAACTGGCAATTGATTTTTTTTCGTCGTGAATTTGAGAATGTTTTTATAAAACAATATAGAAATAACAATAATTATGGATTATTTGGTTGCTATTGGTTACAAAAAAGTTAGTGCAATTGGTCAGGTGCCGATTTCAAAAATCGTTTCACCATTAAAAGAAAAATCAAAAAACAAAACGATTTAATACGTTTTTCTCGTAGAATCGTATTTTATATGGACTGTGTTAAAAATATTTAACGGAGATTAAGTTGGGGCAGATCCACTAGAAGTTTTGAACGTCACTACACCGGATATTAAACGATGACGGATTGGACACAAATGTTATTATTTTAAATCGCATAGAGTCGGTTAGGTCAGAGATAAAGTAGTGTTAGATTTGGCATTTGTAACTTATCAGCAATAGTTATGCCTCATTAAGGACTCTCGGATACGTTTATTTCGCGACCTACGAAAATAATATAATTTCCTAACAAAGTGTTATACATGCGATTGGAACACGCGTTTCGTTTTTGATGCATATATAATATAATAGCAGGTAATACCTATTGGTAAAATTGCTTTTGTTACAATAACGCGTAGACCACCGGGCTGGCTATATTGATGACGCATTACAAAGACAAACAATCGTGCACTCGCGTATCTAAACACTGTTATTATTTTGAACGCGCCGCGGTGTGTATTCTTGTATTCACACACAACCACTACAACAGTCAACAACAACAATATGATATTATGTTGTTTCGGGCGTTTAACGTTATGTGTCATATACTGCAACAACGCGACCAACTTGACGCCGGACTTTTCGAACGCCGCGGTTGCGATTTCGAAGAACATAAACTGTAACGTCCGCGAGCATCGCGAATTTTTTTAGTCGACGGATCTGCGAGAAACGGTAAGTGTAGTGTTTTTTTTTTTTATTAATTTTTTTTTTTTTTTTTTTAATGGGATTTTTACCTGACACGAAGATATATTGTTGCGTCTCGTCTATTTTCGACAAATTACGTGTTTCCACAATAAAATCATAATAAACGACAGAGAAGAAAACGAGTATATATAGATCATACACATTAGGTAGGTACTATTGAACATTTAGGCCTGCCGAGGTGTATTATAATAGTCTGACGCGTATATGATGTGCCTGATGTACAGTCTGTTTTTGGACGTCGTAATAGTAAAATAATACGAAAGGTACACTTCGGGCGTATCGTATATAGACATTATTATATAAAGAAAGCACAACGCGACACAAATCTTATTTTGTGGGCGGTTATTACAAACGATACGAACGATCCGTCTATGATTTCAATATCGAAGGTATAGGTATGTAGATGCGAATCGTCTATTATTTGAGAATACTAATTTTTTTTAACGACTATCGATTAAACACGAAACGGTTAGCTTTTGCCACGTTAATCGTAGTGTATAATAATTATGTGTTAAGAATATAGTGCCATCATGTAACATTGTGCCAAAGTTTTGTTTAGGCAACACCTTATATTATGATATGGGTGAGTAGGTATTGAAAAAAAAGGACGTTTTATTAGGTCGGTATAGAAATATTACGAGTCACTTAAAATTATTTGAGCAAATCTGCCACTATATACTGTATGTTGAGGTCGTATTATGCACCGAAATAAATTGCGTTTTCGATAAAATGCGACTGCAAATCTTCCAACAGAACAGTATAATAGTATAAATGTATAAAATAATTATAATTTAAGACTATGTCACCTATTCGTGATGTCTTTGATGTTTATTATATCAGAACATTAATGTTTTTATTATTCCTATCGTTTATATATTTTGTTAGTTTGGTGGGCGAAAAAAATAATTGATTTCATTGCTTTATACGAATTACGAAATGTCAAAAATGTTTTTATGATAATACAATAAATTATGATATGTGCACGATTATTGATTTCCTTATTTTACGACTTAGACCATATACTATGGATGGAGCCACGGCGTATTTTTTTGTTGCCGATATCATCGACGAGTCTCTTGATTAGGTGCTCGATATGCGCATGCGTCAGGTTAATCGTCGCATATTTACCAGCTGGAGAATCAGATATCAGCTTATACCGTATAAATGCATAATTAATTAATGAACTTACACATGCAAAGTTAATCCAGGATTTAATTATACAGATTTTAAACAAAACACACATGCATTATAGTTTGCCATAATGTCAAAACTAAAAAGGGAAGTTATTTATTTAATTTGTTTAAGGTTGAATAATTTAATAAGGTATCTACTATTGTAACTTATAAGTGGTAGGTCGTAATAAGTTATAATTAGTACAATTATAAATAATAACTATAAAAAGCAGTATAATGCTATAAATTATAATATTTGATATTATCTTAGATTCTTAGATCATGTCTAAGCTTAGATTATATTAATAATTAATATCATTAATAATCCAGATGATGAACATCGCGTAATCTCGTATAACCTCGCGCATGCGCAGATTAAGTACCTAATCAAGAGACTCGTCGATGATATCGGCAACAACTTTTTGTGTAGACATAATACGCCGTGGCTCCATCCATAGTATATGATCTAAGTTTTACGAAATGTTTTTTGTCTATATTTGATGAGTTGAGCGTTAGTTTAATGATATTCGTGACGACTAACTTTATCAATTAATAATATGGACATTGATTTGTTATTAATATTTAACTTTTAATTTTGCAGAATCGGTGTCATGAAATCGTTACCTATATACCACGTCGAAAGTATATTTCCAAGACATTACGCGTACCTATCTATTATAAATTATTATGTTTATTTTCATATTATTCTTTTGGATGTAAATAAAAGAATATTGCATTAAAACATTTTCCATGATATTTAGCAAAGCTTAAGATAAACTCACTGTAGCAAACATGGAAATCAAACGATGAAAAAGCATTGTTTACTTTTTTAAATTCATAACCGTTCGCGTGTTTAGTACATTTTTAGACCATCAAGTGCTAAACCCTATAGCAATGGCATACATATCGATACGTTTAAATATTTTATATTTTATTATTATCATACCTATTATATAGTATTATGATGGTTGGTATGCGTCTTGCCTCTTGCACCTATCCTTCGCCTCTGCGACTATATGGCAAATTCCGTTATTGGATTTATATTAATATAATAAAGCAATACAACGACGCGCGTGGACCTTGAATGGGTTTTATTTTATTATTTTTTTTTTAGTTTTTCATTATTATTATTATTTTAAATCACCCGCATTCGCCTTCTCCGTGCCCCGGGCGCGTATTCATTCATGTGGCCTGCGCGCCTCATCACGACCAGTTCAAAACTTCGCCCACGTACGTCCGTATATTATTATTATTTTTTTTTTTTATCAAAGAGAGAGAGAGAGAGAGCGATAGAGATTGAGAGAGACGCTAAGAATATTACAATATACATATACCATACGTGCGTACACATTCAATATAAATATACGTACACATGCACTGCACCATTGTAAACGGTCGCTCGCGTGAGTGTGTGTGCGCGCGCGAGTATAATATTATAATATTATATATACATCCGATCGTTTTGTAGTCATGTGGGTCTGCCGGAATCGTATTTTATTGTCCTTATAACACACACGCACGCGTATAAAGAGAAAAAAAACGCAGACGTTAGATTTGTCGTGGCTCGGAATGAAAAAAAAAAAATAAAATAAAATAATAAAAGTTAATAAAATAAAAAATAAAAATAGGTGCGCCCTTTACAGAGAGCAAGACTAGTGTCCTCTGGCTGGGTGCGTTACCGTCGCAGCGCCGCACCGAGAGGAACGGAAAACGCTCGCGCGTCATGGTATTATAATAATGTACACCTTAAACGCCGAGCCCGCAACAGGTTGTAGCAGGTATGATACATAACAAAATATTATTATACAGTTGGATATAATGTGTGCGTATTTAATACTTTATTACATTAGATATTATTTTTTACCATCACCGTCTCCATCGTTGCTACGGTTGATTAGACCGCCGCCACTAATGTGTGTGTGTGCGTACCTTACCTATCGCATGTATATACATATATATAATACAATTATAATATTATGACCACGTGGTATCCTATATAGTGTTATTATATAATAATACGCTTTATGCATCGAATACAATATATATTATCATACTCAGATAGGTTAGGTATGTGTGTGTGTGCGCGCCCGTGTGTGTGTGTACCCATGACAAAATAATAATAGGCATGTCGGCAGTATCCAAGTTTAAAACAGATTTCCGGGGACAAACATGGCTGCCGGCGTCAACCTTTTCTCATTGGACTACCTACTAAATAATATGTATTATAAAATACTATAATGTTCGTTAACGTGATAATACAATATTGATAACGGGCGAACGACTACCTACGCCCAGTGTTAGGACTTATCTAGATAAATTATCCAGATAATTATTTTTTTATCTTTTATCTTATCTAGATAAATAAGTATAAGTTATCTAAGTATTTATTTTAGATAAAAATTTAATTTATCTAGATAAATTTACAAGATAAATTTTTTGGTAAAAATTAGCTAGATCTGTTCCAAAATGTTTAATTTTTATTCTCATTATCTCAGGCACAACTTGTACGTAAAATAACATCCAGGTTTAAAAATATAAGACGTTATTCTGAAAAGAATAAAAGTTATTCCTATTTAGTACTTATTAGCAATTAATATTCTATATTCGGTTTATAATATATAGTATAAATGTATAATATACTTAATACTAATAAATTTATATAAGTAGCCTATATTACTATATACTATATTATTAGTATATTACTATCGCGACCAGTATAATTTCCTAGAATTTTATAAATATTTTTAAATTATAATTAAAATACAAAATATAATAGAACAGATGGGAAGTTATACACATGATAAAGATACACAAATTGATAGTGATAACGAAGATAATCTGTCCCCAGTCCTATTGATACTGAATATGTTGATGTTGGCCAGTTGCTTTATGAATCAAATAGTTCTGAATGCACTGATTTCAGTTTGCCTGATCACCTGACATATTTAACGAATTTTATATTGTACCTTTAATAAATATTATTATATAAGGTACCTATTATAATATTTACTTATTATGTTTTGCATAGTAATTTCTTAAATTTTTTTTATATATCTACCTAATTTATTTACATTAAAAAAAAAAATGAATGATTTCATTTTAAGTAATTTTTTTTGTTTCTTTTATATATTTAATTTTAACCAGTAATAAATATTGTTTTTAAAAATATTATTAACTAGGTGTATATTGTTTTTTGTCCACTCGACATCTACTTTACAGTAGGATGACTTCCTCAATTTGTATTTATACCTTTGTTACTCCCTTAGTAGGTAGTACCTTGGCTCTTATTGGTTCTTTATGTAATATGTGTTGAAGTTCATGTTTGGTGATACACATGATTTAATAAATTAAGTCAAACGTAAAAATGTTATATACCTAGGCATGTACTTAAACGGCATTAAATATAATATATATATTTTTTTTTTTAATTATTTGTTTTAATTTTAATTTTTATAATTATCCGTTAATTATCTGGATAAAATATTTTTATCTTTTATGTTTTTGTTAGATGAAGTTTATTTGTTTATCTTTTATCTGTATCTTAGATGAAATTTAGTGTTGTTATCTTTATCTTTATCCAGATGATTTTTTTGTTATCTGTTCCTAACACTGCCTACGCCATTTTCTACGATCACTGAAAAGTTGCTGACACGCCTAATGTTTACATTGTCACTGCGCGATGTTTAGTGTACCTTGACTTTGATTGCGTGTTATACGCTGTGCCTGCAGTGTGGTATCTATAAAACCAAAAGCTTCAACCACATACCTATAATACACAATAAAAAAATATTATTATATTACCGTCATAAACACACCTGCACACGCGCGTTTTTCGTTTAGAGAGTATAAATTGGCAATAATTTCGAGCATTAAACGTCGACTTCAAATATTATGTAATAAAATATTTAAAAAGAAATTGCATTGGGTACCAGCAACACCGTTTTTTACCTTACCGTGAACTGCACGCTGCAAACAACATAATATCAATAATGCAATACAATAGCATATATTATGATGCACTTCATTCAACGTTTGAGTTCCAACCCGGCCATATATAATAGTATAATGTTTACTTTATCATCATTATTATTGTTATATACGCGCACACATCGCGTCTCTGTTCGGATCTTTATATTATCAGTTTATCGGGCCCGGGGAAAACGTAATAGTATTCAATATTATTACTACGATGAATGTATACAGCTAGTATTACGCACATGCAGATGCACTGCACCGCGGTGCAACGAGTGCATTATTCGCTACCTGCAGTACCTACTGTCGCTGTTGGTATCCCGCAGCAATGCAATAATATACCTGCATCGAGGTAACCTTATCCGGCGCCTAAAGCGCGTATTATAATAATATGTTCGTGTATAATACCTACATACACCCGTCGTCGTGACTCTCAGATCGGCAGATCCGATCGACCTATGCAGCAGCTCTTCGACGTAATATAATAATAGTTTATTATTATTTCATTGGACGTGCCGCCTATCATATGGCTGGTAGGTATAGGCACCTAATCAGCGGCTTATCTATCTATATAATACCTATATGTATACAATCCAATATGCGTACGAACACATCAACTTTATGGCGCGTACCATATACAGGGCGTGATTCGCCAAGCACGAATTTCATATCCCTCAAACGATTAAATTTATTAAAATTCTGATTTTTTCAGTTTTCAAGTAATTTTAATTGATAGCGGCACAAACTTCTTTTCCCCTTCTTTACCGTGAATTTTTTTGTGGATATTATTTTTATTTTTATTTTTTGGAAAGTGTTAATGTAAAAACCTTGAGTTCGAAATCTAAACGAGTTTGTATCTCCGCGGAGGGTAACTCAAGAAATCGAGTGAGAAAATGGCCTGTATATAGATAATAAGTGTATTTAAAAACACCAAAAATCATATTTTTAACAACTGAATAATGGAAGAAAAAAAGAGGCGAGCTTATAGTGAATCACTCTGTATATATATATATATATATATAGTAGGTACACGAGGGATGATGTTAAAAAAAGTCCCACAATTTATAGAATTTCTCCGTGTTACAATGTTATAAAAGTACGACGATTGTAAAATAATATAACAATCACATTATACTCGACTAGAAGTCATCATAAAACATAATGTTACATCGATAGCAGCTATTATACCGTCCATAACTTTTGATATGCTAAGTAGGTTTTCTTTGGAAAAGTATGATAATAATAATATGTTTACACTGTGACATTGCGGCAGTGCTTCCGCGGTCGTTTTGTTCAAAAAGTAATAAAACCGGAGAGAAAAAAAAGAAGTCTGCACTGTTATGACCTCTCGAATACGAGATTTATACAAGCTATAAATAAACAGTGTACGTAAATGGAGAGAAAAAAAAAAATTCACCATTTCTCGCGCACGGAACGCCGTCGTTTCGGCAATAAAACGTTTTGAATTATTGTTCTTTAATAATATAATGATTCAATCGTCGGCGTATAAATATTATGCGAAGGGATACAATGTACAATATATGACGAACTATTACTACACAAACACAATATTATTGTTATTTGATTAGGTAAGACGATGACGAACGGTAATATTTATAGCTATCGTTATATTTTTTAAGTTGCGTGTCGTGTTCACACATTCGTCTTGTTCGCATTGTATATATATATATATTTTTTTTTAAATTTATTAGAGCCGCAACAACTAAGGTTATTGGCATATTGTACAATGTAAACATTAAATTAGGTGCTAAATAACATTATGAATATTAAGTACAACGTAGATTATTTATAAAGGTATAACGTTAAAATATATAAGTACAACATTGGTTAGGTGAGAAAAAGATAAAGAGAAAAATGAAATAAAAAAAAAAAATACAAATGTCAGATAAGGTTATACAATTTGGTTATTTTAAGAAACTTTATGATTTTGATAGTGTTTTCGTGATCGGGTCCAAGCTGGTGCTTCATATAGATGCTCAGGTATACTCTTAAGGCTGTTCAGGTGTCTGCGTATAGTTTCGACGGTATAGGAGGATACGTCTAACAGTTAAAGCTTCCCCACAAGTTGTACATGGGTCTGGGTCTTGTCGTCTCACGTGGTGACGGTGTGTAAGCCAGGTATGTCCAATTCTTAGTCTACTATAATTACAACTTCGTGTAACGTCTTTTGGTAAGGTAACTGTTGGCCATGGGTTAGCGGAGAGTTTAATTTCATTGAGTTTTGTTTCTGAAGAAGCCCGCATCGATGTTGCCGCTTTTGAAGTGTCGTGGACTGCGTATGACACCCTTGATGTCACTCAGTCGTATTATATTATTATGTCATTACCATCATCAGGTATTGCAATATTGGCTGCAAGTTAACGGAAAACTGGCGCGGTCTTTATATAGACGTGGAATATATAGGGTCCTTGTATATAAATGACAACGATTTAAAAAATGACGCTCAAGTGTATAAAGCAATTCCAAAAATCTGAACTTAAATATGTGCTTAATTTCACCATGAAAATAGGACGAGCTTGCTTAAAATAATCACCTTGTATACAGCACGCGCGATTATAATTTAGTGTTTTAGTCGAATGAACGATAAGGAGCTGCAGCAGACGGCGTCGATGGGAAACAGGTAGCTTAATGCCGTTGTGTTTATATGCTATTAGTACACACACACACACACACACACACATATATATATATATATGCAATATGTACGTCAAATATGTTTCCAAAGCCATTTACATCGCAACGGTACACTCGCACTTGTAAAATATACGACCATACGTGGGCGTGAGACATAAACGTACATCTTAATTAATTTATTTCCCGATGATAATATTATGCCAAGATAATCGGTGAAATGCAGTTGTGCGATGTCGTTGCCGTGATAAACATGTATATTATGTACATGCGATATCGCATCCATTTCGCAAGAGAAATAAATTTAAAAAAAAAAACTATATTCGGTTTTCATCGGGAAAAACGTTATCTCCGTTAATAATTTATTGAATAATACATAACGTATAGTGTACACACCTACCTACCTAACTACCTATCTGCCTATAACTCGCTGTACGACTCGCTTGTCCGGGTGGAAAAAAAAATTAACATTAAGTACACGACTGCTGTGTACCACATGCATAATGTACCTACACACGATCGTTGCGCAATATCAAACAAACGATATTCGAATTTACCGGCGAAGGGGTTATTGCGGGATTTCAAAGCGATCTTTTCGTTGACTATTGATGGCAAAAAAAAAAAAATTACCTTCCTACAACGAAATGCACGTAAACTCAAATACATAGACACAATACGGATTTTGATAATAATATGATAATATAATACATAAATCCGTCGACGGCACGAACACATCACTCGCAATCGAGAGTATTGGCTGCAAAAGACGACGACGTGGACAATGTTTTTATAACAATTAAACGCGTTATGTCATTTGTGTGTATGTGCACAGAACCTCAAATTCCCACACGAGAATAGGTAGGTAGAAAAATAGTAGTAAAATAATTACAAACGTTAATTCCTTCGTAATAAAATGAGAAGTTCCTACATGGCAGAAAAAAATATTATAATTTCATATTCATAAATTTTAATATAATTATATTGGTGTAAAAAAAATAAAGATAATTTTAATATTTCGTAGGTACGACTTTTTTAAAATATTATCATTATTGATCAAAGCCTCGACGACTGAGGTATTTACACTATGCGATTTCGAAATAATATTGTAACAATTGTAATAATATGTTGCATGATACCTAAGTATATATGTACTACACGTCTACACGCTCAACGTTATGTATACGATTAACTGCTGACCAATACAATAATATTAACACAAGCTCATAATTATTGTAAGGCCTATGGTCAATACACACCATGTATGAAGTAAGATAGTTCACTGTGTACCTTTAGACCTCGACACTCAATAAATATCCAACTCCGTAGTATACCATACGATACAGTCAAATAGTTGGATAGAATATAATTTATATAGCTTGTGAGTATTATTATTTGTAAGTGTTATTTAATCTATAATAAAACTTAATGATAACTGAAACGGAATCCTAGTTATTTAAATATATTTAAGATCCTGTTATATATAGGTATTATCTACCCCTGGTTACGGTAATTGAATCCATAGAGTCATACGATTCTCACTGGATATCTTATATACAACCGGTCGTTCCCCCGATGACCACGTTACAATATTGCAATATGATTTGTCCAAGTATTATGTATTAAAAGGCAGAGAAAAAAAGAGCGCGAGATATGAAAAAAATTTAAAAAAATAAATTAGATTAGATTAAAGTTATACAGTTTGGTTATTTTTGGGAAAGTATTATATGATTCTATTGGGGTTTTCATAATCCAAAGTCCTGCAAGTGCTTCACATGTGCCAGAGGCTAAAATAATGTATAGACATTTTCGTGTTGCACACTTTTGTATAAAACTCGGAGTTTACGTCGTGGAGGTAACGGAGGTAACCTCCAAAAAAAAAAGGTAAGAAATCAACACATGCGGGCATAGCGCCCTCTTGAGGATGTCCTAGTTATCTATATTATCTGAAAAGTTACGACAGAACGGGAGAACTTTGGACATGATTGACGGTAAGGACAGGTTATTATTATATGTATATCTACATTCGTCGGGTTCTTCGCGGTTCGCGAGGCAACAACGTGTTGGCCAATTATTATAAACCCAATCCTTATAGACTGCTGCAGTTAATAACAATTCACAAATCCGTGACGTTTTTTGGTAAAGATATTAGTGTGGGTTAATATAGAAAGTGTTTAATTTCATTGTGTTTCGTTATTTGTGACGACGCCCATTACGGTGTGATGGCCACCGTTTTTATAATATCATGGTTCACGACGTGTACCTACATTTTAATATACCTACGTCTTGTATTATACGCAGCAATAATAATTTATGGAGAAAAAATGCGGTTACGACCTTTACGACTTGAGCCGACGGATTTATAACACACAATCGTAATATTATTATCATACTATTGTTTTCTGCCATTTATTACGCACGTTCAGCCTTTTTTTGGGCGATGTGGACCGACCCACACGCGGGTGGAGAATAATAATAATGCGACGACGGATGCAGACGGTGGAGACACTGCGACCGTCATCGCGTCGACGGACGATATAGGAATGCTCAAAGTCGCTCACGGCAGATGACGACGACGACGGCGACGATGGAATTCCAGTCACATAGAAATCCTCAATAACATATATCCGATGTTTACAAAATATTCTAGTTTTCGTCTCCGTGCAAACACAATGAGCCCATATTTACCCACCCATTGTCCGTACGCATATTACGACTGTGTGCGTGTGTGTATTATGTGTATATAATATTGAAGACAATGCGGCGTTTATTAACAATGCCCTCCCGACACAATCGCGTACAACACGTCTTGTTTGTGCGACTGTGTGTGAATGCGTGTGCGTGTGTGTGTGAAGAAAAGAGTTGGTTTTTTTTTTAATATTTATTATTCTATTCGAAAAGAAGCTCAAAGTCAATAATTACATCTACAACTGCCGGAGAGGTGCTAAATAATAATATAATAATAAGCACCTAATTGTATATATATATATATATATATATATATATATACATACGCCGCCGGGGGGACTGAAGGCTATTGTTGTTTGAAGTGGTAAGAGAGTGGAGGATAAAACACCGAAATTAACCCAACAATAAGATCGTATAGGCATCACGGTTAAAAGTAAAAACAAAAACAAAAAAAAAAATAAACCTTACGATTATTATTATACGCTTGCGCGTATATTATTATAATATACACAATCGCGTTACCTGGGCATATACCTAGTTATACCTGTATAACGTATCTAGCATTATTACCTGTCGCGTCTATATAACGTATGGTAATCGACTCAATAACATAACCAGGGTTCGGATTTTGTAGCGCATTTTGCTAAAATTATTATAATAAGATGCAGATAAAAACAGCAGAGTGACCTGTAAATTTGTTTTGTGTATCAATAAGAGGACTCCAAACATGAAATTTTACGATGCTATTTTTCGCACGTTTGAAGCGTTTTTGGTTTTCAGTGCCAGTTTTTGATGATTGGCATAATATTTATATAGATATGTATTTACTTCGATTGACTTACACGCCCATTTGGGCGATTGGACAAAGAGTACAAAGATATATATATACGATTGTATGTACTTGTATAAAAATTAACAGAAGTAAATAATAGTTTAAAAGGTACACAGATAATAAAGAATCAAATGTACATAAGTGGCCCAGGAAACAAGCAACAGTTATTATAACGCATTATTTACTTTTCGAAGCGTACGATTGTGGTGACCATATAAGTAGAAGAGTGGGATGGAACGTAAAGAGGAGTGTGATCTCTGGAAGGATAGGATGGAACACGAAATTGGATGATGTTTAAATAGAAGAAGTAGGAGGATCAACAAGGGAGCCATTAAGAAACGAAATAATTTAATGTCAGCAGCAGTGTTAATCGACGGGTAGTATAGACAGTGTTTGGATATTTAAAGCTGGGTGAACTGCAAGCGAATAGTCGTGCGCGTGTTATATAATATAATAATGTAGGAAACGTTTTATTTTGTATTTTAAAGGAATCTATTTCATATTGTGTGACGACATGAAAAATATAAAAAGTAGGTCATTTATTATTTTGATCATATTTTATTTAAATCCATCGGGAAAAATATAGCAAATATCCACATTTACTAAAATCTGCTTTAAAGTCGAATCGACCTATCAAACTGCATAGGTAAATAATTAGGATTCCTTATCGGCTGTACCAGCTGTCGTGCTTACATATTTTAGCCCAGCATATTCCGTCGTGTATATGTAAGTATTTTTTTTTTTCAATTGTGAACCGAATAAATTTCCATTTTTGCTATTTCCCCAGGGGCATATTATTATAGCGTTTTTTTTTATATCATATCAAAGCACAGATTTCAATTATTTTTAGTACTATAAAATCCAAGTCCTGATGGCCATAACCGTCACCTTATATGATATCACTAAAATCGGATAGATATCGGCGGCGGGTGAGATAAAAATCGTTTTGAAAATCGACTGCGAATTATTATTATTTCGAGACTTAACTGCGACGGCGAGCCAGCTATATAGCATATATATATAGCCGCCATTGCCGTCTCCTGTTGGCTGCTGATATATATATATATATTATATATATACCATTTTGATCCGCCTTAATCACCGGACGGGCCTTATTGACACACACGTGTAACGATGTCATTACGTAGCACGTGATCGTTCGCACTGCGTGTGAGCGGGTATTAAAAGGATACAGAGCGTGTGTGTGTGTGTGTGCGGAGAACCGAAAAGAAGGACGTCGCGATGCCCGGCGCACGTGACTTGCAGGAGAAAAATCCTGCGCCATGCTTCGTCCTCCTCGATCTCTCTTTGGCCCCGCAGCAGTCAGTACACGTCAGAACCGCGGTAATGGTCCAACCTTGACTTGGTGCGCCGCTGAATGACGACGACGACCAGAAAGGATTTGTACACCTTTACCGGCATCAGCTTCATACAATATTATTTCCTTGGCGCCTCTGGTTGAGCGGGTGGGGGGTATTCCCGAAGCCTATATAAGGGAGATTTTTCGTTTTTTTCGTCCACATATAACATTATCCCCAAAAGAGCTCCTCCACGGACGTGTAGGTCAACTCACCCACACACACACACACAGAGCCAAAGTACGTGAGCGCACAATGAGCGCTAGTAGATAGTTCCGCGCCGACGCCACTCGCGCGATTGTTGTCCGTCGGTTCAACGTTCGCTTGCCGGTGCGTTACCGATGAGGCGCCGCACACAGCACGCAACATAATGAAACTTTAACGAGGTGCTCTGTGTGCGTGTGTGTGTGTGTGTGTGTGTTATATAGGTGTGCTGAACCGCAAAACTCCGATATTAGGTAGGTATATATAGGTATAGGTACACGTTTTTACTGGTTTTGTTTTTTTCTTTTGTTTTTCCGCCCGAAATGTGTTCGGAAAAAAAAAACTACACTCGCGAAGAATATATTATTGTATATATACACAGGGTGACTCGGAAACATCCGACAACAAAATATTTTTAATATTATTTGGCAAGCAATAATAATTCAAGTAAGTAATATACTCAAATTCTGGAAAATTATAGTTTTAAAAAAACGTATTACGTTCCAAATTAATTTAACCAAAAAAAATTCTAAAACATAAACCACTCGACTTCGATAAATCTTTTTGCCATCAAAATTTTTCTTATAATCAGATTCATAAACGGGCTGTTTTGAATTTATCCAAAACATTTTTCATCGATTTTTAAGTTTTTTATTTCGAGTATAGAAAATAAGAATTGAAAAAAACGTAGCGCAATATAGTTCCTATGAATCGTATAGAAAAAAAACTTAAAAATATTTACTACAAAAATAGTTATTCGCCACGTGTCATATCATCGTGAGACACCCTGTATGATGTATACCGAGTGATTCTTTTATCGTTGAACACTCATTACTTCAAAAATTACTAATGTTTTTGAAAATATTTTTTTACGTAGTTTCAAGTTGTTCAAAACCCAACGTTTTTATTAAAAAAATAAAAATTTTAAATATTTTTTATCCTTATAATATTTTAAGTTTTTTTACTTTTTTGAATGACAATAACTTAGAGTTTTAATTTCATATTCCAAAGCAGAATATTTTTCTAAGTATTTTGATTCATAAAAATCGAATTTTGAACGAGTAGTTTATGAGTTATAAGTATTTAAAGTTTAGATTGGCAGAGTGGAGTGGTACGGAGTTACCCCGCAAAATGTTTGTCCACTACTCCGCTTGTCTAAACTTTAAATACTTATAAGTTATAACTCATAAACTAATCGTCTTAAATTTTATTTTGATGAATCAAAATACTGAGAAAAATATTCTGCTTTGAAATATGAAATTAAAACTCTATGTTGTCATTCAAAAAAGTAAAACACTTAAAAAAATATAAGGATAACAAATATTTAAAAATATAATTTATTAATAAAAACGTTGGTTTTTTAACAACTTGAAACTATGCAAAATAATATTTTCAAAAACATTAATAATTTTTGAAATAATGAGTGTTCAATGATAAAAGAATCACCTAGTATATATATATATATATATATATATACGTAGGCCGGACTCGTGTGCATATATATATGTATATAAGTATATAGATATTATATGTTATATACATATATATAGGTATGTTTATTATATACGACGAGTGAAAAATATAGCATATAATATAATATATACGCGACCTAGCTCGATAGAAAAAAACCTACCATGACGGTATATGCAGAAACACAATGCGAAATCGGCAGATGTTAGTTTTTGTTTTATCTTTTTCTTGGCTTGGATGTACATAATATACATTTAGGTATATACATACACACACACACACACACACACACACACACACACACACACACACACACACACACACACACACACACACACACACACACACACACACACACACACATATAAATATACGTATTATATTCGCTACAATGTATTTACAATAGCGCTCGTTAGAAACCGCGCCGCTTGTATTCCCGTGTGGGTACATGTACACTCTTGGAGGTATACTCGCATATATGCAAACTATGTGTGTGTGCGTGTGTGTTCGTAAGAGTATTTATATACATAATATGGAACTGTTGTATACGTCATAATATGCATCAGCCGACTGCCGATTTTCCCGAGTGCGGTCGCCTGCGCTGTACTGCTGCAGACGCACTGCCGTCGGAAAAACGACAATATGTATACTTATATACACGATGATAATATGTAAATTTTTCGTAATCTATATACACTACTATGTACGTACATGACATCACGCATCGTCGATCGTCGCGATATGTGGCCTGATAACTGTGTGCGAGAGCTTTAACCGCGGCCACCGGAAGTTTGCCCCCTGCAAATAATAGGTCTTATAGGTACATAATAATATTGATCCTATTCGTTCCCAGTCCGAGCGAGTACATAATAATAGTATAATATTTATGATGATATACATATAACGACTATATGGCTTGGAAGTTGATGACCTCAAAGACGATTAAAAAATGACCTAAAAATATGCAAATATGACATAAAAATGGCAAAAAATGTCCTTAAAAAATGACTTGAACGAATCACAAATATTGGTTTTAAATTAATAAAAATACATTTTTTTAAATATTTTACTCTATTTTACTATAAAATTCTATATAAATTTATCAAAGCTTACAAATTACGATAAGAACTGAACTAGTGTGAAATCAGTAAAAATGACTAAAAATGTCAAAAAATGACTTAAAAAGTAATAAACACCAAAAAATGCAAAATAAAAATTAGTTATTCAGATTCACATGCTAATGAAACAGATGTGTGACCAGGAGAGCAACGTCTAAAAAGTTCCAAAAAAAAAAATTCAGTATGCATCAACTTCCGAGTCCTAATAATGACGTATAAAAATGCCTACAGACACGATGAACATGGTCTAATAATGATTGCCACTATACCAGTGAAGTAGTGAGCAACACCCTCGTATGTTGTACCTATATGGCTGTATGATACTGCAGTTGTCTCTGTCATATTGTGCTCAACAGTTTTTGTGCGGTAACCTCATTTGATAAAATAGAGTGACATATATTACCCAACTCAATGGTCAGATATATATAATGTATACAATTGTGTTATTTACGAGATTTTAATTTTTATGGTAGTTATGAGCTCGTAAAATATTACAGCTCAAGAATTCTCGTAACGTGCTTAAAAATTAAAATATCGTAAAAAACTCAAGTGCAAACACGTAATACAGTGATTCTTGCCTTTAAGTTTGATAATAGATCAGTCACGTCGATTATAGTTATAGGTTGGGATTATAATTTCTATACTGCATGTATAGTACAGATATACTATAAGACATAAATAATATTGTATTAAGATTAAAACTTTTTTTTTTGATATATAGCCGTACTTGGATATTTGATCAAAGACATTGATCTCGGAAAATTCGTCACTATTTTTTTACGCAGTCTTATAAAGTTCGGTCGATTAATTATTATTAATGAAATCACTATAATAGGAGACGTGTTCGACTCGTCCTTTTTTCTTCTTCGAAAATTACCGTGACGCACTAATATACGTAGCTGGTGTTTTAAATTATGACAAATTTTACCGTGGGAGACAATAATACTGATATTATCGCGACGCAACAAATTATTTCCACGCTGGTGCATCCGAAATTATATACTTCTTTGATAAACCTACTTGTGCCCACTTTTATTTCGACACATAATAATATAATGTGTACGGTCTGCAGTTTCCATCAATCGAACATAAAAAAAAAAAAATTACAATTATTTAACGCTCTATAATACTATCGTGCAATACACGTCATATAATTTTTGATTATAATTATTTACGTTTGGTCGTAATAAACATAATATATACGTATTATATATTTAGTCATAATAATAATATATTATTATTTTTGTTTATAGTGTCGGTGATAAAGATTTTACTTTTGTCAATAATGGCATACCAAACGTTTTTGTTATACCTACCAGCAGCCATCATTACACAGTTGCTGAAGCGGTTTATATAGCTTTCCAATCGTATAGGAATGTGGAGGCGAATGTTCGGTGACGAACGTGAGAAGTTTAATTAACAGTAAAATTAAAACAAAACACATTCCCGACCCGTTGAAAATAAAAATCGTAAATATATTTTTTCATATACAAACGTTAATCTGCGTCGTAATAACATCAATAAAGATGAATAACCTATTCACGTGGTTTTTAACCAATGAAAATCGTTGACTTTGTGCACATTTTATACGAATGATGAGACAATAATATTACAACGATGTGTGTTTATAGTACCTAAATGTACCTAAAATACAGTGTGTCATACATGGGCGTGCACACGGGGGGTGCAGCGTATGCAACTGCACCCCCAGTGAGTTCAGCTTAGAAATAGATAGATAGATAAATAATACTTTTTAATAGTTATAATTTTTTTCAAACCCGCGGTCACACGATGAGTTCTACTAGTGCTTATATGTACGAATATACATTGTACGAAACACGATTAAAATCGACAATCGTTTTCTGTTATCGCAGTGTAATAAGTCGATAGATAGTAGCTATATAGACACGTCATCTTGAATTATAATTTAAAATTATTATTAACATAGGTAACTAACAATAACATTAACATTGACTTTTAATAGAAATACAATTATTAAAATTATTATTATTAATTCTGACCTGACTTTTTATGTGGCTAGGTAACATACTAAAATGTTCAATCTGTTTGTACTATACACCAGGGGCGGCACTAGACATTTATTTCTGGGGGGGCAGGATCCGGGCAAAAAAATTTTCGGTGGGGCAAATATATATTTGTAATTTGTATATTATTGCTCTATATTTGGATTTTCCATAATACTTTTATTAATGGGATCTATATTTTGGTATATCTCCATCTGTTATCAAGATACCGTTTTCGTTTAAACCACGGTCATACCAGTCATACTATGACCACAGATAACATGAAAATGTTATCTGTGCCATGACCGTGGTTTAAACAGTGAAATAACAATACTACCACGAGTAGCAACTTCTCCGAAATTATATTACTCCAACATTGTGATAAGCAGTTGTCCCATAATTGATAAATTATAACCATATATAATACTCGATGTGGTTTTTAATTGCTAATCGGGGAAGAGAAATTTCACACAATATTGTGATGGGTAATATAAATATATTATAAATTTTCATTTGGTCTCAAACAGGCAAGGCAAAGGTGGGGCTAAACCAAATTTGGGTAGGGCACTAGCCCCACATTGCCCCCCCCTTGGTGCCGCCACTGCTATACACACTCAGCAAAAATGACCTATGGTGTCATACGCGTGCAGCATATGGTAAAATTCGTATAACTTTGATGACCGACTGCGGTCGAATGAAATGAAATCGAAAACATCGAGCACATATTATCATACGATTTTGGTACGATTTCAATGATATAATTTATGGATATTTTTTTACGCGGTGTTAGAATTGATTTTCCTCCGGCGTGGTGGGCAGGTAATGTAGTATATGCGATAACTTAATCCGAACGTAATATTATTCGTATATTATATAATGTTAGGTAATAATGGTATTGTGAGTTGCATGATATTATTGAAATAAAATCGACCAATCAATAAAATATATTATCATTCGGTTTGAGGTCATCGAATAGGAATAAGACGTTATGCGTGTGCTGCAGGGACAACTACGACGTGTCTATACGATGTTTTGACGTATACGATTGTGTTTTACAAATATTACGAATAACGACGATAGAAATCAATAGAATATTTTCCGAGCCGTTCTCACGGATGTAGATAAAGGTACATTATATAACAGGGGTGGGCACAACGAAATTCGCGAACCACGTGTGGCTAATGATTCCGTTTCGTGTAGCACTTGACACCAATAAAAGATTAGATTGAAATGATTTGTTATAATATAAAAAACACTTTTCAAAAGTAAAATCTCATTCATTACGGTGTACATCAGTCCCTAAAATTGGGTATAGTACGAAAAGTGCAGTGTGTAGTACAAAATTTAAAAGTATGTTTTTCACATTAAACCTTTATAATAATAATATTATATAAAATTTCAATATAACACAATTAATACAGGATATCAGAAAATTCTTCAACCACAAAACATAAAATAAAAAACTATAATTTATATATTTAATATAGGTAATTAAGATTTTTTTATAATTATATCACTGATATTATGTATTTTAATTTTCATGCATTTCGTATACTATAAAAATTAGTTATAAAAACATTTTTTTTTTTTTTTTTTAAAGAACCTTCAAATTTGTTAAATGGAGATTCTACTTTATTTAAATACAAATCATTTGTTGTAAATATGATGTATTATTAATTTATAGGTATACTGTGTATAATTTAGATTTGACCTGTTTGGGATTTTGTAGCATAGTACGAAAATTAATTTAGGTATTTTAGGGACTGCCTGAACAATAATTATGTTCTGTGTATAATAAAAAATAATAAATATCTCAACAATGCGCGCAGACTCCCTTCGAATTAGCTTCTTAAATTTGCGACTTCCAAAATATTATAAGGTAAGTGATGGCCACCCCTGCAGTATTCTGCAATATTGGTATTACTCCCTCTAAATAATGATACTATATAGGCATAGACTACGATAATATTACAAAATATTAAATGTTCTGTTATATTAGGCGAGCACGAGCGTTCAAGTTTAGTATATATGTATATGTGTGCGTGTGTGCGTATATATAATATTATATAAGTATACATATCGTTTGAAAAAGAATAAAAACGACGTATTATCGCGGTTGCCCGCTGCATATTCATGAGAGAGGAAGATGGTTGTATAAGTGGGAAAAGAAAAAAAAATTACTTAAATAAATAAGGTAAATAATAATAATGATAAGGCGAATAATCGCCGCCGCCGTCGCTGCACATGCATGTGAACCATTTGTTGTGTACGGAATACCTAAAAACCACTCTTGCCCCGGTCGGTTGTAGTAATTTATCGAGCGGACAACTGCCACCGGAATTAATCTTGGACCCCGACAATTGCCGGTCGTTTATGCAAATCGAATACACACACCGCCGCCGCCAAACGTATTTAATATTTTCATCTCGTACACCGAGCGACTACACCAACGCACACACACACACACACAAATACTAAACGCATTTACCGCGGTCACTGCAGGTATATATGTATTATATTATTGTATAAACGCGTATATATATAATATATAGTAATTTTTTACGTTCAAAATCGTTTTCGCCGCCCAATCCGGTAGCCGAGAAAATCCAATAATAACAACAACACAAACGCCTACCACGACGTACCTATATATATGTATATAAACATACAAAGTCATCTTATTATTATGATATGTATAAATATATTGTAATATGAGCTCACGTATAATAATAGTAATAATACGATATTATAATATGTGTACGTATACCGAGCGCCGGTGCTGCAGTATATTTATTGTAATTAAAATGAAAGAAACTTAATAATAATAATAATAATATATATTTTAAGTATTCGTAATGGAAAGAAAAAAAAAGCGGCTCCTGGAATTACATATTATCGTACATAATATGTTATTATTATTATAAATCGTACCTATTATGTATAACGTTAATACATGGGTAGAGGTGTACCTACTCTCGGGTTTTTATTTATTTCGTTTCGACTACGCCCTTCGAAGCAGAGCGGAGCCGATGGACGGCTAAATAATATTATTATTATTTATTATTATTATTATTATTATTACTATATCCGAAGACGACGAACGACTGTGGCAACCGTTTAAACGGGTGAGCGAGTGCTCGTCATCGGTTATAATACTATATTATACAATGCACAGGTACCGATACATCGTAATAATACAATATATAATAATAATATTATAATGGTAGGAAATTACATAGACTATTATTATTATTATTATTATTATTCGAGTGTATAATATTATATGTACAGCCTGGCGAGGTCAATACCGAACTTAACAAGCGCGCTCGGTCGTTTGTTTTTTTTTTCTTTTCATTCTTTCGTTCTTCATTTCGGCAACCGTCGAGCACGTGCTCACATTTTCCCGTTTTTTCATTTTTTTTTACCTCTTTAATTTCAAATACCACTATACTACTAAAAAAATATGTGCAGTTAAGTACCTATATTATAATATAGGTGACGGTGGCGTCCCATCGCGACAATTGAATAATAGACGTATATAGGATAAATATAACATAATACAACTTAATATTTTAATGCATTGTACAATATTATAGTTTTATCCGAAATCATTACACGATGGTCACAATAATAATATAACATATAGTACACACAAACACACACACATATATACAAAACACGTGAATATTCATAAATGTATGCATAACATAAGTAACACGCGTTTATTGCATTACATACGTTTTAAGTTTAAATGTTCAACACAATATTATTTGATTCGAGCGAAGACTTTTTTTCATTCGCTTTTTTTTTTTTTAATTTAAAGGTTTACAGGCTTCAACTGCTATGGTTATTAGCCGACATTTTTTTTTTTTTGAGAAAAATAGGAAAACAAAAAAAAATACAATATTTGATTAATTATAGGTTATTTAAGTAAGTTTACGATTGATTTTTTCATTCAATGTACACAATACATTTATAATAATGATACGTATTTCATATCCTATTGGTTGGAACATAGAAAGTATACCTATAGTTATGGTTGTCAAATTTTCAAAACACCAAACCGGAACACTATATTATTAGGTAATCTTTTTTTTCCCGTTTAATTAATTTATCATCGTGTTCAATTGTAATTGTTGAACCGTCGTAGTTTAATACTAGAAGCTAATAAAAATAATAAAACCCCCGTTTTTTATGTATAATTATATGGAAATTAATAATATCCATTTTTCTTTTTTATTGAAAAACGTATAACCATTTTTTTTTTTTTTTTTTTTTCAAAAACTACATTTACATTGATTATTACTAATAAGCTTATGTCGATACTTTTCCGTTGAATGAATTGTTTTCAATACAACTGCTATATATTAATCTTAACTTTTAAATAAAATGCTTTTCAAGTCATACCCAAATACTATGTACGATATTATTCCATGTTTCGTCATTAAATGAAATACTATTAAAATTATTTTCTCTCCTCTTCCATAAACCGGGAAAAAAAATTAATGACCTGCCGGAACACCGGACATGCTGTTAAACCCGGAACGAATGGCAAGCCTACCTAAAGTTATTAAAATATTGTAATTAGCATGCGTTTAAATATTTTTGTAATTCATAAACTATTCACTACAAATTAATATCGACAAATCTCTACGTGTTTGAGTTTTGTTTTAAAATTGTACTTCGTTTTTTTATTTTTTTTATCATAGACTGTTAAGAGTTTGAAACATTTCGCCGTAAGTGATAGGCATTGTGAATTATTGGACTTTTTTCCGTCTACGCTGATAAAACGCCAAACACTTCTTGTTTTTTTTAATACTCTATCATTTATACATTTACAATTTATTGTATATTGTTATTTATTACTACTGATTCAATTCAATTTAACTTCGTCACACATATATTATACATATGATATTATCGATGTCCGATTATGATATTACATTATATTATAAACATTGCGAATGTTGATCTGACTAAAATGAATCGGCTGATGAATTTTAAGTCAAGAACATAAAAATTAAAATAATAGTTAATCTCATATTCCTAGACCGTTTCTTTTTTGATTTTTGTCAGATTTCTAAATATATTGTGTTGCGTTAATTGTAATTCACACATTTTAATATATCATTAATTTAGTATAGTTTTCCTATGTATGATGTGAATATTATTTATACATTCTAATTGAATAGCCGACGAAAGTCGTAAATCATAATAATGTGTATAAAAAAAAAGTGAATTATAATATTTATCAGTTTTTTACATTGTAATATATTTCATCAAAATAAAAATTCTAAGTACATAATTAGCTTTAATATGCAAGCCAATAAGTTTTTATAGAAATTAATTAATTTACAAATTACATATTTCGTGAAATTTGCATGCATTATTATTATAACGTATAATAATTTGAAGTGATTTATGTCAATAAATAATATTATTTTTTAAAGTGTCGCTTGTAAAATAAAACGTTATGTTTAATACTAATTTAATATTTAAATGGCCGGTTTCAATAATAATAAAAATAACTTTTATTAGATAATATAATGGAATTACGTTACTACCTATTTATAATCACAAGATCCTCAGATGCACTTCAATAAATTACGTGTATCAGGTTTGTTTTACAATCACACAAATACATTTATAGACTTTGTGAAATCTTCGTATTTAAATAACAGACAATACAAAACGTATGCTTCATTTTTTATTTTTATATATAATATGAAACTCAAAAACAGATTCTATAACTAGGTATATTATACTAACGCAAAACAGGATTTTTGACTTTCGATTTTTAAGCGAAAAAAGAGGCCAAGTTCAGATACATTAGTATATTAGTATTGAATATCATCTATACACATAAGTTAATCACAGGATTATGGTCATCGTAAAAAAGTATGCTAATAGTAATAAACAAAGTAGTAGTTAACTACCTATATAATGTAAAATTTATTGTGCAATTTGGGAATTACTAGTTGTTAATGTTATAAAAAACTTAATTTTTGTGCGTTCGAATACATAAAAAAAAAAATAAACAACAAGATCCTATTACAGCTAGAGCGATGAAAATATATGTCATATATTATAATGTATATTTTATTACTTAATCTCACAACGCGTCTTAATACCGATGTACAACATGTAATTTTATTGATATTATATTATTTACATACGTTTGTCGACATGTTTCGGAAAAAACAATTAATAAGGTTAGAATATCAAATTATATTGTTTGGTCGCACGCGGGGGAACAGAAAATGAAAGTAAACATATAATAAATATTGATATTAATGTACGCGTTGCACTCGTCCATTAGACATCATAATAATATGTAGTAATATGATTTGTATTATTATTATTATTATTATTGTAACATACATATGACTCTTATAGTCTTATAAGTACCTAATAGGAAAATAAATTAAAGGCCAACGCGATTAGTTAGAAATATTTTCGTGAAACGGTATAAGAATTGAGAGATATATTAATATTTTTTTTTTTTTTTATTGGTTAAGCATCAACTACATAGGTTATTAGCTTACATGTTATATATTAATATTATAATAAATATCGATGGTATTACAATAATCGTAGTCCTTAAGAGAATTTTGGGTATAATAAAAGTCAAACACATAATATAACTGAATGTCTAGAATTCGAAGACTCGAGAAACTACTGGTACAAGGCACCAACTACCACATCACATAATAGTACCTAGGCACCTTACAACCAGAACTTCGGTCAAATATTAACATCAATTTTATTAAATAACAAACCTTAACGTAAACTATACGTAATTTGAACGACGACGTGTACACTAATAACATTATAATAATGGTCTATTACAGTAGCCGACCAGATTAAATGAGTTACGACCAATGAAAAAAAAAAGGTTCAATTTAGTCATAATGCGTTTTGTATTATTATTTATTATAATATATAATACCAGCAGCGGTTCTCAAAATGTGGTACACGGACTGATTGATTATATTATTATACTTCAGTGATGGTACGCGAAAAAGAGTTTGAGAACCGCTGCAACGTATATACTATGATAATATAATGGTACCTCTAAAAATAAAATATGAATTAAAAGGAAGCGGAAATTGTTAGAAATAGACTTGATGAGATAAACCGCGGTGGGATAACAACACTGTTGTAGTTATAATATAAGTGCACTAACGGCGTATAATATGCATTATTATAATTATATAGGTACGTGCACAAATGTTGGGCATATACATATATATATATTTTTATATACATACAGATCGCGCGAGTTGTGCGATGAAAGATACGCGAGTTCGAAAACAAAATAATGATGACAAAAATCGCCGACAACCATCACGCGGAGGCATCTCTGAGAAAGGAAAAAGTTTTAAACACATTACACAAAAGTTTTTTAATGTATATATGTAAAAAGTATACAATACTATATATACGCAAATACGCGTACATAATGATTATATTTTTTACATTAATTTTCGATGAGAGCGCAGTGACTTTTGACTGTATGACATTTTTCGACGACGTTGAAACGACTACAGCCGCGGACGGTTGCTGAAACATATTATGATATACATTTTATAATATATACGAACGATATTATTATTGTTGTAAATTTTGTAAAAAAAATTATATACAAACGACGTGTCGACTTCGTACGGTATCTCGTATACAGTGTGCAGATTAACGGGCCGAATTGCACTCTGTAAAACTCGATCGTTTTTAATGTTATTCGAAAAACGTCATAACGCATAATATTTAATTACACACTTCACTGAAGATGAAAGCGAGACACACGTCACAAATTCTTTCAGCATACCGTTCAACGATGATGATGATAATAATAATAATAATAATGATAATAAATGTTAATATTGTATTTACTTGTTTAAGTAATATAACCATCATCGTGTAAAATTATTGTTTACAAAAACACGTTTTATATATATGCAACAATAATATGCGTTTATTTTCTCGTACGAAAATAAATGATTATAAATGTTCAAAAATAATTATAATTATTATAGTATTAAGTATTATATATTATATTTATATTAGTGGGTAGCTGCTGTATTGGTATTGTCATTTGATTTTGTTATTCATTATTGAACCATTTTATAGCTTACGCCAGGGATTCTCAAACTTTTATGAACACTGTACTCCTTTTTACCAATACATTTTTTGGGCACCCCTTTTTAGTTACTAAAATATACATTAAAAAATTTAAATACCCTTAAAAAAATTCTAGTGCCACCAGCAAGGGGTAAGCGTACCACAGTCTGAGAGTCACTGGCTTACGCGATAAACTGGTGACTGATGTATAATTTGTTTGAGTTTACGCAGTGTTTATTAGATTTACCAAAGTACCAAAGAACTTGAGAGGTATGAGGACATATCATTAAAAAAAAAGTCGAAAAGCTACAGCCATTATTTCTTTTCTCTAGCAGTTTAAATTAATTGATGGCACAAACCACCTGCTTAAAAATATGATCGATTGTGTTCAAATCGTTACCTAGTCATCATACCTAATATAATATGACATTTTACACATCTATTTAGGTTTGTCCTAAAGAGTACGACTTAGCTGGTCACTCGTATAAGACAATACGATTGTCCCAAGCATAAAAAATAATTAATGTTATTTCCGAACCGTTAGATTTTGATTACAGTCACAATTATTAGTTTTATGAAAATAACATTGACAGAAAATTATGGTTACGGTATACCTGGGCACATGATAAGAATCGTGTATTAGTCGCTTGAATTATTAATAATATAAACGACACTCGTGATCATAATTTGTTCGTAGAATAGTGTTCGTCGTCGGATTAAGTTATTCAAACTAAAACAAACAAATTAAAAATGCAAAGGGTTATTTAGTGCCTGCATATTTTAATCATAATAATAATGTGTGGTAGTTACCTATATATAATACGTCATATTGCATACCTTATATTATATAATATTAAAATATTTTGGGTAGTTGCTCGTAGGATTTTTTTTTTTTTTTTTGCGGAAACGGTGATGCAGCGGATATTCGCATTGCACCGACACACGGAAACGTAGTTACACGGATTTATCGTATTTTTCTATTGTGCACCGCGTTCAGCTGCAGTTTAGTGTGCAGTGTTCATCCGTACCATGCAGGACAACACAAATCGATTACTACGTTATCATACCTATATAGGTACAATGACGATAATAATATGACCATTATTATTATTACATACGAGTAATAATATCATGCTTCGTACGACGGTATTAATTATTGTAATTTTTGCGTTTCCGTCGTGCAGTTTCGCCCGAAAGGGTTTAAATCGAAATAATTTGATTTACACCTACAAGGACGAGGACTTGAGGCAGCATGTACACATTATTATAACATAATGTACAGGGGCAAGCACAAGGCCCGAGTGCGGTCTGACCACAGCGACGAAACCTATCGACCCAGCGCCACCACCACCATTACCGCGGTAACGGTTAGCCCGGTCGCACGCGTTATGTAGGGGCGAGAGACGGGACGCGATTTTGAAGAGGGGAAGTGTTTGTATGCATGTGTGTGTGTGTGTGTGTGTGAGTACAAGTATATGGTGAGGGGGTGTCCCATAAAACCGAGCAGCACAATCACACGGCGTGCCCCGCTTATTACTTACAGGCACACACATACACACACACACACACACACACACACCTATATACGCTGTACATATACGCACACAGACGCGCCCTCACATACCACGGTAGCCATGACGACCGACCCGCGCCATTTGCATATTTCCCCCAAAATCGCCTGCGGCCTTTTTATTTTTTATCAATTTTCACGTGCTATCTTTTCCTTTTTTTTTTTTTATTCATGTCCGTCCTAACCCGCGGCCGACAGCAAACACGTAAGATGCGGTCAAAACATTTACACAAAAACATGCGCACATACATAACAGTCATAACACACACACACACATATATATAATATATATACACGCGAGAGCGCCGCCGTGCGATCTTAACATTCAACATATAATAATAATAATAATAGTAATAGTTTTTCAAGAGTTTTCGCATTGTATACAGCTCGACTGGAAGACTCTCTCTGCACACACACGCACACCCGCACACCCGCACACCCGTAGACGAGTACACAAACGACCGGGATGACGGCTAATGACAAAATCGTGTTCGCGGCGGGTCGTGACGCGAACCTATTCGTCGACGGCGCGGCGGTGTCCCACGCAACCGCACGCCTTCTTCCGGCCAAGCGTGGGCCACCGAAAAATTCGCTTTTTTTATTTCGCACCGCCACGGCACGGACATATTGTACATCGGATAATAATAATAATAATAATAATAATATTATTATATATTTATATAAGACACGACGACGGCGTTGGGAAAGATAGAATGAAAAAAAAAAAACGAAACCGGAAATTCTTTCGTCCGCTCACTCCGCCGCGGTTTGGGGCTAAAATAAAAACTGTACTAGGTCGTCGAACCTTGGTCTAGTACCTGTACGGTATATACGGTAACCACCGCACCTCTACCGCCGCCACGTACGAGCCATTCACTAAAAAAACAATACATAAGTTGTGCATGATGCGTGTTCAACGAGCATATACATATATATTATATATATAGGTAGGTACGTCGAAAGACAATTTTATTATTATTGATTTGTGATTCGCTGCGAGTTGCGCGCACCCATCCGATGATTTCGCGGTTATATTTTAATATTTAACTGTAATTTACGAGCTGCAAAACACTTAATCATCGATTTCCTCGGTAGGTACATGTAAATAGGCACGCGCGTCATAATAGTCTCTCCATAATTA
The DNA here is from genome assembly GCF_037042655.1 of Diuraphis noxia. Lineage (NCBI taxonomy): Eukaryota > Metazoa > Arthropoda > Insecta > Hemiptera > Aphididae > Diuraphis > Diuraphis noxia. The sequence goes on from NW_028301719.1 coordinate 2,537,887, forward strand.
TTACAATTGTTCAACCTTTTGTCCTTCTCGAACAATGAGCCGTATTATTGTGTATATGTGCGTGTATGAAGTATAATAATATTATATTGGCCAACTATATCTGCAACCTATATAGCTAAGTCCTAAAGTCAGTGGCGTGCCCAGAAATTTTGAGTGGTGAGTGGGGGAGGGGGGTGTGTTATAAGTGGTAATACCTAATCACGGTTCAATGCAGCTGATGACTGATAACCGATAAGTGATAACACACAATCGTTTGTATCCCATATACAGCCTGTGTACGTGATCTATACTGATTTGCGAGTGCAAAAAATAATTGTATACAGACTATCGCAAAATTAGAATATATTATACTATAATATACTGTCTGTATCGAATGATGCTTATTGTCACAACTTTTTGTTAATAACTAATAAAAACTATAATAAAAACTAATGAGTTGTTTTCTGTAGATCGGCGCAAAAAATTACAATTGGGGGCTGAGGTGTTCAAACTCGAAACTTTCACTCTTCTTAAAATATTGAAAAACGTGTTTTTTTTATTTTGTGTTTTTGATAATAATAATATGTCTCTATAGTTGGGTTCAGGATGTCATACCTGATTAACTATTATCAATATTTGATTTCCGATCATCATGTAAAAAAGACATACAATATATTAGGAATATAACTATTATAATATTTTGATTTACGTAATGATGTACTATATGTAAGCAATAAATTGTTCTCCGACATTTTCCACTTAACGTTCATCTTGGTGTAGGTGTTAACCGCACATTCCTACTATAGTTTTAAAATTTGATTTTTAATTTTTCATCGAAATGAAATAGGTCATGTAATATTCCGAGAAATTTTTAGAAACTTATACGTAAGACACTCGTAGTATTAATGTTGTATTACTTCTATAATATGGTTCTCGTTTATAAACTATTTATCGGTACTATTTGCATGGTCTTCAGCCCGTTTTATTCAACTGAATAAATTATTGTTATAATAATAATAATAAAAATAATTGTTATTATTATATAATATATGGGTATGGGTATGACGTATTGTACCACCCATGTCGCAAAAATGTTATTGGATTCTCGTCATCCGGTCTAGTTTAAAGTTCCGGAATCCTCGTACTCGTGAAAAAAAAAACATGACAATTATAATAATTATTATGCTAATTTCAACACCCAGACGACTTGTTAATGATATAAAACTCGTAATAAATATGTATTATGTTGACGTAGGTTCTGTTATAAAATATGACTATAATCACACGACACTTTAATATTTTGGTTATTATATATTGTAATAGCTGTTGGACGTTAATGCGTTCGTATTGTACACTATAATAATACACGGATTGATAAATAAAATAATATTATATTATTATTTATAATAATTATTGTTTCATCCGAAATCTCATTGAATATAATAATGACATGATGGTCATACGTCGTACTTAAACGGCATTACTTATTAACGACGAACACTAACCCACTACAGCAGAGGGGTGCTCTATGAAGTATATCACCCCACTCGTTTTGTACAACGACAACAATGATGTTCATTGTACAAAGTCAACGATCCTTTATATTATTGTAATGTATATACTACCGCCGTTATATCCTATTTATGGACTGTTAATTTCAGTGATTTCATTAGTCATTCTTATTGCCGGACATTTAGTCGTACGCGGTGTTTAATCGTTCAAAAAGTAAACACGGAATATAATAATATATGCACGTCATTATGCGTCGCATTTTTTTTTTTTTTTTTTTTAAGTACCAAGCGCAACAATATATTACAATATTACTGCCGCGCGATGAAGAGGGTTCGGATGAAACGAGACGCGACAAAAATTATGATATCGTTGTCGCTAATAACCCGATTACTGTATTTATAGGATGGTGTTCGATAATTCGGCGTCGTGGAAAATTTCCGCCACAGTGCAAGCGCAGTCAATCGACTATAAATATGGAGATGAAAATTCGAAATAACACTGCACGACTACTGCAGAGCTGCACTGACTTTGGCGTCCGAACTCTGCTGAGAACTATTACAAAATGACTACGTATCGTAAACGCATACCCAATAGGAAAAAACCAACAGAGTTATACTCGAACGTCACGGCCATAGTCTGACTGACCGGAAATAGCTACTGCAGCCTGCAGGAACGTCCGGATATCAGCAGCTATATCCGCCGCCGTCTCGGTGTCGTCTGCTGTCGTCCGCAATCTCATTACGTAGTCGTGTCATATTATGGAGGCATGTATCCCACAACCGCCACCTCCATTCCATTCGTACCCATACACGACGACGATAAAGACAGAATATTATGAACATATATTCAGTGGCGTCTCGATACAACTCGAACGTCTATAAGTCAAATTTTCGAATAGCTCGAAACATATAATAACGTCTTGGCCCCTGCACCTGCATTTCGATGGTAAGTATCAGTACTTGACTAGTTTTTTTTTTTTTCTATAACTCTAATTTTCGACGTATGGTTTTGTTCCCGACCGATTGGAGTTATCGAGATTTCATCATGGGCGATAATTTTTTTAAGTAATAATAGTAGGTACGCTACGCAACAAAATAATGCCAACAGTATAATATTTCTGTGATCTGCGAACAGAAGAGGATCCGAACGAAACGAAGCCACCGGTGTTGTGCAGATGTTTATGCAGGTGGGAGGGGGGAGGGGGGAGGGAAAACGTCAGCTATATATATGAATGAAAATTCAGAAAATCGAACGTCGTGAACCGGCCTTGCAGCCGAGAAACAACATACATATATAATCATATAATAGGTAGCGTGCTATAGCTATATATGTAGGTACCGTATAGTAATACATATATAATATTATATAAAAAAAAAACAAAACTAAAAAATCGAGTTACCCAAACGCCGCGGGTCCGACTCGATCGGCGACAATAATAGCGACTGCCAGTTATACGTCCGAATATAATACCATCGGCTCTACATCCGCCGTCTCGTCTCGTCTGGTCGTCGTCTCTCATTACGTAGTCGTGTCATGGAGCCCTCCGCCACCGCGTCACCTCCAACCCGTTTGGACCCGTACGGCCGAGACGCGTGTGCCGTATAGGTACCTAACACACACACTCGCATAATATATGTAAACGGAAACGGCCGTTTTTGGGTTGACGTATATATAATAGGCGACGAGAACGCACCACCGCGGGGCCGGTACGGTCACGTAGGTATATTATATATTATATATTGTACGCGTACGACAATAATATGTGACGGAGAGAAAAACCAGTCATTATACTGTATAATACGCGTATACGTGTATGCGTGTGTGTGTTGTATATATTATTATTTTGCAATCGATCGGAGCATAAATACGACGACGCGCGCGTAATAAAATAAAATGCGACGACGATTTTTCGACGTCGACACATAAAGAATAAAGGAGAAAAAAACGACCAACTGTGCAGCAGCAGAAATAATATATATATATCGTTTGATGTCCCGGTAAGGCGAAACCGGCACGGAGTGGCGGCGGGGGCGGCGGCGGAGAAACAAATATATATAATATACAGAAAAAATTCGTAGTCGTCGTCGACGATATCATATATATACTCTCGTATACAATATATATATTTACATTATTTTTTTGTTCCATTATTATTATTTGCGTATTGGCCAGAAAACAATGCACCGGCACAATAGCGGCCGCCGCGAGTCCTGATATGTTTGCGACAGGGGCGAGAGGGGGCGACGCGTATATATACATCGGTTCCGGTCGTGACACAGGCGGGCGCCCTTTGCCGCTGAAGAGATGACCGCCGCCGCTACTGTATACATTTGTACGTTTTCCAATAGTTCGTGTGTGTGTGTGTGTGGTAAAATATTATAATAATACCTAGTAGCGCACACGAGTGCGTTATTTATGCTTTTATTGTTGCGTCGTCGTCATATTATTATTATTATTATTATTATATTATTGGCGAGATCGTGCGATGTTCTCCTGCACCGACTACCGGCGATACACGACACAGGATCGACCGTTTTGTTTCTTCATTCCCGCGCACCCACCCCACAGCAACGATATAATATTATTATATTATAATACGCCTCACTGGTGCAGCCGCAAAGCGAAACGTCCCGAGACTCGGAAACATCATCTTCTTGTCGTCGATGCAGTTTTACGCGCATCCGCGGCGCCCGACGATGCTGCAGCGTTGCACTGCAACGCGGTCGGGGGAACGATCTGCAGTTATATAAGTATAAGTTATCCAGCGAGAGTGTTAGGTTAGGTAGGACCCCACAGACGAGAGATATAACAATTACCGTAGCCGGAAGTATATGTAAATATCAGAAATATATTTAAAGGTTTCTATTTCGGTTGTGTGTGTGTGTGTGTGTATACATTTATAATTGTTACAATACTCGAGCATATTATACTCGTACAATATTGTACGTTGGAAGAATGGCAACTTTTTTGGGAAAATATTCCCCTCGCCAACAAACTGAGAAACACAAAATTACTCGTCAAGAAATTAAACTATCCAAAAAGAAAAGAGGAAGTGACCGTCACTCGAGCCAAAATAGGCCACTCATCTTACTTGACGCATGTACATTTCATAAAAAAAGAACCAGCACCCATATGTGATACTTGCAACGTAACTCTATCAATTGAACGATATCGTAATCGCCTGCCCCAAATACACTGAAGCACGTAAGATACTCCAAAATCTTGCATCACTCTGTCAAGCCTTCAAACATGAAAACACAGCTGCAATCAGTACATTTTTCCATAATATAAACACTAAATACACATTGTAAATAATAACTATGATAATGTAGTAAAATGTATTCCAAAATTTAATGTACACATATAAATATTTTCCTCTCTTTTTTTGTACAAATTTTGATTAAAGTAGGCTAAAAACCTGTGTTGTTGAAGACTTAATAAACTTTAAAAAAAAAATAAAAAAATATTGTACGTACCGAGTGAACCAATCAACGCATAAGACAACCATTTTTTTTCACTATTTAGCATCTCATATCTCAATGTGGTAGTAAAAACAAAAAAAATTTATTTACTATGTATTTTTTTATTTTTAAATTTTGCATAGATAAACATGAATATTTAATTTTCCTTGTTCTAAATCAAAAAATTCTAAAATAAAAGTTTCTCGTTTTTCAGTTAAATGATTTCCTAATTTATTATATTCACAGATCTTATATTTTTTTTCTCCCTGAAGGAAGTATAGTACATCTAAGTAAAAATTGTAGGCACATTGATTAATAATATCGTAATAAAAATATTACTATTATATTACGTATATTAATATTAATTATAAATATTGTCATTGACTTTCTCGTTCATAATTATTTACAAAAGTTAACACTTCGAATAAAACAAAAAAAAAACGATTTCTACATTCCGATACTGACAAATTTTTAATAAATGTATTGGTATGAAAGTACCGGAAAATAAATTTATTGATCTAAGATCGGAGGCGTCAAGTGTAGGCAATTAACTGTACATGATTGCATTACACGCGCATTGAGTTTCTGTCCTATCCTAAAATGTAATAACATCGAATAAAATGATAACATTTTACGTTAAATCCGATTGCAAAAGTTAATAAGACCAATCAACTTGAGGCATTAATAGTGATTACACACTGTTCATTGTTTTACTCGCCGAATTTACTACTGTAGTACTAGTTATATGGACTTGTAGTCTGTTGTAGAGAAATGTAGGCGAAAATAAATGAAAATAACAACATTCGTTATATTGTTTGGACAACCGCAATACTGGGCGTGTGTTTTTTTTTTTTTTTTTGTTAATAAAATCGTATATTTAAAAAAAACATAACTTTTCTATCTAATCCCCAGGAAAAAGGGTTCTAAATTCAAATTCTCCGAGATTTTTGAAACAACAAAAGCCATACTCGGAGTACGAATCCAAGACGATTCGGGTATTTTGGGAGCTTAAGGCATTTCCTTTTCCATTTAAGAACATGTTATCTTTAGCCGTCGTCCTTCCCTGGTCAGTCACACAAAAGCTAACCCTTCGAGTTTTTTTTCTTTTGTCCCCACAAAACAATCATAACCCGTAATATCCCGGTTTACGGTACCATTTGATTTATGGTTATACCCGCACTGTGCATATATTTTATAGAAGTAAATCTAAAATACCGCGTGACATATACTATATATATATATATATGTATGTATATCCCCTCGATTGTCAACATTTTGAATTTTCGGAATGCAAATCGGACTAGACTCACGACTAGCGCAAGTCGTTGTGCACATCACACAAAAGTAGAACTAAATAATATATATTTAAATTTTAAATAATAAAATCAAATAAATTAATTGATCGATGGTCATATAATATTATTTTACTTATTATAATGTTTCCTCAAAGTTGAACCTTTTTAGTATCATAACGTTCTGTCTTGATAAATATGTTTATTTTACATTCAATGTTTGTTTGTCGTCATGATTTAGTTGCACCTATCACGACCAGCGAACGACGGAAGTATATAATTATATTACAACAATAATCAATTTTTAATAATTAAAAGCAAAATTATATTGCGAGGATAATACGATATCGTTATTGTGTCGTAATTCCTATATTTTTATCGCCATTGATGAATCAGTAACGATGAGATTCCGACACAACACATATATTTAAGGGTATAATAATGTCAAAATAAAAACGTCCGTTTTCCCCCTAAATTGTTATTGGACATCATTACACCTACGAGAGGGTGACGGCGCGGCGGTAGTGTGTAGGTGGACTAAGCAACCCTAAGCCCCGGCGTAAAAGGGGATGACTTTTAACAGAAAACATACACACAAACATACACCTCGTGTCCGAAATGGCGTGTCGTTAACCTTAACCCGGGTGCCGGTGACCAATTAAGGGCGCGGTTACGGAAACCGATGACCCTGGTTGCCCATAAAATACGACAGAAGACACGTAATTTAATGATCTCGCGGGGAAGCGGCCAACCCCCTGGACCCGTCGATCGTACGACTAACGAATGATCTCCCCTATAGTAACAAACTAACAAGTATAACAATGTTGTCGAACAACAGTAGTATTTTATATGAACGCACATCGACTTGTTTACGAAAATAGCTTTTGCGAAAACACGGATTTTCGGCGGAAACGTTTCGAGATTTTAAATTGCACCATTTCAAGTATAAATAAATGTAACCGGTTTGTAATAATCTTTAACAATTTTTTTTTTGATTTTACACATCATCCAAATCCGCGTATTCTTATATACCTAAGTCTTCAACCAATATAATATATTTTTTTTATGGAAACTAACTACAATTAAACTATTATTATCATCTTTATATATATACCACGGAATAATGCGAAATTGCTGACATTGAAAAAATAACCGTGCATGTACATATATATATACCGGAATCTGCAAATATTATCAATAAATTATCAGACATACTGTTTTATGTGGAAATTAATATAACAGACGAGTAACGAAGAAAACAATAATAATAAATTGTATTAAACACTCGATTTTTTTTTTTTAATTGCTCTCGTACTGAGAAATAAAGTTGGTGGAAAATTGTGTAGTGGGTGTATCAAATTTTCAAATTCACACGTACATAATATAAGCTCTTGAATTAAGCCTTTGGCTGTACCTATAATTCGGTGATTATATAAAAACTCATACGCAACGGAACTTCATTACAAAAAATGTTCGTTTAACGACATTTTCTGTTGGACGATTTATTTTTGAGAACCGAATTTAGGTAATAAATACTTTTCGACGAATTTCTTTATAGTGGCAATCGTCCTCTTTTATCCTCGTGGACTTTGTGATATGAAAGTTTCACCGTGTACTGCAATTATTTGTGTTATTCATACATATATTATATTATACAGTTTAAATATACTGTGTCGGATCAGGCTGCACTGGTTCTGGCCTGTACCAAATAATTATCGTACATCAAATGCGCATCAATATTCTAAACAATAGAAGGGTATAGTGTTGGGTAAATGTTGTATAATATTATACAGATGATAAATAATTTAAGATTTTTAAAATTAAAAAATAATGTATATTCATAAACAGTTTTTTGTTCAAATTTTGACAAAATTCATCAAAAATTCGAAAATGTAAGTTACAAAATTACATTTTTACTTAGTATACCTACTATATATTATCACCTTATTATACACATTATATGCAATATTCGAAAATTTAACATTACGTGAATAGATTTAGAGACGAGCAAAGTTTAAGACCAAAGTTAGAAAAGAATTTGCACTTGGGGTACACATTTTTTTTCTCATTTCTATTGTTTATTGTTGAATAATTTTGATGTGCAAAACGATGCAGGACCTTTTAAACGGTCAATGCGCAAACGATGTACAACCCAAAAATCGAACGATACGCAAATGTCTTACAAAAAAGGTTAAAATTAACAATAATGATGCGCAAACGATAACCAGCGTTCCATAAAGCAACCGCGAAACGCGAGGCGAGAAACGCTACGATCGGCGCCTGACAGGCTAGATGGCAAGCTGCAACCTCGAAACCGGCATGGTCGCGTTGCGTCATCCCTGACACTTGGGAAGATGGCTAGGGAGGACCGTCCGGTGGGTGCCTCTGACGTTCCACGTGACGCAGGAGGCAACCACGGGCCATGGTTGTTTACAGTGGTACCTACATCGTGTGGGCAGGGCCGCCAGTCAGCGTTGTTGGCTGCAGTGTGCAGATGACTCGGACACCGTCGAACACAGCGCGTTCTTCCGGTGAGTCTATTCCAGCGAAGGAATTCCGGGAAGTACTGTAACCTCCCGGCTAGGTCGTCGTCCGAGCACCGTCGACGTGCCCGACATGATCTGCGGTCCAGTGTTTCAGACTCTGCCGCCGGATTCAATCGAGAAGCACGCGGTTCTCATAATGAAAAGCAGAGGAAGTTTTCAAACATTTTTATTCAATGGCGGAAAACATCCTTACTGCAGAGGAGGATGAGAAACGACGTCGTCGGGCCGCATAAACACCTTCGGAATCTAACGATTGCGCGTAGTGTTAAGTTTCTCAAAAATGTAGGCGAAGGCGCAAGCTCTCGAGTATTATATTGTACATAACCATCTATATTGTAATAGCTACATAAATGTGTAATTGGTTATTAATAATTATTATCAATAAACGATGGGGGCCGGAGGAGAAGTACCATCGTTCCTCCTCCGGTTCTCGATACTAACGAAAAAAAAATACAATTTAAATATGATAATGGTATATATATATATAGCCGTTGTTAAATTTATTCTAAACAATTATGCAAAAGACCTGAATGAAATTTTTTTCTAGCACAAATTACTTGCCGTCAATATTCATCGACCTAAATTAAATATTATGAAAATAAAGGTATTTTTCGATGTAACCAAGCGATTCTTATGTGTTTGAAGTGATATTCGTTCGATCCCGTTACCCTTGTTACGAATCGAATGTTTGTATTATAATATCACTGAGCTAATATGTTATATTATATTTATGAATTTTTTGTTACGGCGTATACAATTAGGTAAAATGGTAAACAATTGGCATTGATTTTATAGTATAATTATTTATTACAATGTAACAATAATTTTATTATTATACATCATTATGTGATAATATGGTACATGAAACCTGCAGCCGTGTATAAATTATATACTGTAAACTGTATACACCAAAGTGCAAACACGACTCGATTAACTGCTGACAGATACAATAATAATATAATATATTCACAGTCGATAATTAACACTGTAAGCGACCTATTGCTAATACGCAACAGTTTAGTTCACTGTAGACATTAATAATGATATAGACATCAACACCTTTCGTATTACTGCGACACGCGCTACCAGCTGCTAGCTGTTATTATTATTATTGTTATTATTATTATTTTTTTTTTTTTATCAAAGCCACGGCAACAAAGACCATAGAGATCTTTTGAAATTTAAAATTGTACTTATAAAATGCTACAAGATAAAATTATTTGTTCATTGGCCAAAAGAAGAACATACATATTACATAATATATTGATATATCATGTTGAATACAAAAACAATAACTATTATAGACACATAATATATAATATTATTTGGACATTATATTTTATATCGTTAAAGAATTAGAGTGGTAGGAGGACTGGGTGAAAAGCTGCTTATACTAAATCCATGACAAAAGATTAGTATTAAATTAGATAATTATACGATTTTGATGACTTTAGAAATCTGAAAACAGATTTTATGTTGCCTGGTTCGGGCATAAGTTCCTGTCTATTGGATATTTTTAGAAAATTGTTGAAATCGTAATCTACAATAGTCAATGTTTTTAGTGTTTGGTGATATACCTACCTATATAGTATCAATATTGTATAGATACCTGCTGAAGCTATTTGCATACACAAAAATTATAATATTGCAGACCATGTGGCATCGAATCATATTATTAAATATGTGAACACTGCAAAAAGACCGATATTATAATATAATACTGTTTGACCTATAATATATGACTATATAGTATATATGTACTATATTGTACCTATAGGTACACATCGCGTTGTGTGTGTATTTTATTTTTTTAATGCGTTCGGATATCCGCAACTCCCATGACGATAATAATAAACAGTACACTGCAAGTTATTCAATCTTTTATCAGTTGCATGCGCGTGTGTAATGTGCATTATTATTATTATTATTATTGGAAAACATTGGTGCAGACGCTGTTATTGCATTTATTTCCTGACAAACCATTAAAAAAAATAATAATAAAAAATAAGCGTAATATATATATAATAGCAATAAAAAACCGACCAACTCGGCTACCGTGGCCATTATCCATTGTTGTCCCGGAACGGATCTTATCAGTGGTGCGCACACAGGTTGATGGCGACCGCCGCCGACCATGATTTGTGGCCAATCCGACCGGCCGGATGTCACGTCTAATTGCGTTTCCTATTCGTGACGTATCTACCCGACACGTATACGCGGCAGTGTATACCTACGTACATAATAATAATAATAATAACATTGTTTTACACGGAACCGTCTTTTTATTTATTATTATTATTATTATTATTATAAGAAGTATACGCTACACCTACCTATGCATAGGTACTATCTTTAGCCAGCCGATCACAGAAAAAAAAAAAAAACCCCCCGCAGAAGATGAAGGAAAAAAGCAGCCAGAAAGGGTTTTTGTAATGTTTTTTTTTTTCGTCGCTTTCGGGGTCTCGGGCACGTAGAAAACCGATTTTGAGCTCTGAAGTCAACAGTCACGAACTGCGATGGTTATCGGACGGGCGCGGGTCCCACTCCGGGCCAGTTGTTGTTTTGTGCGTACGTGGATTCGACAAACTCGTCATTATTCCCAGGGTTATATAGACGCCGCGTACATATATATATTATATATATATATATATATATATATGTGAGCAGGGGTTCATCAGATAAGATAAGAGATAGGTTAGGTACGAACGCGCCGAATAGGGGAAGCCAAAAAAAGGGGTGGTTTTTCTTCTTTTGTCGTCTGCGTGCGTATAAGCTGCAGCACGACGACGTACAGCACTCTTTAATAAATGCTCGCACACTATATCGCCACAATGGAAGAAAAAATGAACATCATTTTTGTTTTAATAATATTATATATCCTATAAGTGAATCTCTGGTTTTATATATACACAACAATTTTTAATATGTATACACGCCAACCTATATACATATTAAACTATTGTTTTACCCATTTTACCTATGCTTGTCTTTATAGCCTTCACACACACACCAGTCATTCGTCTGCGGTGAAATAAAACACGTTCTATATAGACAAAGTTTGAATAATAATAAAATAAAACAGCACTTTCGTCTATTAAAAATTGAAATATACTTGGTAAATAAATACCGTTGAAACATGGAAATTATTATCATAACAATATCGTGTGATAACAGTGGACGGGATAAAAAAAATAACCACTTATTTTAAATATCGAAAATATCGTCGTAAAACCCTTTGGTACATAATAATATTTACATTGAGTTTGTAAATATTATATATTTCTCAAATTATCATATTTTTGTTTTTATAATTATTTCCATTGAGTTTTATTGAATCGAAAGTATCATAATATATGCATATTTTATGTTTTTTTTTTTAATTGAAGTTAAAAACATCAACCACAAAGGTTATTAATTTTTTGTTTAATACTAATATACATATTATACATCATAAAATGTACAAATTATGAATTATGTATTAGTGTATTACCATACGGAAGGCCGTCACTGCAAAAAATCTTTTTTAATTATATATTTTATATAGTGTGAGAAACAAGACTGGTTTACGATAATAATAATAATAATAATTTTTTTTTTTTTTACAAGAAACTTTCCACGTGGACATTATTTGATTTTGACTGTTAAACATTTCGTGATTTCAGACGTGATAAATAAAAAATATTTTAATCGTGCATTATTGTATTCATTATACATCATCCTAACGTGACTGAGCCATTTTGATATTTTTAGCGCATTTTAGTATATCATCTTCACCACACAAACATAAACGATTTAAATCGAATTCAACGACGAAAATATCGAGTAAGCAACGTGATGGCTACGTAATAAAATATAATGAATTTATTAAGTTGAGTTCGACTGCAAAGTCAAACATAATAATATAATGTTTTGGCGGATATAAATCGTATACTACCGTGCAGTGGCGTATCCAGGTGGGTGGGAGGAGGGGGGTCACAGGGCCCATGCCCCCTAATTGGCTGTATTTGCTATTTTTTTTTTTTTTTTTTTAAAGATTAATATTTATTAGTATACACCGTGAACGCATACTAAAATATGTCTTTTACCAATGATGAATATTCTGTGCTTATACCTGAAGTAATCACTATCACGTCATCGGGTGATTACGTGATAACACTAATTACGAAATAACTTAGACAGTGCACATAGCAATCCTGCAGCAAAGCCTACAGGAAAAATACCAAAACACCAACATAATCCTAGTTGAATAGGTAGGTGATATATTTACACATGTGTGTGTGTAAGTATACCGTTGTTCAGTTATCGATTTTAAAAATTTAAAATAATTTATGGACCTTGAGTTTATTTTTTAATACGATTTTAATTCGCCCGCGTTGTTCATATATATATATAATAGATACGCGCGCGCGTCGTCCCTTTTTCTTGTGCAATCTCACGAGGGCGTTTTTCCCGAAATAATAATATAACATAAAAAAATGTTGGAAAACGTGATGTATATATATATATATCGACAACTATATACCGCAACTATAATACCGCTGCTGCTGCTGTCTGGCTGTTATTGAACAGATGTGGTCGACCACCACATGTGGTTGAGTGAATTTTTTCGTCCCTTTTGACAATAACGCGCTATGAAATTTGATTTTCACGACTATCGAGTAGCTTATATAATACCTATATATGTATATACGTAGTATTACAATACGAATCGCTTAAATTTGACGTTTCGGCGATGCAAATGCACACTACGCGCGACTATACGTCGTCGCATAATATAATATATACACATATATATATAACATAACAAAACATCATTTATTTCGATTAGCCACGGATACCCACGGGGGTGACACGTATGCACTGATTTTTTTTTCTTTCTTTCTTCAATACCCCACACGCTATGCAGCACATTATATACATATAGCTCTTGTCCGTTCCAATAATATTACGGGCAGACTTGTCATCGTCAGCGGTGTCACGAGAATTTACGCGCCAAGTCGTTGGCGGTGACGTGTTGATTTCACACATGTCTGAGTCCGGAAACGTCAAACCGACTTGAGGGTTTTTCATTCATACATATTATGTATACATAATATGTGTGTGTGTGAGGGGGTGGTTTTTTCCAAACATCCGCGACGACATGGTTCCGGAGGGGGCGACGGGGTGGACAGATTTCTGTCGGTATTTTAATTTTCCCGCAAGAATATATGGAGGAAAATGGTGAAAAGAAGAAAACAAATTTGACCAAGTAATAGATTATGTCAAACCGTTGGCGGCTATATTTTAGCATACGATTATTATTATGATTTTGGCATTACCACACGAATATACGAATATTTGAGATGTGCACCTATACATAATAGTACGGTGTTCAATACGGATTTCCATATTGTACTTTGATATATATTATTATTCCTGACACATTTTTCAATTATATTACATTTTTCTATTTATGTACAGCGCATAGAGATAGCTCTATATTATAGCCGGTAAATGGTTTTTTTTTCTTCCCATGTAATAAGGTATTTTCTATTTGACAGATTGTTGAATTTAATCTAACGCCGTTTTCGCCCGATAAACACATTTTATATTTTGACTTAGAAATATTCTATTTTAGAAAATACAACAGAAATTTGAAGGATATTAGGTTTGACGTATTATTATTATATTATATTATAAATATAAAATAAACCACGTTTAGCACAACTTGCGTTCAGGTGGTTATTATTCATGCAGATTTTAGCAACTATTTATAGATCATCAACACAATAACCATCTGCGACTCCGACGACGACCCACTGCTGCAGGACCTGTCCCATATGAATGTTATTTAAGACGCATTTCATTATTTTGCCCAACGCATATTTATTTTCGATTGCATAATAATACGTTTTCGACGTCAACAACACGCCCGTTTGGATATTCAGCACGATTTAAGATTCAACTTGCAGTTAACGTCATAGGTTAGGTTCATCATCAATAACTATTACGAGTGCCTATACTATACAGTACTTTAAAAAGCGAGATATTTTCCTGGCCGCCTCAGAAAATAAATTAAAAATGGTCCACAGCCACGCCACTCTGGTCGATAATGATATTATGTATAATCTTGTTTTTATTTTATATTGTTCAATCGAATTCACCGCGCACGGCACAAATTAGCTAAAAACGCTCGTGCCACCTGCAGACAGCGAGAGCGATGGATAATAAAAATAATAAATACGTTTTGCCCGATCTGTTTATATAGAAACGTGTACGCTATTATGGTGTTCGGTGGTAGGTTCGTCTGGCCATACTACGGATGCTATTATTAAGCCCCACGGTACAATATTGTCCATCGCACTGCTCTAGTCCAGCCAACCTGCCGAGTCGATCGACGATCGTCTGCAGCTGGTCGATATTTCTAGAGATATGTAGGCCGATCGCGTGATAAATAAATGGATTGCCACGTTGTATTCTAGGGGATTTATTTCAACAATTATACACCATAAAACGTCTTGTGCACCTCACGACTACCTACGTATATACGCTGATAGCTACTCACTTTGGTTTAGCCTCTTAGGCCGAACGTCACCGCGTATTGCGAATCTTTATAAACAATAATATCGATTCGTCGGTGCTTCTCTCTCTCTCTGTAATCTGCTTCAAAGTTCCATCTCGATCACCTCGTTTCAACGCCCTCTTCTATATACGTCCCGCATGTCACCTGCAGTCAACACCAACTGTATGGCAGCTGACGAGTCGTCTTTAAGACGTATCTACAACGTCGTGTGCCAATGCAGACCCCACTGCGATTTATCAATATAATCGTGTGTACGATATCGATCTCATACAAGCGATTGTAATGTTGTACGATATTATCCTTTTCAGTTAACAGCAAGTTATCTTCTCTATTTATGACGTTTGTCGCCAAAAGGGCACAGCTCAGCACTAATGTTATTAGTAAACAAATAAAACATTATTTGACGTATATAATAATAATATAGTGAAACCTGTGAAAAATATACTAATTTCCCGCAAAAATCACAAACCCAATCTTACGCAATATATTATACATATACAGTACGTCATGTACTCCAAGTCCGACAGCACCTCCCCCCACCCCTTGTTGGGCCTTACACGTCACACACACACACAGCACGTAACTATATCTAAGTATACCTATATACGAATGTATTACACGTGATACTCGTGTACTATAGTACGGCTGGACTCTGGCAGACCTCTGTGGTTCTTATATCGATCTCGGCGTGCGCGTCGCGCTCGGCCTCATTACAATTGCTAATGCGGTGGATGCACCGCCGCCGTCGCCACCTCCGCTCCGCTCCTGCCGTCGCGTACTCGAGCACGCGGTCCCCCGTGGCACAGTTACGAGGGCGGCCCATTCATACTTTCGCGTATTACACACACACAAACACAATATATATGCGTAAACGCGCTTAGTGCATCGCCGCCGACGGCACGACAAATGCGTTTATTATAATATTATACAGGTTAGGTGTGTAGTCCCTTTTTAACATGCAAACCGCGTAGCCGACGTCTCGTCGTCGTCGTCGCCGTCGTCGTCGCCATCGCCGTCGCCGTCGCAACTTTTATGAAACTCGCGCGCGCCAGAGGGGTTGTCGCGCCGGTCTCGCGTGGTTGTCGTCCGTCCGGCGGTACGACGGCGCCACGGCCGCGTCCGGCTCCGTCTCGGCGCGGCCACGACGAACCGGTTCACACCGCCGGACGCAAGTTACAATATAGGGTTGTTGGATTTCGATTGCGATTTTTTCGGTTTTTTCTTCTCATTCCGTTACGGGCCATCGTGGGAGACGCACGTGCCGCGGCTGCATCTGCGACGAGAGTGACGAGACGATCGAAAACCGTAAGGTCGCGCGGCCAGAAGAATCACCGCCAGATGGCACTGCTGTAGCGCCGAATGTTATTCGGGGGTGAGTATGACGTGTTGCTATATCTAACGAACGATCTACCTATTATAATACATCAAAATACATACGCGCGTTTTTATTTTATTTCCGCAACTCGTCAACTACGCGTTATACTTTTTTTTAGAAAAAAAACTTTTTTACACGTATCTGCGCGCGTATATACATTTATATACATATATATGTACTTCTTCCCCAAAAGAGTTTTCGAATAAGCGACCCTTTAATAGGGTTTGACTTGTCGCCGAGTCCGCGCGCTAGTCGGTCCCTCCCTCGGGACCATGACCCTTTCGTAAAAAAAAAAATTCGCTTCGTTAACATGTTTATTTCTTGCCCCGTTCGCCGCGCACCGGTCGTGTCAATCCGGTTGATTTCCGTACAGAAAAACCGTATTCGTTTTGACGCCTGTCAAAAAACGCCCGTGGACCTCCCAAGTGTATTGCATGCACCGCACATACCATGCATTGCCATTGGTCACGACAGATTCTATTTTTTTTTTTACGTTTCCCTTTGGAAATTAAATCGTTAAGAACGCGAGTGAACAAAAAAAAAAAAGTAAAAATCAATGTGACATTTCAAAATGAAATTCGTCCAGATGTTAAAATATATTCCTTCATCGTGTGGTGTGTAGATGTGTATATTATATATATATATAAACGCGAAGGGTGGCTCGCCGAATTGACGGTCTATTTAAAATTAACAACCTGTTTGGATAAAAATATGTGGGAATGGAAAAGGTAACATGCTCGAATTAGCATATTGTATGAGCTAAAATTAATTCTTTAGTCGAAAACACTACTAAAAAAAAAGTTTAGTCAAAAATTTTATCGCATATTGTAATAATAATATTATTTGAAAACGAATGGACCACTCGTCGACTCATACAAGCGTAGATATATTATCATGCCAAAGTTTTGTATTAAATCATAATAACGACCGTACGATAGATAATTATAGTAAATTACAGACATATAAAACATATGATTATGACTGCACTTTGGACGAACGACTTTAATAATTATTAATTATCTCATAGATTAAATTTCCGTCTTTCCTATTTTAATTGTTTGTCCTGAAAACGTTTACACTGTAAAGATTACTTTGTAAACAATATGTTAATTCAATTGATCGCCACACATACAAGTGTAAAAGAGGGCCCTCACCTTGCACCCTACATAATACACTACCAGCAGTCGTGCCTCGTGCATATTTAACGAATAACCGTGTGCATTTTTTAAAAGTGTTTCAAGTATCAAGTGTCGTGTGTATAAAATATATTATGTAAAATAATTGTCAACCCTTAAATATTTCACAAGTGTTGTAGAACCCAGTGGTTTTCAAACAACTTTTATGTGACCGTTTTACCGTGAATAGGTGGATGTAATATAAGTGAAAAACTGAAAACCAAAATCATATCATGTTAAATATAGTATGGTTTCTTGATTTAGTATAATATTCTAGTATATAATCTAGAGAATATTTCACGATTTTTTTTTTTTTTTAGAACATATATATTAGCGTCATATTTTAAGCTTTTAAGAACCTAAAAATCCGCTCTTTAATTTATTATAATATATTTTGATAAATTGAAACGCATTCCAAGCCGCGATTACGATGATAATAATATAACCTGCCGTATTTTGTTAGATTGTTAACTTTGTTTTTGTAACATGATAGTTTTTGGTCGAAAAAGAAACATTTTGTTATGGAAAGAAATTAATAGCTGGACCCAGTTTGGCTCTGGTACATAAATTTATACTCAATCGCTATGGAATCGTAGAAGGGGTAGGGGGGTACGTACGCGGTTTTGGAGCAGGAGGATAAAACAAATGGATCTACACGAACTCTCAAGTCGTGACTTTAGAATAGAGGACACCATATTATATTGTCATAACCGTATACCATATTAAACCTATAATAATAATACGACTTGACTATACATTTGGGTATATCTTTGTCGCACCACTAACCACTAACGATTATTATGAACGAACTGTAACGAACGTTACTATGTATATAATTATAATATATATATATATATATATATATATAACATATAACATATCATATCTATTGCCGAGCACACTGCTGCGTGTATGCATACCCGTGCGTGTGTATTATATCATAAATTACAGCCTGGAAGAAATAAAATATATTACATAATAGTATATATGTATTATATTATATTCCTATATAAAAAATTCCGTATAAAATAATCCCGATTCGTGGGCAGGCCGGATAATTTATAACACATATTATTATTATATATTATTTCTTCTTTCGCCGAACAGAAAAAAAAATTTAAAAAAAATAATCATTCAGACTTCTGTCGTTGTGTGTCTTTTTTTATTATTATTATTGTTGATGTTGTTGTTTGGCCCGCAGAATGATTAACCGCTCGTGTATAAATATAATAATATAATACGGCGGGCGGCAACAAATTTCTGCAACGGGTGAGGTCTCATTAATTCGGTCCGATTTGCGCGACCCGTTGGAAAAACGGACGGAGCGCGTAGTTTCTGGTGGAAAAAAATTAATCCCAGTTTATCTTGTCGTGTTTTTTTTGTTATTCATAACGTCTCAAGCGTGCAATCGTTTATTCAACTTTTCTTCCGCTCTTAATAAGTTGATTTAATATCAATGTATGCTCTATAAAACGTTTATCATAGTCGGTATTATATTATAACAAATATGAATAGTGCGTCGACCTTGAATATTTAATATATTTACTATAATATCATGTCCTCTACAATACAATAATGTCGTGGAATGTGTCCGGCGCCTTCCGCTAACAACACACTCAAAATACAATTTGACCACCATCGTCGTGCAGCTAACTAGAATACAATAATATGCTTGTTAATCTACAGATATATTAAACACTGTTCGAGACGAATGTATTACTAAGAATTATAATAATTATAAATATATAAATATGAAGCATGTGCGATTTATATTTTATGATGCCTAACCCCGTGCATTTTGTTAACTATCAATTTTTCCAACTCTTACGCGTGATTAAAACTTTGTTCAATTCGTTATCAATTCAGCGTAAGTGTTCAAAAAAATTTAAAAATCAAAAATGTATTTAAGAAAGTATACCTTTATTTTTCTTACAGCTGATCATCATAGATCTATTTTCTTGTAGTGCTAATGATGTTAAAAAAATTTGCCATTCGATTTGATACTGTAACGTGGTCGGGGGAACGACCAGTTAAATATAAGATATCCAGTGAGAGTCGTAGGACTCTATAGATATAATTACCGTAGCCAGGGGTAGATATATATATATATATATAACAGGATCTTAAATATATTTAAATAACTAGGATTCCGTTTCAGTTATCATTAAGTTTTATTATAGATTAAACACTTACAAATAATAATACTCACAAGCTATATAAATTATATTCTATCCAACTATCTGACTGTATCGTAGTTATACGGAGTTCGATGTTTGTTGAGTGTTGAGGTCTAAGGTACACAGTGAACTACCTTACTTCATACATGGTGTGTATTGACCATAGGTCTTACAGTTATGAGTGTGTGTTAATATTATTGTATTGGTCAGCAGTTCATCGTACATAATGTTAAGTGTGTAGACGTGTAGTACATATATATATATATATTTAGGTATCATGTAACATATTATAATTGTTACAATACAATTATGTTACCAATTTATTGGTTAGGTTAGGTTATTATTATTATTCATATGGTTTTCTTTTATTTTATATAAAGTAATTTTAATACTGTACACACATATTATAACTCACTTTCTTCACCTAAAATGGTTATATTTTTACTTAAGATTATGATGAAAGTAGGTTTTTTTCTATAAATAAATAATTACATTTTTTATGGGGTAATGATTTTAATCCGCGCGAGTAAAAAAATAGCGACCAAACAGCACATCAACTTAAAATTATATCCAATCATATTATTATATATAAACTATAATATTTACCAATTTATTCGTGTAAACCGTTCATAAACAAAACATTTCAATTCCAATTTCATTCCGATTATCGTAAATATCCTTGAGATAACTCTATGAAATGTAAATATTAAAAAAAATGTCATTAGTGTACCACTATAGGTATATATAATATGGCGGTACACTGGTACGATAAGGCACCGTCAAAATGTCAAGTCCTCATAGCTGTCGTAGTTTAGGCTCAAACTAGATCAGTCAGTCAGTCAGTCAGGACACATCGTATAGTGTATACACAACACACTCAATATACACATATATTGTATTATTGTGGAAGAATTTTTTGAATATACAAAAAATCAATCATATTAAAATTGTGTTACTTACTTTCGCACAGATAGTATTATGATGTATATCCATTTAATTGTACGATTTATTGTTATAAAGCTTTGTAAATAAACGCCAATATCATATTATTGATTCATTCAGTACAAAAGCAATAAACGTCGACTGCTATAATCAAATGAATGAAACATTATGTTTATAGTGCATAAACAATGAAGAGAGGGCAAAAACAAATCGCTTGGTGTTAATTATTGCGCTTTTATAAGGAGGGTGTATTTTTTTAAAGAATTGTGGCGTTTTAATCACGGCTAAAATGAAGAACATTGTTATTATACACACTGCAGAGCATTTCGCCCCACAAAAACAAACCCTTTTGCTTATGATGTTTTATTCGACGAACATCGACACACACACAAATCACAGTAAATGTTTTGACGAGGATTTGTTAACTATACACACCAACACCGTTGTTTTCAAAAAGCAATATAACATTGCGGTAACAGATGAATAACGCTTTGTTTTACTTACTGTATTTTCAACCGCGCATATATGGAGACCATATTTGAGCAGTTTGATGATGACAATATAATTCAATACCATCCAACACATATGGTTTTCATTTGTATTCTACTCTGAGGTACCCACTTATTATAAAACATTATTACTATTATTAGAATCCGTTTATAACGATATACATTTTGTTTAAAATTCGATATGTTGATTTCATCATATATCAAGAGCAGTAGGTATAGTTATATGTTTTTGTCATTCGGATATAACGACCAGATTCTTTAGGTCCTAAGGAGAAGAACCTTATGAGCAGATTTTACTGCATTAGATTTAATCAAAATTATTCGTTACTGTTTTCACCATCCGCAGTACCTACAAGCCTACAACGAGTAAAATAATATCGTTCCCAAAAGAATCCAGAATTTATGGAAATCAAACAAATCGATCAATTTTTTATGAAATTTTATATTGACGTACGTTTTTAAAATATTGAGTTATCCTCAATGGAATAACATTGCGGCAACATAAGAATAACAAAATTTTGTTTAACTTTATTTTCGACTTACCGAAATACCATCTTCGGATTGTACCTATTTGAGCAGCGTATAATTAGGGCAATTATTTGACTACCCCCTCCCCCAACACACACACACACACACAAACATGTTTTCGAATTTTATTCTACAACTTCAAGGCATCACTCACATACTTGATATACATTTTATAAAAATTATTAAAAATGATCCGTTATTGTATTTTTTCGCAGCATCGCGCAGGTTATAAATCATACAATTATATTCAACCCGCGGTGTGCCTACCTAGAGCAATATGTCTCCCTATCGCGTGCATGACATTGCATATTTCCACGAGTTTCAGTTCACGTGACGTCAAAAAATATCGTTCCCAAAAGGCTCGGCCGGGATTTATGGAAAACCAACGAACGGAGAAAACAATATCATTATTCACGCGGGCGCGGTATTATATTGTGCTCCAGCAGGTCGTAGTCGGTGGAATTTAGGAACGCACTCGCGCGATTTATTTCGGCATGTTCATATCGGTATATTCGGCCGGACATTACCTACACACACACACACACACACACACACACACACATATATATGTATGCTTTACATGACATATATAGCGTGGAGATCGTATCAATAATGCAGACAGCGGCCAAAAGCGGCCTCGGCATATATTTATTATATATGTATATAGAGAATCGCGACACTGCGGGTAAGCACTGCAGTTGGCTGGTCGGAATTTATAATTCGGCCGGTCACATATAATATAATAATAATAATATATATACTAACCTGCAGCCTATATACACCTGCGATATCATGCGATATAATACATTAAAACAAAAATATTGTACACCATAATATAATATATTATGAACGCGCACGCTTTCAAACGGAATACGAACACGATGATCGCCGCACGGCAATAAATTTAATATTATTATTATTATTATTATAGGTACACCGTGCAGTCGGTATACACTTTACATATTATAGATCACAGAACGGCGATGGTGTGCTACCGCAGTTGTGGTTTTTGACCCGAAACAACCGAAACGCGTAACAACGACTGATTTATATATACACGTCGTACAATCGATTTACGACCAGGGACGGTATATAGAGGTACCTGTGGTTATACTTTGTGTCTATGTATACATGAGTGTCTATATATAGGTATTAAAGATAATTATAGAAAACTCTACAAACTGAACTATATAAACGTTTATTTATTTAGTCTCCCGAGAAGACCGCCGAAATCCGTGAATAAAATTAACGTGTTTCGGTCCAATTCGTAAATTACGTTTTTTTTCTTTATATTTTTAGTCGATTCTCTAGATCAGTGGTGACCTGCAATCTACGGCCCGTGAGACAACTTTGGCGCACCATAATTTATTATCTGGCCCGCGAAAGTTAATATGTAATTACGTACCTATATTTTGGGCACGGAAATTTTTTTTTATGGCCCGCTGTACAAAAAAATGTTTGGTTACCACTGCTTTAGATAACTTTATCGAACTTGTATACGATACTAGCTCAATATAAACTTATTTATTTGTTTTTAATGCAACTCAATCGCTGCGCAGCATTCGAAGGTATATACCCCAATATACGACGACTAGCTATTGTTCAGTATATAAACCGTAAATTGAAGCTAATAATTTAAGTGACTTTTGGTCTTATAAACAGTGAAGTGGCTTCGATAAACCTTAAAATAAGTTTGAGGAGGCGGAAAGTACACATTTATTGATGAACATGCATACGATAGGGCTGCAGACTCGAGACTTTGAGCGAGTTCCCATACATATATATCGTTTGATGAATTTATTTATTTCGACTATACGTGTGATATCCGCTGGTATTTTTCTGTGGGTGGGGGGAGGGGGTGAAATCCTACAATTCATGACGTCGTCTACGCGATTATCCTGCAGCATGCGATGACGCTGGAAAGTAGGTAGATGTTCCAAACGTAAATCCTCAAGCCAATCCAATCAAAATCTTGTTTGATATAGGATTGTGTCAATTCTTCAAAGATTTAGGAATGAATAAGGAAGAACGAGATGCGATGCGGGTCAGAGCACTTTAGACGACGGATTTGACCAAATCTTGACACGACAATTAATCTGAAAATAAAAAAAAACAATTTTTTTTTATATTAAGTAAAATGTTTCTCACAAATTTTAAATATACTTAATAAACCTTTTAAAAATGCTCATCGATCCAAATTATCTGTTCGATAATCGCGGAATCTTAAACTGTCGATAGTCTACCGCACTATATATAGACCATTATAGTTTATTATGAAACACTGCGAGGCGATGCTTTTAACGATGATACCGATTGCAAGTTCATTGCAGCGCATTTTGATAATTATTTTCCTATCTTCTACAAAATATAATATTACTCTCGTCATCCGCCAAGTGTTTATCCGTCAGCGTTTATATTATATTATAACGATATGAGTACCTATACATTATGTTCCGCGGGTGTGTATGTTAAACTCCAACGACGTTCCGAAATCAGAGTGAAAAAATTTCCGAGTTTACAGCAGCGATGAGCTTATTACCTGACCTGTAAAAGCCATAAGAGAGCGCGAGAGAGAGAAATAAATTTAACGCATGTCTCGGTGGTGCGCGTGAAAACAGTCGAGAGTAATGCGCGGCGAGAAAACTTTACCTCTCACACTTACACACACACACACGTGTGTGTGTTTGTGTGTGTCGTATGTTATGACGCTCGGAGGGCTTTTAATATAATACAAACGCATTTCGACAATGCCGCAGATTGCAGTTTGAAACTTTTGAACGCCCATTTTCGCGACCCCAACACTGCAATATTTCGGGACGAATTCGTAAGATGATGGGAATACCACTACGCACTCACACCCCAACCCCTCGTCCACCCCACACCCTGAGAAGCAGGTATACCGCGGTATATACACGTGTACGTATATCATTATTATATATATTATGTGTGTGTGTGTGTGTGTGTGCTCGAGTCAAATTGCCAGTCGTCGGGTAATATATTATATATGCTTGAATAAACTCCGAGGATATAACATTATATAACCGCACCTACAATACTCGGGTAGGTACTTTGTGGACGAGACCGCAAATCAGACTTACACACACTGAAGACCGAGCATTGCGATATATATATATATGGGTATAATAATAATAATAATAATAATAATACGAAGACGCGATGACAACGCTACGATGACGAGGTTTGTCTCATATATATCTGCAAGCGTGACCGTGTAAGGTATAATATCATATATTATATAGAGGTACATTATATTATATATAAATATATACGTATAATGCGTTAATGGTTGAACATTTTATATTTATATACATATTCTCGGAGGAGACTTTCCAAAAATCATTTTCACTGGTAAAGTAATTCGCACTGTACCTAAACATGACGTTGACCTGTCGAATATATATATATATGTTATACAGCCACAGAGATTTATATTTTAATATTAATAATTTTGGGCTAGGCGCCCAAGTTTTTCGTAAGGTTTTTTTGTTTTTTTAAACTATATACATAACAATAGAGTAACAATAACATATCTAAACGATTATTCTCGTTGTATTAATATATAAAAATAATGCTTTGAAATCGAAATTCCAAATCATAACTGAATATGAGATAATATTTTATGAACATTTCAGCCGCTAAGGATCACTTCTATAGGTTCTAGGATCACCTAACCAACTTATGATCACTTCTATCAATCAACGCCGTCGCGCTGACCAGCGACTACTTTAGTAAACGATTCTATACAGAACCGTGGTTGTGGTCCATGTGTGACATGAACCTGCTCGCAGATGGCCGTCATGCCATCGCAAAAAATAAGGCTGCAATACGATTGCGCGCGGTCCTTATCAACGGTACCTTTTTAGATGTACGATTGCGCGTGCTAAATTATTTTTGCTTCTAAGCAATGTTGCCAAATATACAGATTATGGTAAAGGTTAATGCATGGTAAATATCCGAACTTTTTAGGTAGACTAAGTGTGAATATAAAGTATCTGTTATTTTTTGTAACTATTTGTACTATCTGTAACTTTTTATACTATTTTTGACTGATTCATTGACACGTGATGTCACGTTTAAAATGTTATTAGAAATAAATACAATAACAACATGATATACGACAAATAACAAATTTTTTTAACATTTTTTTTAATTATAATAATAATTTTAAATTTTAATAATTAATTGGCAACGTCGCATCCAATTTTACGCGCAATCGTACGCTTTTGAATAGTCAAAAGCATGTTCTTTGTTATTCCGGCACCGCGCGCAATCGTATGCCCAAAAAGGTAAAACGCGCGCAATCGTACTCCACCGAAAAATAACAACCCTGCATTGTTTTGGGATGACACTTCAACAACAAGTCACAATAGTGTGTATATATAATGTCTGCGTACATGTGTGTGAGCGGCGTAAACTGCAAGTGCCTATATAGAATTAAAAATGTTATAATATTCGTTCTAATCTATATTGTCTTCTTCAAATTAATTCGACGACAATATCATCGTTTACCTTTTGTTTGATCATCAACTTTCAAGTCGGTGAAATATTGAATGAAACGACATCTTTATACAATTTTGTTCTATTTGTAGGCTGCACAATATTGGCTCGGTCGCGTATTAATATATATACACCATAAAGTACTGCCACAATATATGTGCCTAATGCGAATAATACACACTTGCAATCATTTGATCATCACCGTAGACACTTTAGAATTCAGCACAGACAACAGTATTTAAAGAAGCCGAATTTACGGTACACAACCACGACTGTTAACATAATATAGAGTTGTGATATAAAAAAAAAAAAAAAAAAAAACCGGATATCCGATATCAGCTAATATTTAGAATATCTATTACATATTCTATTCTGTTTAATGCAAAATGTTGTTCCGACTAATGCAGTCTCTATATTATAGTTTTAAATTTTGATCAAATTTCCACCAATCGTGAATGATGTCAAAGCGGCCCTAATAAACATTTACGCATCAATAAGTATGATGTACATGAGATATAATTAACTGACGTCAGTCAGATAATCAAAAACAACAAAATCGACGAAAATTCGTTTTTAATGACTAGAGAGAGAGAGTATTGCATGGAAAATTATGATGGGCACGGCGCAATCAACAACGAACACGATAACATTTCTTCTTTGTTCCTGCAGTGAGATCAGGACTTCAGTTTCTCGAGAATTCGTTACATCGCGAGAGTACAGCTTTGACCAAAAAAATTTAAAAAATACCTTCTATCGAATGGACTGCACAAATGCGTTTCATTTTTCGTTAAATCACGAGTGTTTCAAGGGACAACCATCATATTATATACGACTGCAGTTACGATTCGTCGTCGTATCGATCTTCATCGTAGTTACATCGCTGGTCGATCGCAATTGTAACATTACAAAAATCAAAAAACATTAAGCAGTAGGTAAGCGTGCAGAAATCAAAAACAATATGTCAAACAAAACATTATAATCGTTTGGCCTGCGAGAGCGGGAATAACAGTCGCAGTGCAGTTATCATAACGACAAACCGATCATTTTAATAAGGCGCTTTGCGTGGGGACCGGAAGAACGCAGACCATATATATAGGTAGGTACCATATATATTAGCCGCGTGTCGGTATAATATAATATATATTTTAAGTGCCGATTTTGGGCACTTCAAAACCCGTCGTGAGAAACACAAAGCTCGCGGTGATCATAGGGGGAGAGATGGTGTCGTGCTGTATGTATATATATATATATATACATGTAAAAAGCGCGCAAACATTAAGAGACGTATATATATATATATTATATAATGGATGTGTGTGTGTGTGTGTTGCACACGCGAAGAGAGCAAAGCGTTTAATATTTTAGCCGTCGGACCCTAATAGACGGGCGCAAAGGGCGTGTGCCGCGTTTGTGCGTCACACTCGTCGCCGCCGCCGTTGTCACATAAAAGAGGTGTAACTGTGTAAAATGGAATTCGTTATTATATACGTCACGGTAGAAGGCACATCACGGCCGGGCAAAAGGCGCTTTCGGTCGATCGTGTTTTGACTAAATGGACAGCCCGGCGACGTTTGATGTGTTTATCTGATATTTTTATACGTGCGCATATAACCGTCGCCCCTTATTCCGTCGCTCGCAAAACCAACCGCCTCCAACGCCACTCGGCCCGCGGGTCCCGTCGCGACGACTCCCCGCGAGCGCTATATGCACGGGTCAGGACGAAATGATTATAATAATAAATCCCAAATCGGATTATATATGATATATATATATATATATATATATAATATATATATGTGTGTGTGTAGATGCGGCGCGTATATAAAATATAATAATAATAATAATAATATGAATGGGCGAATCGCTCTGTATAATATATTATATTATATGAAGAGTGATGCGGTGCAGCTAAACCGAAAAAACAACATCCACGACGGCGCGTGCGGTCGGTCTCTCCATCGTTTTGTGTCGACACCGACGGCGACGATTGTTATCAAAACGAATTATAACGCCGCCGAAAACCGAAAATCGAAATAATAATAATATTATTGCCACGCGGTGACGGAGTTTTTCTCCGACGACTCGATTATAATATGATGTTATGTGTATTGCAGCGTAATCCTCTTTCAGCCCCCCCCCCACACCGTCCTATATATTATAATACATAGACGAGTGGTGGGACCTTATACAAATTTAGAGCGGCTCGCGCCAGGATTAAATTTTGTACGATCGAAAATCCTGCAAAGTTCGAGCAAAACATTTGTGTCATTCGTTTGAGATTCTCCTATAAAAAATAATATCCGGTCTCGTTTTATCAATATTCTCCACTAATATAATTCAACGAGCTATTATGTTTTTAATCATCATCGTTTTAAAAATGTATTGACTATCATATTAGTAGGTATTTTATAGAATAGTTTCTTCAATCACAAGCCAACCAAGCGTGCATCCATATTTATTGAGCTTATTGTAAAAATATTTCATACAGATCGCACGAATAAAAAAAATAAAAAAAAACGTGATCAACTGATTTTCAAAAATTATACTTGTTTCTATTGCGTGGACACGTTTTTCTCAAAATCATTTTACACGGTACCTTACGTCGCGTTTTTGCTTACGGTGGCAGTACATAATTGCCTAGAAAAATTTTAACATCATATTAATTCTGTTCTATAACTTCGCCGTTGCCATACATTATATTAATGTTGTCGTCGTTGCTGCAGTATCGGTACAAACAGAACAATATTCCACTCCGCGAGTATCTGTATAATAATAATAATAATAATATTATATATGTACAAATGCATTGTACACAGTCACATATATATATATATATATAAATATATAATATTATTATTGTATTATCGTGCTCGAAATCGACCCCTTAAAAAGGAGCTGGCGATCGTCTCCTCTGCCTCAGCCGCCGCAATCAACGTTGTAATATACAAACCGTGTATATACGACGTCAACTCTTTAATACAGTGTTTGATTTACGAGGGGATAACGATCCGGTCACATTGTTCTATGTACGTATATGATGATATTACATAATGCATATATATATATATAGCCGAGCACAACCGTGAGTATATATATATATGCGGCCATATATACCGAGAACAAATTGTAACATGTGGTGCGTGCGTGCGTGCGTGCGTGCGTGCGTGCGTGCGTGTGTGTGTGTGTGTGTGTGTGTGGCCGTACTTATAGTACGTTAGGAGATCCGACGTATGGAAAACGAGCAGCGTTACGAGATCCGTTTTCGTTGTGAGATCCGAATGGGTGGATCTCGCAACGTTTGTACCATATATTGGTATAATATGTGTCCTTGAACGATTTCCAGCGAAAAACAACAGGATCTCGCAAAGACCTATTTTTATAAATGTTGTGTGTTCTCCCGTGTATATTTTATTATGTACAATTGTATTTTGTCTATGTTCGCGTTTCATGTAGTAGATGTTGTGAGCTCCGTAACGTTTAATGAGAACGGCAACATTGCACTGTGTGTCCATAGTGCAGTATATGCACTTTACGAGATCCCATTTAATATATTTTATAATTTGTATAGTTTAGATAATTATTTTATGTATGATCTGCGAGCAGCAGTGTCAGAGTGCAATGTTTGTCACTGCACATTCGATAACTAGCTACGCGTGACGGGCCGTGTCTATTTACGTTACGAGTATAATATATAAATAGCAACATAATAATAATCATTACTTGTTATGATTTTTCTGGAATTATTTTAGAATAATAAATAAAATAACAATAATATTATAAGTGGACATAATAGTTATACATTATTGTGCTTGTAATTTGCAATAATTTGTATTATGCATTTATCAGTAGTTATAAGTTATAACTTATTACTTATCATTTATATTATAGTATACCTACCTACCTATAATATATTGACAAATGTATTGTATAATATAAACTATAGTTACACTTGTTATTATGCATAGTAGAATATACTTATGTATTTATATTATAAGTACTAGCTGAACCCATGCATTTTGTAGCCCGTTGAAAATCCTACCTATTACTCAAACTATGTGTTAAATTCGTTACCTATGATTATGCTACCTATGTAGCAGTATGTTTTTATACTTATAGATGATAACGGTCTTGATTCATTACGATATCGATGGACTGGTATGTTATCGTTTCGCCTAGAATTTCGTTTAAAATGGTAATATTGATTGAATTTACATTTTAAATCATAGTTTTTGGCTGCCAATATGGCCCATGCATTGAGTCACTGACGATTACTGTACGTTTGTGGTAGATTTGTGTCAATTAACTCATTGGTCGTCGATTGGAAACAAATAATAAAAAAAGCGGGTAAGTGGATGTCGCTCTGCTGTACATTAGGGGGTGGGATGAACCTCTGACTAGGGTAGGTTAAATTTGAAAGCAATGATAGGTATCATTGTATACGAAAAGCGAATCTGAACGGAGATGATTTGTCAGTGTAGGATATATTATATTTAAATATTGTCATATACTTATTCTATTTTGAAACAAATATTTTATTTTTCAATTAGGACGCATTTTAAAATAAGACATTTTTTATTTTATTAAAAATTTAATTTAATTAAAAATAAAAAATAAATAAAAAATAAAAATTTAATTTGGTGATCAATTTTTCCAAAAACATTGCATGTAGTTATCTTAATTCATAATACCTTATATTGTGATAGATATACAATATACATATACCTGATTTGAGGATAAATCGTTATTGTTACGCGATTTCATAAAAATTTAAAACTCAAACGCTCAAAACATTTTTCCTATAATGACGCTTCAAATTTTCTGTATAGCTATTTGAAGCAAAACTTATGGAAAACTTAGTGTTGAATTTTTTAACCTTAGATATAAATACAAACAATTTTTTGAATTTTGAACTACAAAATAATTTGCAAATATTCATGGTTTTGACGAATTTTTGTCAATATTTGAACTTCAAACGCTTATAAAAAAAAGTTGTGCCTTAGTATTCTTATAATTTTTTAATCACTATAAGAATAACTTATAAGGAATTTCGTATTAAATTTTCAAGTATTTTGATAAGGCCGAAAAAATTTTATCGACACTTCAAAAAAAAATTTTCAGAAAAATTGAAAATTTCAGTTGTTTATAAATATCTAAAAAAAAGTCAAAATATTTCGAAAATTAAATCATGTTAAGAAAATTCCAATCAAAATAACTGGTAAAATTTTCAATTATCTACGACTTATACTTTTTGAATAATATTAAATATTTAAAATCTTTTCAGGATAAATCGTTATCGTTACGCTATTTCGTAAAAATTTAAAATTCAAACGCACCTCAAATTTTTCCTACAATGACGCTTCGAGATTTCTCTATAGCTACTTGAAAGAAAACTTACGGAAAACTTAGTGTTGTATTTTTAATACTTAGTTATAAACACAAAAAAGCGGGTAAGTCGTGTATGTCGCTCTGCTGTACAGTAGGTTACAAGTGGGTTACTGTAATGGATGGAATTAAATTTGAATCAATGATATTATATCATTGTATACAAAAAACGATTCTGAGCGAAGACGGTTTATCTGTCTAGGATATATTATAGATTATTAAAAATTTTCAAATCTTAGATTTAAAAAGAAAAATCTTTATGAATTTCTAGTTTGAAATAATTTGCGAATTTTCGTGATTTTTACATATGTTGTCAAAATTCAAACTTTGAATGCTCGTAAAAAAAAAATTGTGACTACGCATTTATTTTATTTTTCAATTTTTATTGTAAAAATATATTATGAGCCTTGTATTAAATTTTCAAATCTTAGATATAAAAAGAAAATTTTTTATGAATTTCTAGCTTAAAATAATTTCTGTATTTTCGTGATTTTTACATAATACCTATATTGTCAAAACTCAAACTTTGAATGCTTAAAAAAAAAATTGTGACTATGTATTCCTTTTATTTTGCAACTGCTATTGTAAAAATATGTTAGGGGCCTTGTATTAAATTTTCAAATCTTAAATTAAAAAGGAAAACTTTTATGAATTTCTATCTAAGATAATTTGAACATTGCCGTAATTTTTACGTATTTAGTCAAAATTTGAACTTTAAATGCTTATAAAAAAAAATTGTGACTATATATTTCTTTTATTTTTCAATTGCTATTGTAAAAATATATAATGAGCCTTGTATTAAATTTTCAAATCTTAGATATAAAAGGAAATTTTTTTATGAATTTCTAGCATAAAATAATTTACGAATTTTCGTGATTTTCGTGATTTTTACATAATATGTTGTAAAAGTTCAAACTTTGAATGCTTATAAAAAAAAATTGTGACTATGTATTTCTTTTATTTTTCAACTTCTATTGTACAAATATGTTAGGAGCCTTGTATTAAATTTTCAAATCTTAGAATTAAAAAGAAAAACTTTTATGAATTTCTATCTAAGATAATTTGAACATTGCCGTAATTTTTACGTATTTAGTCAAAATTTGAACTTTAAATGCTTATAAAAAAAATCGTGCCTACGAATTTTTAATATTTTTTAAATTCTATTGTTACAATGTGTTAGAAGCCTTGTATTAAATTTTCAAGCTATTCTACCGAACAAATAAATTTTTATCGACATTTATAGAAAAAAAAACTAAAAAAGTTGAAAAATTAAAATGTCAGTAAACAGCTCAAAACAAATCTAAATATTTTGAAAATTTTATCAAATATATAAAACGCCTAGATAAACATTCAGTCAAAATTTCAAGTATCTGCGGTAATTTGTTTTAGAGTTACACCAAAATAAGGAAATCGCTAAAAGTGAAAATCCAATGTTGTAAAAATTTAAATTTCAAATGCTCATAAAAATTTAATTTGAATTTCCGGTGTAATTTTTATTTGTGATAAAGATTGAAAAACTTGTAAGGAATCTTGTATTACATTTTTAAATCTTAGATTTAAAAAGAAAATTTTTTATGAATTTCTACCTTAAAATAATTTGTGAATTTTCGTGATTTTTACGTATTTTGTCAAAATTCAAACTTTGAATGCTTATAAAAAAAAATGTGACTATGAATTTCTTTTATTTTTCAACTGCTATCGTAACAATATGTTAAGAGCCTTGTATTAAATTTTCAAGCTTTTCTGCCTAACAAATAAATTTTAATCGATATTAATTTAAAAAAAACTAATAATGATCGAAAATTTGAAATGCCTATGAATAGTTCAAATTAAGTCGAAATTTTTTGAAAATTGCATGGTGGATAGAATATACTTATATAAACATTAGGTGAAAATTTCATGTATCTATGGTCATTTGTTTTAAAGTTACATCAAAAACCAAAATCGATTTTGTCGAAAACTGGTTTTGCGTAAAAATTCCCGTTTTTCTGTCACTTTTTTTTGTATTTCTCGATTTTTTTCATAACTGTTGGAAAATGTTTACTTTTGACCTCTATAATGCACCAAGGATATTCACTTTTCCTTCGGAAACCACCCCCAAAGTTTGAAATTGAAGCATTATTTCGATTAGTTATGCTGTAAATAATAATAACAAATTCAGGGATATTAATTAATAATTACTTTTGCACTAATTATTATTATTATTGAAACCAATAGCAACTAATTGTGATTACAGTAACTAAAAGCAGTTGTCTATAAACAAAAATGTTCATCGTAAATTTCAAAATTTCCGTTGGAGCACCTCCAGGCGTTGGACCTACCACTTTTTAACTTAGCGTATCTTCTGCCCATAGGTCTAATCATTGATTATAAATACATAAATATTTATAATCAATGGTCTGATATATCTCTGTACCAAATGTTATCACAATCGGTCCAGCCGTTTAGGAATGCATAAAAGACAGATGGACAGAAATCCATTTTTATATTTATTGAAGAAGATAATTTACTACTTACTACTTATAAGGCTTCTCTGTATAAACTATTATTTGTCAATTAGAATTGATAATATAGATATTATTTCTATCAGTTCTACGAATTTTTAGTTATGCTCATTATTATTTTATTTTTTAATACATATTTTCATTTTTATTATCTGATCGTTTACTATTTAGGTATCGAAATATTTTTTAGTAGAAGATTTTAACATATGCATTGTATTATATACCAAATGGTACAAGCCGACTATATTTTTTTTATTAAGTTTAAAAGGATACTGTTTCCTAGAACTATACTCATCCCTCTATCCTAAGAAAAAGAAATCATAACTAATTACGCTACCTACTTGAGACTTGATACTGTATTTGTTCATTATTGAACTTTTAATTGTTTTAACTTGTATTACCTACATAGTAACATGGAAAATTAAACTAACATGGTACATATAACGATACACAGCTTAAACTATAAAATATGCGCAGCATAAATCGTAACAAAAAGTTAAGATTTGATATATGTAGTGGTACAGAAATTATATTATGTGCGAATTTACGTATTTTACCCTGTTCCATAATAATCTCTACAAAAATTATTATTTTTTTAAGAAAATATGAATAGTACAATTAAATTTAAAATATTATATTTAAGATACTAAAAAAAAAAAAATAATGTAATCAATGTAACGTTTACGACTACTGGCCATTGTCGCCGATGTCTTTTGATCAATAAAAAAAAAAGCGGGTAAGTCGTGGATGTTGCTCTGCTGTACAGTAGGTTACAAGTGGGTTATTGTAATGGATGGAATTAAATTTGAATCCAATGATATTATATCATTGTATACGAAAAACGATTCTGAGCGAAGACAGTTTATCTGCCTAGGATATATTATAGATTATTAATAATTTTCAAATCTTAGATTTAAAAAGAAAATATTTTATGAATTTCTAGCTTAAAATAATTTGCGAATTTTCGTGATTTTTACGTATGTTGTCAAAATTAAAATTTGAATGCTTGTAAAAAAAATGTTGACTATGCATTTCTTTTATTTTTCAACTGCTATTGTAAGAATATGTTAAGATCCTTGTATTAAATTTTCAAGCATTTCTACCTAACAAATAAATTTTTATCGATATTAATTTAAAAA
Organism: Diuraphis noxia; assembly: GCF_037042655.1. Lineage (NCBI taxonomy): Eukaryota > Metazoa > Arthropoda > Insecta > Hemiptera > Aphididae > Diuraphis > Diuraphis noxia. Next base: position 2,573,488 of record NW_028301719.1, read on the forward strand.
AAAACTAATAATGATCGAAAATTGCAAATACCCATGAATAGTTCAACTTAAGTTGAAAAGTAATAAACCGACAGTAATTATACTTACTTGTATTGTTTTTAATTTTTTACTAATTATTTTAAAGAGAAACAAAAATATTATAAAAAGTGTTTTTTATATTATTTTTATTTTTATGTTTAAAGCTATTTTTTGTTTTTTGTTTTACTGAATATATTGTTAATAAAACGATATACATTATTAATTATATAATTAGTTAATACATTATACAATTAATAATATTAATACATTATTAATTGTTAAATTATCATGATACAAAAATAAACATAAAAATCTGTCAATTGTAATTTTAGCCAGCAGTTCACTCCTCAGATAAAAAATCAATTACACTCATTTATTTAACTAATATCAATCAACTTATTTTATGTCTTTTTATGTATAAGTATAAATTGCAATATTAATTAATATGTAAGTCCCTAATATATCATTATTTTATCTTATCTTATTTTCGTTTGAATATTACCTAAAGTTCTTATAAAATATATTAAATTAAACAAGAAAACGCCTAAATACATTAAAAATAAAAATTCTTAATTTATTTATTAATATAAAGAATCATATTTATCTTAGCTGAGAAATGAATTTGAAGGTAAGTAGTTTTATACTGAAGTGTTAGATAGGTATGTTCCAACACTAAAAATCACGAAAGGTCAAAATAGTTATATGTCGTACGTCGCATTACTACATGATGTAGTAAATTGCTTTAAATTGTTATCTCGATATTAAACCTAAAAGACGTTATCAAAGATTGAGCTATAAGAGCAAATTACAGTACAGGTAAGTAGAAAATAATATTTCTGTCAATACGGTCACGGAAAACCGATTCAACGTTATTGTTACGGCGACGATCGGTAGCCGTGGATTCGGCTTAGAACAGTTAAAACAGTACATAGGTCAGGGTACTAGTACCGTATACAAGTATGAATTCATAAGACGGCAACATTGCATGGATCTCATAAAGTTGATACTTTAAAATAATACACAATTTAGGATCTCGTATGGTGGTGTAGATATAGTGACTAAGCTTAATACACACTGGATCTCACAACGTCTACTATACTATAATTTTAACACGAGTATGTTGGTGTATATAATGAGTATATTATATCCAAATATATTTTTAAAATTTTATATTCTGATCCCGTTTAAAAATACTTATTTAAAGTCATGGATCTCACAACGTCGACTTTTCCAAGTGGATCTCGTAGAGTATTATAAGCCCGTATGTGTGTGTGTGTGTGTGTGTGTGTGTGTGTGTGTGTGTGTGTGTGTGTGTGTGTGTGTGTGTGTGTGTGTGTGTGTGTGTGTGTGTGTGTGTGTGTGTGTGTGTGTGTGTGTGTGTGTGTGTGTGTGTGTGTGTGTGTGTGTGTGTGTGTGTGTGTGTGTGTGTGTGTGTGTGTGTGTGTGTGTGTGTGTGTGTGTGTGTGTGTGTGTGTGTGTGTGTGTGTGTGTGTGTGTGTGTGTGTGTGTGTGTGTGTGTGTGTGTGTGTGTGTGTGTGTGTGTGTGTGTGTGTGTGTGTGTGTGTGTGTACGATGTATGATATTTTATTCCGATTTAAATCTCGAGTGCATACGATACACTATACAAGCATAATATCATACGTATAATAATAATAATAATAATCTAACTGTTGAAGGCTACCTACGGACCAGTATAATAATGTGTGTGCATAGGTAATATATAGGTTGGTAGGTATAAATTTAAATTAAAATTGTATCGGAAAATAAAAATTCCGGTAACATTAATGGTCGGACAGCGCACGAACGACGTTGATTGATTTCTAGACCGAATTAGTTTAGTACATTATAGTATTATACGATCTTATTCGGATTATAACTACTTCTGTTTCATCATACAACATAAATATCATATAAAAATAAAAATAACGATATAATCTATACTACACCCAATATATATATATATATATATTATATTGTGTGATCACGATTTCTGGTAACACACCGAACGTTTCGGCCGGATGACCTTGTAACCAAATGAAATGTTGCAAATTTGAGGAACCTATAAGAGGCATTATATATTTATTATACTAAGATACATACGTTTTGTGAATTTTTAATACTTTCAGCGAGCGCGTGCGCAATACAAAATGCAACAGCGATTTCTAGCATACGATTTGGATTAACCCAAGTAAATTTGTCACTTGGTCCCCGCGAATTCAAAATGGGCTGAATTACACATCGACATCGTTCAAAAAAAAAAACTTCGTTTAATTCACAAATATAATTAACAACAACACACAATATACTGATAATAATATTGGCAATAATTTGAGTTTTCGCAGAATTTGTTCGCATTCATCTCAAAGACATTCTAAACGGCCATCATATAATATATGATTGTTGTAGGTGTGTTAACAGTTTTAAGCGTATAATAAACATGCCATAGATAATATACCGGTAAAAAAAAAAAAAAAAAAACATTATATTATCATATTTAATAGGTCGCTTCAAACAGTTCAAATGTATCATGTGATTTGCATTTGGACAGGCGTCGGCAATATCACTCAAAAATTACACAGCACAAGACTTTGTACTGCCGTCCAATGCAATGTGTCGTTTTTACTCAATTCGCTCAACGTTTCCATACAGATGATTTGTAACTCTGAGCTTATTACGTTGGAGATAAACACGATGGTAAAAATACTTAAACATAAAATTATATTATATATTATAAATAGGGTCCGGATTTAAATGCAATTTAAAACCATATAATTATGCTCTATAAAATAGCCAAGAATGTCCTTGAAAAATGCATTTTACCTCAAAAATTACCTTAAAAATTTCATTTATGTTATTTATATACAATTTGGTAAGTATTTCGATTTGGAATTTATTATTAAAATATACTGATTATTTTATTAAAAAAACTAAAAATAAAAATCGGAAAAATTTACTTGACGCTGCTACATAATATGATATTGAAACGCATACGTTTTGGAGCATTATTATTCATTCTAAACATAGATTCCAAATACATATATCAATAAATACGCTAAATTTGTATAGTACATTGAACAAATATGCAATAAAAATTACCCATTAATACTAAAAATGATCTGATTATAAAAAAATACCAAAAAATGCAAAATAAAATGTATAGCTTTTAAACAGCTATATAGTTACATGAAACGAATTATGTGTTTGGAAATCATTGTCTATGATCAAGCAAAAAAATATGCACTTTGCAATGAAATCCGAATAATCAGATGCCTAATAATTATGAGTATGCTCAATCAATCGTCACTCTAATTCTCTAACGCATTGGCGATATAGGTATTTCACTACCGTGTCGACGTTATTGCATATTTTTATTATTATTATTATTATTACTGATGCGAGAATAACATATTATTGTGCATTATGGTTTCGAGCCAATTTCGAGTGGATGGTGTGATTATTATACCGTGGTAACCGAACTGTTTGCCGATGAAACGATACGATAATGATAATAATATTACAATATGGGATTTCGATCACGCTTCCGTGTGAAATTGAATCGAAAGACCGACGTAAAAGGGCCGCGTCAAACCAGCAGCATACTGCACTTTTGGTCGGGATCTATATAGGTATATTATACCTCTCATCGGAACAACATTCTGAAATTAGCTTTTCTTGTTTCCCGTAAAATGTGCGTTTTTTTTTTCCACTAAAACACGGCGACCATTAATCTGGCGGCTGTCATTTGAACGACTGTATTATTATACGTACGTCGTATTTTTTTTACTTCACAGAACAGCTAACTGAGCTAACACTACGTTATCATTCGTCGTTGTTATTATTTTAGTCCGTATACAATCATATCAAGTGTTGTGCGTTGTAAATGTATATAATATATATATATATATATATATATATAGTGTGACCAGACGTCCCCCATTTCGGGGTCATCCATCCCAAACGGGATCGTCCCGTTTTTCAGAGTTGCGTCCCGCATATCTAAATGTCCCACTTTAGTCCCGCATTTATGAAAATTGAAGTGGTACATCATGATTCTACACACTATAAAGGACGTTGTATCAGACTTGCGATCATGAATTGATAATAATAAAAAAAATTGTATCTAAGGATAAGTATTCAAACTGTAATTGTGATTGTAAATTAAAATTTGTTTAAGTAAAAACTTTAACATTTTAAAATATGCGTAGTATCTAATGTTTGTCTGATTTGTTTATCAATAAAAAATAATTTTAAATAAAATGAAATGTAATGTATTTGCTATTATTATGTATTTACATTTTTTACGTACCTCTTTTTTTAAAGTGTCCCCCTTTAGGATAAAATAATTATGGTCACACTATAATAATATATATATATATTGTATTGTGTTGGTTGATCACCGAAAAAACTGACGTCAAAACGCAGTATAGGATTTTTAAACCATCAAAAACCGAAACAAAAGTCTGAAGGTTTTAAAATTGTGATGAAAACTAAAAACGACGCAATTCGCCACGTTCCGTATACTTAGTTTGTTACATAACATTATTACATATTGTCAAATGAAAAACTTATTGAATTATGTTGGACGTCATACTGCACGCAGATACGGTAATATACTAAATAAGAATAGGTATAATAAGACATAATCATTACTTCACGTGTTGTTCTCTCGTCCAGAATTCATTATTATGCTACTACCTATTATACTCATTTCTAATTCCATCGAAAATATCTATAGTCAAATGGTTTTTTTATAATTGTAATACTATATATTACTACAATAGAAACTTGTCCGCTATAATTTAGATTTATAATAACGAGGCCCTTTAGGAATTAAATACACGATGTGTAGCTATATATATATATAAATTAAATAAACGTATGAAATAAATATACGAAAAAAAAAATGTTTATAAATCACATGCGTATGTGTACAGCAAAAAATTCCTGCACGCGCAGACATTCGCCTGGTCGCCTCGTTCTCACTTCGTTTTCGTTTCTCACTCACTCGCTCGCTCGTTCGCTCGTTCACTCGTTCTCATTCACTCTCCAAGGATAAAAATGTCGATTACAAAAGATCGTAAATCAAACGATCGACGGACGATCGACGTGGACGGACGAACGAGACTGGTCCTGGTTTATTAATGGACCCCCCCCCCTCGCCTCCCGCCCTGGCCCGACGACCTCTTTATTCTCCTACTGTGTACGCGCGGCCACTTGGCGATTTTACCGAAGTGGGGACACACGCACACACACAATGACTACTTTTTTTCTCTCTTATAATAACCAATAGGTATTTTTTTTTTATTTTTTTTTACAATGTAAGGAATTCGTATCTATATATATATTATATATACCTACCTAACCAATACGTCTTCGGGTACCTACATAAAAAGCTAATAAGGATTTTCGACTTCTTCAGCATAACACATTAATCGTTCTGCCCTCCCAATACTACATATTATACTGCATTGATCTTCAGACCTTTAATGGTCCGATTTTTTATATATATATATATATATATATATATTATATGCACACAAAAAACGTCGTAAACGAATTTATGCCAATTATAAATTATATCGGAACAAGACAAAAAAAAAATTGCATATATATACCTATATATGTATATAAATATTTAAGCAACTGCGTGTAGGTACTAGCTATATATAATACATGCCTATACACGAATTGACTGACCATAAATCTATATAGACTTACCGCATGCGCTCAGAAGAAATGATTGATTTGGGTCAACATTTTTCATCTGAAAATATAATTTAATTTAGTCAAACAAACAAACCGACATACGATCTATGGATGATTATAAATTATAATATTAGCAATTCCGTACGGTATATATTTAATGTATATAAATGTAACACATATTGTCAAAATAATAATTCATCATTATAATATAATATTATTATGCACGTTTTATTTCAACAGTAGTTGCTATTCGCGGACTGCGGTGATGAGTTAGCTAAGTATTTTTTCAAGTTTGAAATAATAAAATATACTTTTCTCTGCGCATAAAAACAATATACGCGAGAAATACATCAAATGTTAAAAGTAAAATACGCCGCGCGCGTCAAGTCCACTTCTCAAACATTTTTTTTTCTTTTTTCCTAAAGCTTAGAAGACGTCCAACCGCGTATAATATAAGCCACGAATCGTATATAATAATACTGCACATCTCTCTCTCTCTATATATATATATATACGTAAAAGCAGCTTTAAAGTGCCCAGAGGTATACCTGCTCGGAACAAAAAACTGCTGAATGTTCCCTTTAGAGGTTTTTTTTTTGTCGTGTAGAGGACATAAAATGTACACACATATATATAGATCAACGTATTCAATATTTCTCTGCGACACTCACAGCACGATTATATGAAAAAGTCTGCGCCAAAAGGCCCTGCCCGCTACATAACCACCCACGGGTTTTGACCCTCCTCTCTGTCGTTTGCGCACGACTTGTATATTCCTGTCGCAGGCTTTGCGGAATAGCCTCAGGAACACTATATACATCCATTCAACACCCTTTTCACATTATATTTATCCTTCTCCTGCCGCGGCTGTCCGTCCCTCTCCTTTTGCAGGTTCGATTAAGTGTGCCCCGAAGGCTCCGAACCAATCAAACAGCGTGCGTTCAAAATTACACACCCAATCGTCGTATTATATATATATATATATATATAGAGAGAGAGAGAGAGAGAATCAATTTGTAAGGGCTTAATACGTCCCTTGTGTGTTTTTATTGGACCGAATTATATATTTCTTGAACGAGCGTATTGTACTAATTTGTAATAAAAAAAAAAAAATCTAAAGCAATTAACTTCTCGTTCAGATCCGAGCTAATAATTCATTTCTATTATTATCCTATTATTACTCGTATAAAGCAAACAGTCAATACCTCCTATCGATCAATGCATCGAACGATCGTACCTTATTATACATTATAATATTATTATCATCGAGTATGTGTGTGAACAGAAATATCAGTAAGTCGTACGTCGTACGTTTTATGTATAGGTTTTACCTATACGTAAATTCTTATGCATTTTTATTTAGTCACGCCCAATAGACAGGGTGTAATCATTGGACAGTAATAATCAATATAATCAACAATAATTTCATGAACACAATTATTATGAAATTTGACCGGCCGATAATAATAACAACCCCTACGCATTCGATAGTTAATATGTCAAGAATTAACTAGGTATACATGACACGCGGATAGATTTTTTTCTAAAATATTATCAATTTCGTATTAACATGAACGTCGGGCATACCAATAATACATGTAGTCCTATTAATTAGTGTTGAAGAAACGTAATATTGATGAATTGACTAAAAACAAAAATTCAATTTCGTGCCACGATTTAGGGAAGTAATTTCAATTTTTGGAAAAGTAACCAAAATGGAGGGAAGGAAACCATTTTCAGCGGGTCAATTTATATTGTAGAAAGGAGCTATAACAAAGAAAGTTTTTTTTGGTAGGTTCAAAAAAATTTAAAGATTTAAACTGTCCATGTTACTTTAATACTTTTGTATATTATCATGAATATTGTATACCTGATAATGCTAAGTTAGTACTTAAATTTAAATATTTATAGACACTAAGAACATAGTATTTATTTTTTCAAAATTCTGAGCCCCAATAGGAGAGCTCGTGTGGGAGCCTAAGAGTTCTATAAATTACATTATAAGTTGGTGAATATTATATACACACAACTTTATTAATATAAATATATAAGTATAAATATTGCGGACTGCTCACCCTGTGAGTTGCCTTACGATACGGTTTACTGTTCAATACAATATTGTACATAGCTTATAGGGTTTAAAATGTATATGGATATAAATAAAATAAAATAAAGATAATAATTAAATTAGTAGTAGAAAAAAAAAAGGAAATGTATAATGTAAAACAAATCCCGAAATCCCGAAATCACACGTAAAAATATTTATTATAAACCAAATATGAAAAATTATGTTTCATTTAAATAATTTGATATTGCATTAACAAATATAATATCACATAGCCATAGTTGCCGATACTATAAAGAACAATTGAAAAGAAAAATATTGCTTCTTCAGAAAAATTATTGATAGGCCAAAATACAATGTTTATACATTTTTAGGTACATATATGATATATATATACAGGGTGATTTTTTTTATCAAAGAACACTCATTTTTTAAAAAAGTATTTACTTTTTTCAAAATATTTTTTACATGGTTTCAAGTTGTTAAAAAACCAACGTTTTTATTAATAAATTATATTTTTAAATATTTGTTATCCTTATATTTTTTTTAAGTTTTTTACTTTTTTGAATGACAACATAGAGTTTTAATTTCATATTCCAAAGCAAAATATTTTTAAAAGTATTTTGATTCAAAAAAAATCGAATTTAGGACGAGTAGTTTATGAGTTATAAGTATTTAAAGTTTAGATTGGCAGAGTGGAGTGGTACGGGGTCACCCCGCAAAATGTTTGTCCACTACTCCGCTTGTCTAAACTTTAAAGTTTAAATACTTATAAATCATAAACTACTCGTCCTAAATTCGATTTTTATGAATCAAAATTCTTAGAAAAATATTCTGCTTTGGAATATGAAATTAAAACTTTATGTTGTCATTCAAAAAAATAAAAAACTTAAAATATGATAAGGATAAAAAATATTTAAAAATATAATTTTTTAACAACTTGAAACTATGTAAAAAAATATTTTGAAAAAAGTCAATACTTTTTGAAATAATGAGTGTTGTTTGATAAAATAATTACTCCGTATATATATATTTGTATGTATTGCACATAATATATATAAGCATACCCTACAATACCTCAATAAATAACTCGCCTGCAGGTGTAATTGTTTTTGGTTTTAAAATAAAACGTTATACTACCCATATTTTGTTATTTATATCTTTTTTTTTTTAAATTCACAGGTTTTAATATTTGTTTTCCGATTCTCTCCCACACAAAAGTCATACATACACAATGATGAATCAAACACCATATTATTATTAACAAATTCACCGCCGTTCAACTACATAATCCTACTGCAGAAACATATTATTATACACACAAATAAGTACCTATTATATAAGTACGTCCAATTACACATAAGTGTAGCTACTGTATATCATATTTTTATAATTATTACTGTACGGACGATGATGAGTATACTACGTAGGTGCCTGCAATGGCGTGTCCAGCACAAAATAATTGGGCAGGCACGTTTTTTTTTTTTTTTTCTGTAATGTGTTCATAACTATATTAGGGACGATATTTTGTACCATCACATGGAACATGCGCGTTGTGAATTTTCGGGTTTTCGGTTATCATTTTTGTAACATATGGTTTATTTTTTTATTTCGATCGCATCAAAAGAGCAGACAATTTTGTACAAACAATATCATCGATTAAATAATCCGAATAAAACACTAGGAAGTATATAACTTCAGTCTTGATTACGATATTCTTTATAGAATTTTAAGAAAAAATAACTTGAAAATCAACAAAATTATTGAATAAAAATAAAAACTGATATTAATTTATGGAGTAAATAGGACGTTCAGGGTCGGGCAGGTCCAGGCGGCCTATAGTCTGCCTACCCTGCAAACAGTGCAAAAACGCCATGAACGCTACGATATATATGCTCGTATATTACGTTTACGTGTACCTATGCATAGGCGCCCGCAGAGGGGGGAAAGCGCTGGGGCATTTGCCCCCCCCTGTCTTTTTCAAAATATTTTTTTAAATTGAATATTTTAAGATAAATTACTATATACTAAACAACAAATTTAAAGTATAAAATAAGTTGTAATATAATAAAATATAATAAAATATAATATATTGTATACGAGTATAATAAAATAGGTTATTATTTTAAAACACCTAGTAGTAAAATTATAATATTTATCCTCAAATCCTAACATAGCCCCCCCCCTAGAAAAATTTTTGCGGGCGCCTATGTACTTATGTATCGCCAGGGGCGGATTTAGGTATGTGTTGGCCCCTGGGCGGAATGCATTGTGGGGACCCCTTACACATAAATAAGAAAATATATTTTTTTACATATTAAATAACATTTATTATCATATTTAGTATACTACTATAGTAGTATCAATTTAACTACTTATTTAATAATAAATAATTATAAAAACAATCAATTCAAGTAGGTTAGTATTATATATAACTATAGTATAAGTAATATAATATTAGGTGTGAGTAATTAAATAAAGAATAATAAAAATAATAATGTCAGGTAATATAAATTAAATGCCTGGAAAGGTTAGGTTAGGTTAGTAAGGTTAGTATTTGTACAAACTCATCAATAACGTTTTGAAAATCAAAACCGATCACGGATGGAATAAAAACCAATCTTATATCTAGATTCTTAGACACCGTTCATTGTCAACAAACGCGAATACATCTATTATTGTGGTTTGTAAAATTAAATTTTTTAAATGTCCAAATAATGTTCAATATTATTTAATTACATGATGTGTGTAAATATATGAGTATTTAATATATATAAATAACATTTTTTTGCTGTATCCTAATTTAAATATCATAACGTTGGTGGGGCCCTGTGCAGCAGCCCACTCAGCCATCCCCTAAATCCGGCCCTGTGTATCGCAGTACCTCACATAAATCGTCTAACCATATCTAACCCGTCCAATCACACTCCTCAGCTGCACCGCAGATTTCCGCTTTGGACGCGCTCTGTATAGACATAGTCCAACGGCAGTATAATATATAACAAAAGACCATAACATTATTGTAATATTTTACACGAAACCGACCGAGAATGGAGCCGACCAACCAATATTTCGATCGGTCGACCGCACTGTATATATATTACATAACATATAATACGTTAAAGTATACACACACACACACACACAATGTATATGACATATATATATAGGTATTAGGTGGTACTCGCGAGGAAAATCATTAACCAAACCTGTCCGTCGTATTATCCATCGTTTACGCGTCTGTATAATTAATGGGGCTGTGCAGGATTCTGATATTCGTCAGATGGCCTTATTATTTATCTATATTATATTTAATGCGTTTCGGCCGTCTACATAGGTAACTGTGTGGGCACTGTGTTGGTCATATTATGCTCGTGCCGGTGCTGGTGCTGGAGCTGCTGGTGCTGCTGCTGCTGTTATCCAGTCATATCCATTAAACTGCAGACGGAACACTGACAGGTCGACACCGAGAAATGGTTTTCAAATATATATATATATATGTAGAATATTATAAAGGTAGGTATAACATGGTATATACCGCATCATATCCTAACACATATTATTATTATTATTATTACATATCGGCTGCGCGATAAATCGGTTGCTGCCATTATGATTATAAATAGTTGACCAGCTGTCAGTCCAAATACTACAACACGATGACCCGTCAAAGAATGTGATGTATTATACGTCGACGTTTATCGTGAATGGAGGTACAATTAGCTTCAGGGGTATAGCGATATAATAAATACCTTCACTACAGCATAATAATAGGATACTTCTAATAAGTGTGTGTAAAAAGTTACAAGCAGGAATTTCGCGTTGTTATACGAAAGTATATTGAATTAAAATCCGTTTACTTTAAATTTTTATGGCTTTATATAAGTTACCATTAAATCCGTCGAACGTACATTTTAGTGAACGATACCCAAAAGTCATTTGTTTTTTTTTTTTTTTCATAAATCGAACGTCTACCTCGATATTAATTTGTCATTTAATGAATATTTGTTTAAACTTTAATATATCATATCGATTGATTTAATACTGTGTAGGATGATTTTCTCTCATTATAATATTTCTGAAGTCAAAAAATTAAACGAACGACACATTGAACGCGTTCATTTGAAGGAAAAAAAACGTGAACGTGAACGGATTCATTTTTTTTAGTGAACGTCCCGAACACTAACTGGATATCATTATGACATAAAAATTTAATTAATGTTAAAATATTTTTATATTTTGGTTTACTAAATAGGGATACTAATAATTATTTATGATTAGCGGCGTATATAATTTTATACGATAATAATATTATATACTGTGCTGTTTAAAAAAAAGTATTAAAAAATACGAGTTGACGTTATCATACGGTATTTGGTATGCGATAATATAGTTTAGAATATTATACTATTACCATATTATCATCGTATTTCAAATATTCAATACCACTGAGCAAAAGGTTCGATAATAATATATCAATAATCCCCGGGTGATAGGGGGGGGGGGGGGGGGGGGGTTTGGAATCGTCATCGTTCGTCGTAAAACCCTACGACAAACGCACGAGAGTATAATATAATAGCGTCACACGCAGTAATAATCTTTTTCTTTTTTTTTTTACCAGCTGGATCAATTTTTACTCAGTCATCATCTATCGTATCATCCGCCGGGACCCGCGGGGCTTATTGTCAACGGATGTCACACACGTATATACATATACGTATACATTTATGTCATCCGAAATAAAATATATATATATATATATGAATTCAAAATAATAAAATGTCGCCTAGTCACTGCAGAAATCCGGTGGCAGCGGAGCAGCGTATTATTACCACAATATTGTTTGCCGAACAACCGCCGCCGCCGTATAGTCTCACCGTGTCGGTCGCGCGCGCGTGTGTGTACATTGTACTGTGTCGTCGTATTGTATTTATTATACTCGTATATATATGTATGGCCCGACCCTCCCACGCATCCACAACAATGACTAGAGACAATTTGACTGTATCGCGAACGGGTGCATATATATATACGTATATACGTATATCGATATTATATTATTATACATTTGTGTGTGGGTCGCAGACAATGCCGTTTGACATTGCCCTCGTTAGCAAATATAGCGGAATAATCCTTATATACACACATATATATATATATATATATATATATTTATATTTGAGCACCATTCCTTTTGTGTGCGACGGAGACGACTATAACCAGAAAAGGAAAAAAAGGGGTTTCTTTTTGTCGTCGAGCGGGTATATATGTTATATTATTGTTACTATATACAACGCAATGGGGCGTATTTATTTAAATGCCACCGAAAAAATCCGCCGCAGCCACCGCTAATGATGATAACGCGTTTTGGAGGAAATCATTAAACTCTCTCTCTCTCCCTCGCTACTATATAATATAGTACTGCCACATATCATATAATATACCAATAACACATAGGTAATATATCTATACGTATATATTATATATATATATTAATTTATAGTATTTACGTACACCAAAAAGTATGTAGTGTGCTTGAATTGTCGTGACATGAACGTTTTCGATTAAAACCTCGGTCGATCCCTCGCCGAATACACTGTTGCTGCTGCAACATATTAATTATATACTATACAATTTATTACGATGATAAAGTATGCGACGAGCGATATAACATTATATTAAAAAAATCATTTTTTCCGAATGACCGATTCGTCGCCTATAGTCAGAACCTCCAAAGCCGAATGAGCATACCTATACATGGAATTCGGTCAGTAGAGTTTATACGGTAGCAAAATTCGAAATTATAAAGAGGTCCTCAAACGAGGATTTTGAGACTAACGGTGTAAATCGTAAATTTTTTCGATGTCTATAAATGGTTGCCACTGGTCAGTGCAGGTATAGTTGCAGGGTATACCAAACACAAATAATGTGTCAAATCGTCACATTTACATGGCCTCGATCGAAGACACTATACCTATATGTATATTATTATTGTCTCGAACCCAAAAATGTAACCTACCTACACTCAAAAACGGTTCGATTGAATTAGACGAAATCGATTTCAAAAATTGTTTTTAGAGATATCAGAATAATGTTCGTAGAGAGTAAAAGTTCTAAATCCAATCTGCGACTTGCGGTTGTCCATCTAGGTCGAATTACTTGACAAAAGCTATGGGTTTACTGGCGCCGATTTGTCCATGAGCTGAAAGGCACTAACACGCTGAAATTGGCCTACTAGAACCTAGACACGTATATATACCTTATTTTTATGGTGTATTTTTATGCACTGCAATGTATAAATATATAATTTGGGATTTGCCTGAAAAAAATAAAACTGCATAAACGAGGAAACTAGTTCAATAGCACGTTGCACGTATTAGGTATATTCGCGTTGGCACAGTGATGCGAATTCATAAATGTTATAAAATATAAGATTAATAACAATAATAAAATAAGTCATAATATTATAAATAATATTGTTTACGTGATGCAGTCGAATTCGTAAGTCGATATCCAAGGTCTTTGTGCATAAACAGGCTTCCAACGAGAAGATTTTATTTGAGCGTGAATTAATAATTCAAACATTCAATTGATTTTTACGTTTGAAACTCATAATATGTCCTCAAAAGGTGGTATAACAATTGGGTTTAATAAAAAATATATATATATATTCAATGGACATCGATATTAACAATATGTGTAAGTTATACCTAATAATACACATACATAATATATAATTACAATTAAATAAATTACTAT